>NC_049170.1:75972283-76307956 GCF_009769625.2 Cygnus olor
ATATTATCTTATTATAATATTATCTTATTTATCTTATTATATTTATAATAAGATAAAATTAAGATATACTTTTTATATCTTAATAATAATGCACAATTTGTACTATATATAAAGAAAAAAAGTTTTTTGTTTTTTTTTTTTAAATGCAGAACTTCATTAAGAGATTGATGCTGAATTCCTTTTGCCTACTGCTGTAAGCCATATAAAAACACATTAAATACTTTGTTTCCAGCTGAAATCACTATAACATACAAATTGGTGAGAGCAGTGAAGATTTGCTGCCTTTATTATGTCTGCATTTTCTCCTCATGAATACTGTACAGTATATGTGTCTTTGGAAGATGTATACTTGGGGCAACAGCAAATCCGTTTTTCTTCACAGAGAACTGAATGACAATGTCTGCCAAACCCCAAAACAGCAAATGTTATCTAAAGGGAGCGAAGGGGAAAGAGCGGAAATATATATTAGAATTAAAGAATAATAATAATAAAAAAGGGATATTTTAATAATTTACAATACATTGATTTCCATGATTATATAGCATTATGGTTAAATTTTATCCCAAGGAAGGGAGAAGAGGGGAGAGAAAGTAGACATATTTTTCAGAGGCTTCTTATTGCCTCAGGAAGCTACTGATGAATCTGGACTGATGCTATATCTAATAAAGGATTAAAAACAATGAGGAAAAAAGATGTCTTGGATCAATCCTGAGGTCAGTGGGGCAACTAATGTAATAGATGCACAGTCCAGGAGAGATGTATACATATTTTGTAACATTACAGTGGTACTCAAGGTACCGCAGGTAGATCTGCAAGATAAGAGAGGCAGAACATGCATAAAATCTTAACTGCAACTCACATTTTTATTTGTCCATCAAATTTAAGTAATTTATTTCATTAAGTTATGAAATCAATTACTCTAGAGAATAATGCTTTCAAGAAAATCCTAACTATATATCCATTACTAAGTAAAGATACTGTTTAAAACATTACGCGCAATTACGTTACAGTTACATAAGTAAATGCAACTTAATTTAATCATGTTTGTAATAAGAATAGACTGGTAGTTATAGTTTAAATTTAAATTAAAATTTAAAATAATTAAATAATAAAATAATGAAAATAAATACCAAACCAGCAACTTATATTCTTCTATCAGACTGTAAGATACCAACATAACCAGATCTCGATATAAATCTTGGCAAGAGTCATACATTATGTTATATACAAGACTATATCATCAGCCCAGTGAACTATATTCCTCATCTACTTGTACTGGATATAGAAAGCCTATCCTGATCTACAGTGCTACAAACACTACTCCATAATAATTGCTTTTCCTTGCAATGTTAATTGCTGTATTCAGTAATGTATTGTGTGTCCTAATTCACTGATTTAAAATTATTTCCAACTTTGGTAACTGGCTGATAGGCCCAGTCAAGATTTCCATACATTTTCTGGCATTTGTAAAACATCAGTACCACTCTATCTCCCTTTTCCCGTTTTCCTGTAAAATATACTGATATTGGTTATGTTGTGGGATTTATTTATTTTAAATCTCTTTGCTTTGGTTACTTATACCAAAGCTTCCGTTCTTTTTGTTTTGTCTATAGAATCACAGAGAGCTTTTGCATTTTTTTTTTCCAAATTACACCCAGTTTCATGAAGGTTTAGTTCTTGCCCTGTGCAAGATACTTCCTGCTTTCTTCTCTTTGCAGTAAAAAGAATTCCACACTATTCCTAGTAAACTTCCTAATTCTCTTTTATGATATGCAGTCTTACATGGCACCTGAAATAGTATTCCTTGCTCCTTCAATGACTATGTTTTATATAGCATGTCATTATCCCTTCCTAGCAAATACATTAGTAATACCGAAATCTCTACCATTATTCTTAAATGATAAACCTGGTTTAATCCCATGCAGCAATTTTCAGCATCACACTGCTCTATGGTCTTCTAGCCAGTACATTTATTTTACTGGGCTTTTATTAGCAAATGTGCTACTCCTGACATAGAGAATGGTCTGCCACATAACCTGACCTAACTAAAGAGATAATTAAGCAATCAGTTTCCTAATCTTCCAACTGCATTATTTATATAGAAGACTCATTATCATTTCTGAATGACCTAAGACATCCTGCTGATTGCTAAGGTATTTCTAAATCCTCTGAGGAATCCTGTGTGGAGCTGGCATCTTTAGTTGCACCACCATGTGAAAATGTAGCAATATTAATGAACAGTAGTTCTTACAAGTGACAGACTATTTTTAAAGATCAAAAGGAGTGGTCAGTGTGATATTTTACAAGTAAATAAATTGATATAAATTTACTGAAGTCCCGTATCTTTCCCAACTCTGTCCTTAAGTATTTATATGCTACTTGGTTATACCAATTTAAGCCACTTCTGCAGCTCATATATTCTATTCTCATATTAATTTAGCATTTCAATTACCTCCTCTTCATTAAAAGCTTACCTAAATTTTTGTAACATGCCCTGGAACACTGCATTATTCTACCCATCCTTTCGTTTTCCTTCCTCAAAGTAGATCATTTAATGACATTTCTTTAAATTTCTGCTTTTTAAATTATAAACATTATTGGAACTTCTCTCATTTATTCTGCCTGTTTACTTCAACTCTTACACACAATTGCATTAGTCATTTTTCTCACAGTCAAAATTTGAAACATAAACACCATTTTAATCATTTAATACTAAACTAGATAATTTATAACCATGATTGCCTAGGTAGTAACAGTTGTTAATCATTATGTTCACTCCCAAATAATATTTCTTAAATATTTTTACTTCTTAAAGGTAGTAAATAGAGACTCAGAAATTTTAATTTATGTGTATTTTACATCAAATGCCATACCTCAGAAAAAGATACATGAAAGTTCTCATTAAAAAAATGTGTTTCTTACTATAGCAGGAAGAAATCTTTATTACTATTTTATGGCTCTGCATGTCTAGTATAATTTATTCCTCTATTTACGATAACATATTAGTAATTAAAAAAAAAAAAAAAAAAGCCATACTAAAACTTTTTAGAAAAGGAACTTTTTAGGAACACAAAACAATTTCTAAAGTAAATGGAAGGAAAGAGAGGTCACTTCTTTCCATGGATGTTTTTGGATAAGGGAGAGAAAAAATATTATAAATCATTTTATAATCATTTCTAGTCTATTACGTGCCCATTTTACCAAATAATCAGCTGGAATTTCCTGTACTTCAGTTTGTGCCCATTGCCTCTCGTCCTGTCACTGGGCACAACTGAAAAGAGACCAGCTCTATCCTCTCAACACCCTCCCATCATATATTTACATATATTAATGACATCTCCTCAGTATTCTCTTTTCCAGGCTAAACAGACCCAGTTCTCTCAGCCTGTCCTCATACGACAGGTTCTCCAGTCCTCTAATCATCTTAGTAGCCCTCCTCTGTACTTGCTCCAGTAGTTCTATGTCCCTCTTGTACTAGGGCGTCTAGAATCACAATGGCAATCTTCCAAGTTCTTCTATGAAGTAGGCGGGTTGTGTTTTTTTTGTTTGTTTGTTTTGTTTTGTTTTATTTTGTTTTTACCACTACAGTTTTACCCTAAAATATTTAAATCCACCAAATCCAACCTCTACTTCCAGCCTTGTTGTCTTAATAAGTTCCATTTGCTTGAGAATTTTTAAGAAAGCACAACCATCCTTCAGCCAAATATTGGCAATGAAAGACAGTATGCTTACCCCATGCTTTACATCAAGAGGAATTGTAATATGTTCATGTCTTTCCACCACTGCTTTGAGATATACAGGTAGTGAAGTTAAAAGGAAAGGCAGGATCAAAGGAATAAAATAAAAATAAAAAAATAAAAAAATAAAAAAGCAGAGACAGCACCTACCTTTTTGCCTAAATAAAAATGACCCCCCAGACATCATGGGTCTGTACTGCCTGCAAAACAATAATGCTAAATCCAGGTAGCGAAAATGTACTGAAAACACAGATCTACGACAGAAAGGTCAAAAATGGAAAGAGCCAATATGAAGGAGAAAAGTCTTCTCTTCATCTAGGAAAAGGTGAACAAAATAAATCAACAAAACTGCAACTGAGCACTGAGGTTTTCTTTAATTTTTGAATAATAGTGGAAGTATTTTGATATTTTTTTCCCCCACAGAAATTGTGTGGGCCCAGCCATTTGAGTCTTAAATTCCAGGCAGTAGCATCTGTAACTACATAGTTTTCAGAAGTACAGTATCCCAGAACATGAGGGGTTTTATTTCAGCTCACCTTTTCCATCAAGATGCTTGTTGTATGTTTGTTGTATGCTTGTTGTATGTTTTATGTTGTATGTTTCAATACGCCTTTTAGCATGCCACAACAATTATACATTAATGTCTTTCTAAGCTGTTAGTTGTGTTCAGATATGTAAGGTACCTTGCACCCACGTTTCAGCCAACTGGGTGGTTTGTGAATTGCATCTTTTCAATTAAAACAGCTTCTCTTTTCAGTCTTGAAGAGTATATAGACTCATCTATGGTTGCACATTTAAAATTGCTACAGACCGAAATATTGTCAAACTAGAGGGCAATTGTTTCCCCAAGTCCTGCTTTAACATCTTCTAATAAATAGCCGTGAAAAGATTCAGAAAATAAATAACTTAATTTGAGGAAGAACAGGAAAATTAATAATGGGTTGGAAAATGATGTTTGTTTACTCCTGAGAACAGATACTGCTCTGTTCACCAGAGACTTCAGATACATTGACTACATATTGCCTCAAAACAGAAGGCATTGGAGCATTGGAGGGTTTGATAAAACTTGCCATTACAGCCTTTTTGGTTAAGCTTATTTTTAGTTATCTTCAAAGAGAAAAACACTCATAAATATAAGGCAATGCTTCCAGGAATGCATTTTAAAAGGGTAAACATCAACTTTTAATTTCTTAGAACTCTCTCCCTCATGGGTGTTTTGTTGCAAGCCGCCGATTTTCCCTCAGTATTACCCTGGCTCATCCTTGTTTTCTGTGTGTATAGGATATTTAAAAGGTCATCTGCATCTGATTAAAAAAAAAAAAAAAAAAAGACAAAAAGTCCCATAAAGCATCAGACTTTCAAATTGCTGTTGAAACTATTAGCTATGTATACAATTGTCATTTCAAACAAGGTGTAGGTTAAACATTCCTAAAGTTCCTTCTTCTATTATGTTTGTTTTTTTTTTTCAATTCTTTGAGTGAATGAATGTACTCTGATGAAGTGGACTCTATTTCTCCTGAGCTATGGCTTTGAATGTAAATCATTGCAGTTTAATCAGTTCTTTCATTTTTGGAATATCTGACTGTGAAAAGCAGGTACAATTTTAGAATTGAAAGAGAAATTGAACTGAAAGGAACTGGAGAGTTCAGACCAAACTATTTTCCTTTGTTTTTGTTTTGTTTTGTTTTTGTTTTGTCTTTTTTTTTTTTTTTTTAATTTTTTTTTTACTCTATTTTAAAGCATGATGCTATTTTGAAGGCAATGCATAAACCCATACAACCTCTGAGTCTGGAAACAACCCAAGAGAGCTATGAGAGTCTTTGCCATGAAAGTAGCAAAACGCATCTTATTGGTGATTTTACACCTGCTGGAAGGATGTCCATAACTTTGACTATCTCCCCTCTAAATATTCCTGAAAACTGATCAACACTTTGTGCTTGCACAGAGGTGAATCATCTTTTTTTAGAAATTAGATTCGCAATGGCAGATCACTGCTATTGGGAGTATAAGGAAGAAAAACAAACAAACAAACAACAAACAAAACAAACAAAAGAAAACAAACAAACAGACCAAAAACCCAAACATTTAAAAACAATTTTCTCAGAGACTCAGAAAGGCAATGGCAGGAAACATACTCCAAAGATTAGTAGAACCATACTGACCTCTCAGCT
Organism: Cygnus olor; assembly: GCF_009769625.2. NCBI lineage: Eukaryota > Metazoa > Chordata > Aves > Anseriformes > Anatidae > Cygnus > Cygnus olor. The sequence continues at coordinate 75,978,192 of NC_049170.1, forward strand.
TTGTTATCACTTGTCACTAAATTCAAACCAGAACCCTTTATTCAATGGAGTATTTACACTGTAACTGCCATCTCTACTGCACTTGGAAGATGTGTCCTGCACTCAGAAAAGAAACTCTGCCTTCTCTGTAGCTTATAGAGTGCTCTTCAAAACCATGCACTATTACAGATGAAGTCTCTCTGACAAACTGTATCACAGTTTGAGTTGCCAGGTTCTGAATCTATATTATTATTACTAATGGACCAGATCTAGTTGGACTAGAACATCTCTGAGGGTCCCTTCCAACTGAACTCTTCTATTTCATTATGGACATGTGCCTACTTTTATTCTTATTTAAAAATAAAATTTGAGTATATTTATAAATTGTTTGCACTCAAATATCAAAGAAAAAAGTGGAGAAGTTGAATAATCTTTACTCTCTCATCAAAACTACCAGGTTTTCACTAAAACCACTCACTTCCTCCCCAGTGGCTTGCATTTGCTGTCATACCCTGTAGCACAGACCATTAGATCTAGCTGTCAGCTGCTGTACAGAAAAAGAAAAAGCAATATTCAGCTACTAGTCCCTACTCATATTTGCATTAGTTTCTTAGTAAACTTGAAATGTATTTGCAGATTGGGAAGGCACAGGAAAGCAATCAGATTGACACAGAAATATTCATGAAGACATTCCCCGATGCCCCACCCAACTGTTTTGAATGTGTTATTTGTGAGACACTTGTAACAGGTTCGAATTAGAGTGATCATGTATGCTACATGATTTTACAATATTCTATCTGTTGATACATGGAAAAGGAAATTAAAAAAAAAAAAAAAAAAAAAAAAACTGTTTGAACACATATGAGCTAAGTATGTTACTGTACGGGGTGTGGGTGCCCATGGGTGCAGGTGCATGTCTGCGTTGTTGCCACAGCGTGAGGCCATGCCATGGCTGCCCTGTGCCGGCCCCAAGGGCCCCACCGCAGGTCATGGCTGGGCCCAGCAGCCAAGATGGCGGCGCCTCGCCTCAGGGAAAGCCTGGGGAAGAAAGGAGGGCACAGCGCTGCCCGGCAGCCGGCAGAAAGAAAGGAGGAAAGGGGGAGAAACAGCCCTGCTGGCACCCAGGGGAGAGAAGGGGGAGGGCAGGAGGGGCTCTAGCTGCCGCAGCAGAGATCCCCCTGGAGCAGGGATTTCCCTCCCTCAGCCACTGGGCAGGCCCCACGCTGGAGCAGGGCATGGTGTGAGGAGGAAGGGGCGGCAGAGGAGGACTCTCAGGGTCTGACCAAAAGCAGCCCATCACAGTTATCCTTTTCCACACATGATTCCTCATGAATTAAGCAGTAAGAACCAGTGACATAGGACAACAGATAGGAAATACAGTACAGTGCTTGAACTCAGAAGTTAAATATACCAGTAATTGCATGTGAAAGACATGCTTGACATAGAAACCTTTTAAATGCCTGTTAAGGGTCATTTTGGCGAGGAAAACCTAGAAAGCTCATTTAATTTTCAACAAATTAATAACTCTGTACAGCAGAATTTAATATTTCAAGGCCTGTTTCAAATGAGCAGCTTCTTCTAGTTTGCACCTCCTAGAAAAATGGCAATTCAAACTTTAAAATTTGTTTTCCTTAAGGGAACAAAAAAAAAAAAAGAAAAAAAAAGAGTAATTATAACAAAGCCTGTATTCTAACTGTCCCCCAAAATACCATTTCATTTTGTTTTCAGGAACAATTACAGCTTCCTTGCTTTCACTTCCTATTAAAGATCATTAATAGTGTCAAGCGTTCTAATAGTTATGGTCCCATAGAGGCCAAGGAGAAATAAAAACAGACTATAAAACCAGTATTTGCTTGAAAGCTGAGCAACCTCAACCCTTTAGAGAAGAACTTTTAGAGATGATATCCTATTTTATTCACTGTAACTCTCCCAGTTATCATGATTTCTAAAATGATGCAAACTAGATATATATAAAACTGTAACCATCAAAAAAAAACAAAAAAACAAAAAAGGTCCTGTATCAAGCTTAGTGCTTTTCAACCAATTGTCTGTCTGCACCATAATGTGCATTTGCCTAAGACATAGAAGTTTCTACTGAAGAAATTTTGTGTCTTACAATTCTTTTTCATGTAGTTTGCATTGCTTCCATACTTGGAGTCTTGTAGGCACAAAGAATGATTTCTGTCTCCCTGGAATGACGATTCATTTTGTTTACTGGGGCATCACTTGCTGTGTGACACAAGGTCTTCTGGCAATTAGCTACCTATGTGTAAGTGATGTGAGTCTAGAACTGGCAACTGCCACAGACTTCATTGCCAGTGAGGATGTGATGCAGATACAAACCTGGAACGACAGTGCTTACTCTCTTTTCACCATACTGGTTGGTAAAAAAAGGCATATCCCTTTGATTATAACTAGATTAGAACTGTTAAACAACAGTTTTTCCCCAGCAGCACCTACATAGACATTATGCTCTGAGCTCTTTCCCTCGTGTCCAACTCATACAGTAATAAACATAAAGGACACCCTGTCTTTCAGTTCTGCTAAACCAGATTTTCTCTGCTAAGCTAGTGTTTGAATGGAACCACTGCTTAGTCAGCCTGTTTTCAATTTTGTAGGATTTTTTTGTTTCATTTTGCTATTTTTCCGTATATCCACCCCCCACACACCTTACTTTCTTTCTCTCAGACTGAAGTTTGCTCTATCTCCTCCAATACCTCACTTGCCAGTCTGTTTAGAAGCCCACCAACGTATCCCCCATAGCAATCTCTCATATTCTTGTTATAAAATCATAGAACCATAGAATGGTTTGGGTTGGGAGCGACCCTAAAGATCATCTAATTCCACCCCCACCATGGGCAAGGACACCTTCCACTAGAAGCCTTCACAGGCTGTGTTAGGTTCTGTATATATCAACATATTTATATATTATATATAACATATATATTATATATATAACATATATATATTATGTATATATCAACATCCTAAATGTTGATGCCCCTCAGGTGTCAGTTTCACTACACTGCAGTATCTTCAATGAGACAAAGTTTTTGAAGATACAGAGCTGTGAACAACTTGCTTTTTGCATCTACTAGTCACACCAAAAATCCCAAATTAAATCTGTTACACAAAAAGATGTCCTATTTCACCTTGGCAGTAGAATTCCAGATAAAGCAGATCACACTTCATTTATGCAGTTCATTTACCTCCAGGATGCTATGTATTACATGAAGGAAAGGATGACCATCTGTACTGGGTTTACGTGTCAAGATTTTCATAGCTGGTGGTGCTGCAGGGGTGACCTCTGTGAGAAGAGACCATGGGCTGCCCCCACGTCAGACAGAGCCACTTCCAGCCAGCTCAGAAATGAACCCACTGCTGGCCATTGCTGAGCCTGTCAGGGACACTGGTGGCACATCTTAGAGAAAATATTTAAGAAAGGGTGGAAAATGCTGTACAAGAGGAGTGAGAAAAAATGAGAGAAATAACCCTGCAGACACCCATGTCAGTAAGGAAGGGGAGAGGTGTTCCAGGTGCCAGAACAGATTCTCCTGCAGCCTGTGGAGAGACCACAGTAAAGCAGGCTGTCCCCCTGAAGCCAGTGGAGAACCGTGTGGGAGCAGATCTCCACGCAGCAGCCCATGGAGGACCCCATGCCTCGGCAGATGGATATGCCCAGAGGGAGGCTGCAGCTGGTGGAGAGCCCCTGCAGGAGCAGGCTCATAGCAGGAAGTGCAGCCTGTGGAGAGTAACCCATGGTGGAGCAGGAGTTCTGGTGGGAGCTGCTGCCCATGGAGGACTCATGCTGGAGCAGTCTGTTCCTGAAGGATAGACCCCCATGGTACAGACACATACTTGAACAGTTCTTGAAGAGCTGTGGCCCATGGGAAGGACCCACACCAGAGCAGTTTGTGGAGGGATCGCATCCTAAGGGAAGGAGCCACGCTGGAGCAAGGGAAGACAGTGAGAAGGAAGGAGCAGCAGAGACAAAACGGTATAGACTGTCTACAACCCCCATTCTCCCCTCCCTTGTGTCACTCAGAGGTGAGCAGGTAGAAGAATTGGAAGCGAAATTGAGCCTGGGAAGAAGGGGGTGGTGATGGGGAAAGGCGTTTCTAGTTTTAGTTCTCACTATTTTACTCTGTTATTAATTGGCAATAAATTAAACTAATCTCCCCTAAGCTTGGCCTGTGACCAGATGGTAAGTGATCTTTCTGTCTTTACTTTGACCCATGAGTTTTTTCATCATATTTTCCTCCCTTCCCCTGATGAGGAGGAGGAATGAGAGATTGGCTTGGTGGGCACATGACAGCCAGCCCCTACACCATCCTTCTTTCTTAAAATAATAAATACTGACCTGAAGCAATGAGTGAATGTCCAGAACCAGTCAGTAAGTACTTTGCTGCTGAGACTATGGTACTGTTTCACAGGCATGGATGACTTAAGGAACTCTTCAACATTTACTGGATTACATATCCCATTCATTCAGTGAACCCCATTTCCATAACATTATTCCAGTAGAAACTTCTCAAGCTGACTTAACAAGTGCATAAATGAATACATAAATTCTATTCTGAATTTTAGACACTGGTTTTGAGAATAATGTGATATTCAACAGTTTTCAAGCTCCCTTGACAGATATATTGATGCAGGATAAGAAACCTAAGAAAAAATATATCATTCATGAACTCAGAAAGCAAGCAGATGTAAATTTGTAAATCCAGATGAATCTGGTAGCCTCAGTTTGCAGTTTGTGCTGATCCTTTCGCTGACGTGTTTGTCATCTATTATTCTCAGTTTTAAAAATCATACTTAGTACTTATTGTTGACTGAAACCTGTTCATGACATTCTCTCCTCATTGGTCACAAATAATTTATTTCTAACTTGTGCTCCTTCCTATCTCATATGACTTCCAAACACCACCTCAAAACATATTGCAGAGAAATTAACAGTTAGGTGTCATTTTATGTCATCCACCTTTCCAAATCATTTTGGCTTTGGAGAAAATCGGATAAAAGGAAACATCCAGAAACTTATTGGCTAAACAACCTTAGTTGATGGCACAGAATGCCCCTTCAGTAAGTTTGCAGATGGCACAAAACTGTGATGAGTGATTATTAAACCAGATGGGTGTGCTGCCATTCAGAGAGACCTTAATAGGCTGGAAAAATGGGCTGACAGAACCTTCATGATATTCAATAAAGGGAAATGCCAAGTCATGCACCAGGAGAGGTACATGCTGGGGACCAACCATCTGGAAAGCATTTTTCCAGAGATGGACATTGGAGCAAGGTGACCATGAGCCAGCAATGTGCCCTCATAACAAAGAAGGCCAACAGCATCCTTGGCTGCATGAGGAAGAGTGTTGCCAGCAGGTTGATTGAGGTGATCCCCCTTTGGGGAAGAGAGATATGGAGCTACTGGGGAGAGCCCAGTGAAGGGCCACAAAGATGATTAATGGCTTGGAGCATCTTTTTTATGAGGAGCCACTGAGGGGCTGTTCACCCTGGAGAAGGGAAGGCCCAGGGGGACCTTATTAATGTGTATAAATATCTGATGTGAGGAAGTGAGGATGAAGAGCCAGGATTTCAGTGGTGCTAGTGACAGGACAAGAGACAATGGGCACAAACTGAAACAAGAGAAATTCCTGTGAAATATAAGAGAAAACTTTTTTTCTGTGTGGGTGGTCAAACACTTGAACAAACCTGTGATACTCTCAGATACTCCAGAGATACTCTGGAGTCTCCATCTTTGCAGATATTTAAAACCCAACTGGACACAGCACCAAGCAAGTTGTAGCTGGCCTTGCGTTGAGCAGGGGAGTTGGGCTAGATGATCTCCAAAGCTCTTTTACAGCCTCAGCTATCCTGTGATTTTGTCATTTTCAACAAGTGGGCACTTCTCTGCAGTATTTTACAAGTTAAAAAACATGCTGATATGAAAATCTTGATTATAGAACATTACATTTCTGTGTTTAACACCAGCCAGTGTTACTAACTGGTACCCATGATTGCTGCCACTAACTTCTGCTTTCAAGCACATTACCATTCTGAATTAATTCATTACTTTATTGTACCTGTTTGAATATTACTGTGGCGTTACACTTTATATATTTTTCAATAAATTGCATGGCAAAACATAACTGTTGACTAAAAACAATTTAAAGGACACTTCCAGACAGTATACATTCAGTGTATTCCTCAGGCGTACAAGCAGTTTGGCTGACTTCTGTTGTACTTTGCTTCTTAACCACCTCATTTCTATCACATGGTTGTTAATGAATTTTACTCACTGCAATTTCTTGCAGGGAGAGCTGAAGAGGGAGAATATTTTTTTTTTTTAAAATAGGTTGCATTCTTCAAACAAAAGCACAGAAAATGGATGTATTATCTTGTATGAAACATGAAATATTCAAAGAAATAGTTGAAAAATGATGTTATAATAAGTTATAAAATATTTTTTGATATAGAAGAGAAACTGAGAAGGCTGCTGGGAGGAAAGATGTGCTAAAGAAAACAAATTTGTCAGAAATGTCTTCATTTGTTTCATTCAAATATTTCTGAATAACTTTAGCAACTTTACTTTTAGTGATTCTAAGAGTACTAACAGTGGTATATATTGCCTGGAAATCTGCTTCTTATGCATGAGAATAAAACATAGAAAATAGAGCTCCCTAGAAAGATAAGTAAACTTGACAATAATGCAGAAATCTTAATAAGAACCTACCTTGCCTACATACTGGTAATCAGATCCCGTGTATTCCTCTAAAAGGAAAAACTGGTTCCACATCCAGCCGCGTTTCTGGCGGTGAAGGGCTTTTCCATCGCTGCCTGATGCACGTCCCACAGAACTTCTGTGTCTGAGATCAGGAGTCCTTCTGAACAGCATTTCTGTGCGGCAGGGATGTAGCAGCCACATCCAGAGCAACAGAAGTAACAGGACTTGCTGTATTGGCATAGTTCTCCACTGCTGATACTCTTCAAGCTGGTCAGCAATGGAGTCTACGGTTTTGTTTTTCCTGACTTGCTTTTTATGTTTTTAGTTGGTGATGCAGCCAAGAAGTTTCCAGCAGCTCATCTCTGAACTGTACATAGTAGCCAGATCCTGAAAGCAGAGAAGAGACAATGTAAGTTGAAATACATTTACTCCCTAGTGTCCAGCATCCCTGCTACCCTGCAAATGCAAAGCATTATGACATAGAAAGCAACCTGGTTAGGAATATAAAGGCTGTCTTGCAAAGGGAGAACATTGCAAATATGTTAGGTAGCTGCTTTGAAAGCCCTTCCTAAGAAAGAACAAGTGTGCACTCAGATGATCAAGTATTTTCCCATTAAAACCTTATAATTTAGAAACTTTCAAAGATGTTATTTTATATAGGCTGGGGGATTAATACTGGTGGAACATACACATTAAATACTGCAGTCTTTACTTCAAGTGTTTTCCACCTGATTTGATTTACAAGAATTCCAGTGTTTTATTAATCTTACTATCAAGAGGACTGAAAAGCTAACAGAAAGTAGTTTCAGAAATGAGGAAATGGTAAAACACCAGTTCTCCAGAGTGTTTTAAATGGCAAAAGAGAACATCATATGCATCAGAAGAAATACAACATGACAAGAAGCAAACTTTTAAATATAAAAAGTTCTTGAGAAGAGCTTAAAATATGGAGAGATGCAAACTTAGCCTTAAAACTTGGGATGTATTTTAAAAATGAGGACCTGTTTTGCAAGTATACTGAATAATTTTAATTTTGCAAAATAGTGAAATGAATCTCATCGTGGCAAGTGATTTAGCAGAAAGAAGGCAATCTCCTAAATCATCTTTGGCTTGTCTCCACTTTTTTCTTTGCTTTGCTTAAGGTTTTTCTTCTTCTAACAGAACCATGATAGGTCATTTCATCAAGACAAATTTTGCCAGGTTCTCTTTTCTTTACTTCAACCCTAGCATTCAAAGTGTAGCAAATTTTGCTAGTGAGATCATCTGGTGATTTCTTCCTTCACTAAATCATGAAAACCTATAGTTTGTCTTCTTAATAGGATATAGTTTCTGGAAATTTTAATCAGCTTTTGATCATTTTTTTAAAATGTCCACAGAAAAAAATGTATGGATTGGGATTACAGTTCCTTGTATACTCTTCCACATGTGGCAGAAAAGTTCAAATGGTAAAGAGCATGGGTTCTCTTTTCTCCTCTTTTCTCATTTCAGTAGATCAGTAACATTGCACACAGCAGTCCCATGTGTCCTCTGGTTTTAATAGCACTATACTATAGTTGACTATCATCTTAAATAGTTTTATTTTATTTTTCCAAATAGAACAATGTAAAACTTTCAGACATTCTGTTTGGTTTTGATATTGATGTACTACATAAGATATTTCCAGTAAGTCTGTGTTGATTTAAAGAGTTTACAATAGTATGTCAGAAGTTTAGAGTGCAAAGCCTATAAAATATAGTGGTTTCTTACAGATAAAAGAATGTGTGCATGTGTACTAAACTAATAACTGAACAGATTCAGTTCATGAACCACCTTTTATCTTCAGAATTAAATTCTCTCAGGAGAACATTTTCACTTCTCCTCCAACATTTGGAAGACTAAAGAATTTATCACAGCCACAGCTTTCAAGGACTTCAGTCCCAAGACTGTCCACAGGCATTCATTTCTATTTATCTAAATAAACACCACATTGTGTATCCTTTTATTTACCCCTTCTTCCTTTCTCCTAAAAAACGATTAAATTTGCTTTATTTGTGAACTTTGAATACTACCCAAAATAATGTGTTCTAAAATAAGCCATTAATAACATATGTCAAATTATATCAGCGTGTACATACTGAAGTTGTGGTCTTCCACACCAAAAATTATTTGTCACAACTCATATTCTTTTGAATCAAAGGTATACTCAGTGAGAAAGGAAGGCTACGATTTATTCTCAGATACTTATAAAAGTTTCTTCGCAAAGACCACAGAAATTTCAAACTTGAAATTAACTTTTCAGGATTTTATTAGTTTCTGTAAAAACTGGAAAGCTATTGGTTTGTTTGAAAAGGAGATACAGTAGTTCAATAGTTTCTTTCTCTCTCTCTCTCTTTTTTTTTTTCTTTTGGTTAGTTTTTCCCCTTCTTATTGCCATCACTATATATAATCCACTATTCACACATTATTATTTGATGTAGAAGTGTTGTTAAATTCCTCTTGGGAAATAATGCTTCAATATTATGGGTTGTTATTGAATTTCCTTCTTGTTAAATTAGGTCAGCAGAATGAAAGCTCAGATGAAATTTGTTAAAGTTACAGAAGTCGCTAATGTACACGGACTTGGCAAGCATGGCTGCTTAATGGATGTACGTACCAGTAAGGTTTTTCCCTCCTTTGAGAATCCTGTTAGAGTTCAGCTTCCTGCCCTAAATGTTTGATAGTCATCTACACTAAAGCAATAACATTTACCTTTAAAAATAACGTAGCAAACAAGAAAACCCAGACTTCACTAACAGCAATGAATAGCCAAAAAATCATTAAATAAAAGCGCAGGAATAAAGGAAATGTTTGAAGGAAACCTTTTAATATATAAGTAAAGAAAACAGAAATCCCAGTTCTGTAATACTTTACACATTTGAGTTGCGTGCTATGCTGCCAGAACCGGGGCAGTCAAATTTATCATATGTTTTACAATTTCCTGAAAAACTAATTGGAAAAAAGCCTAAATATTGGTGAAATTCGTATCTTAAAAGAGGGTCTGAGAACTCAGCTGTAATGTAAGGTTTGCTGGCTTCAAATATTTTTTTTTTCTACAGAAGTGAAAGTTTTAAATAGCATTAAATATCTTTAAATGATACTATTTCTCTAGTAGTCCTCCATAAAACTCTCTCCAATTCTTCTTCCAAATTACACTTCTCCAATTTTTCCCAAAATAGAAAAGAAAGAAAGAAAAAGAAAAAGACCATAAACTTAGAGCTTGCTAAAACCTATGAAATGGGTGCCACGATTCCATATTTCTGTGTAACACCCCTTTAAATTATATTAAATATATACAGAGGAACACTGTGCCCTTTTCTACTCTTGTTTATGTGTGTTTCTGTTTTGGGTTTATTTTTATTTTTATTTTTTCGAACAATCTCCAGTATGTAAGAGATGTATCATCAGCAAAACTATAAATCATTTCACATTTAGCTTTCAGCTACTAATTTTAAAATAATTAAGCAGTTCTCATTTTTCACATGTTAATCACTTCTGTATCTCTCAGAACTTAGGCAAAAACATTTTAATGCAACTTCAACTGTCATTTTTTTTTGTGTCATTGTCAAAATTCCTGTCATTTCAGATGTAATTTTCTCAAAATTTGTAAAATACTGTATTTTGCTTGGTCAGCCATGCAAACCCCCTAATGATACTAAAACATACTTCATACCATTTGAAACTCATGAGATTTAATGGATACATAAGATGGGCCATTAGTACCCTTAACTGATGCACTATGAAGAACAGTCTTCTTATCAGTTAGACTTCTATTTACTGGTTGTTCCTAGCCATTGATCTTTTTCAGCTGAGAAATCTACATTTCTGTAGTAAATGACTTCCTCTCTTTGTTAGTCTTTCTGCATTAATGTGTAGCTGCTTTTGGAGTCAGCAGAATTACATTTAAAATAAAAACTGTAATATGGATCAAAAGCTTGTCTAATGTCTTTTAATCAAAGAAATTTTAGTGAGCTTCTCTCTCCTGTGAAGGGCAACTCCAACCATCACCAGATTTTCTGTGGGATAGCTGCCATCTTTCATTTTTGTTCCAGATTTAGCTTTGGTCAAAGCCTGGAACAATTCAGATAGTTTGCTTGAAAACACTTATGCATTTCCATTTCTGATTTCTCTATTTCTGTTTCATTTGGGAGGCATAATCTAGCCAACATCTCCAATCTTGTCTTTCAGCACTTTATTTCTACATCATACTAAAGGAAAACAATTTTGGAACGGGAGATGCTTCATGACAAATTAAATTAGGTTAAATTACATTGGAATTTTATGAGGAGAACAATCCTTATTTTTTTATAGTGGAAGATGCTGCATACTCTGTTTTTGTTTTGTTTTTGTTCTACAGAGGTGACACCAATAGAGCTGTTCCTCATGCACATTCTGAGTGAGAAACATTTTTTATTTTCTGTCCAATGCCTCAAGGCCTTTGCTTCCTCTCCAGTCACCAGTACAGAGCTACCACCACAGGCTGCATATCCTCTTTCAAAATGGCTACAGGTATCAGGCGTAAGACATATTGCTACCATTTTGGTTTCCTCTTGGTAAGATGCCTCTCTCTATTCCTGTAGAAATCTGACTCCCAGTTTAAGATGTCATAAACAAATTCAAAACTATGGCTAGGTTTTGAAATAATCTGAATTACTTAAACTAGTAGAAATGAAAGCAGAATGACAGCTAAATGCAGAAAAAGCTCAATTTCTAAATAAGCCTCAGAAGAGCCCCAAACTCAGCTAATTTAGTTTTAATTTTCTTTGCCATTTCTTTATTAACACGGGGAAGAAAGATCTAATGCTGTAGAAGCATGTACTTGAAACAGATACCTTTGCAAGAGGCTCTTTTTCAAAACACAACAAAATACTTGTCTGTAAGTGTAACTTACAAGTGTAATTTATCCCTTAAGGGAAAAAGACAACATTTTTATAAAGTTTTTTTTTTTAAGACTACTTGAAGCCAACAAATGAGCTCTTTCAAATGATCAGTTCTTAATGGATTCTAATCTCATTCATTTTATTATAGATTTATGTTCCTTGCTTTATCTATTCTGTTCCAATGAAATTGCCTGAAGCTGTTCATAATGTAATTGCCTAGTTCTGAACTAAGGAGATAATCGGTAAATTGTCAATAAGCTGCTCATTTTGTAGCCTCCAGCATAACACTTACACACTGCAGTGACCACACTTGCAGTTATTAAATTATAACATGAATTTGCAAAGTAGTCAGCTGTACCTTTGACCTTTAGAATTCAATCCTCTTTATGAAGTCCTGCAACACTTGATCCACTTAGGAATTTGAATTAGAGTATGCATGGTCTGATGCTAAACTCAGAAAAAAAAGCAGCTAACCTTTCAGGAATTATGCAATTTAATTAGTAATAGCAATCCTATTTTCCTATCTTCGAAGCTACTTCACTCAAATGAGAGTTTCTAATGTTACTTTCATAGTTCATAGAGAGAAAGACTGAAAAACAAGCAGAAGAAACAAATAAAGAGGAAATACTGAACACTATAACTTTTCCTACAAAAGTTAAGCAATATTTTAGACAAGAGAGATTTCATAGACACATAACTTATATCTTATTTTTAAGCATATATGTATAATACAAATCCTAATTGTTATTAAAACAAACAAGCAAACAAACAAAACTAGTGTGCATTATACTAATTTTGAAGTGGAAGGTTAAAAATTCAGTTTTATCTACTGGCAGGGCAGTAAATGGCCTCCAGCTGCAACCCTTCCCTGTTCTTGTTGAGGAAGACAGAAACCCTCAGTCTTAGGACACAGCGGGACATTGGGCATGCACAGAGAAAAGGCAGTAGATGTTAGTAAGTTTTCTTGCAGTACAATTTTGTCTATTAGTGAGTCTCTTCCATATTAATTACATCACTTGGATATCTGACAATAATTCTTTGCTCTCTCTATATGATGACATCATTTTTTCTCACAGGAAGACATCAAGAGTAGCACACTGCAGTAATTCACTACTTATGCATTGACGTGTAAATTTGCTTTTCTCCTTAAAATTTTGGGAGGGAAGTTTTGCATGCAGTGGTGACAAAATGTAGGTGACTTGTGGACATGCAAAAGTGAGTTAAATCTATCATTTCTGACCCCTGTCAGGCACCCATAACATTTTATTTCTACTGTTCTCCTTTCTAGATGCCTCTTTCCTATCTGACTATACAGACTGAGTGAACTTTCATATATCTTGGTAACTATTCAGTATTTTTTCAGGATGAAAAGTAGAGAGATTATTTACAATATTTATGATGACCACTGGGGAAAAAAATAAAAAATTAAAATTCAGAGTATTCCACCCAAAACTAAAGAAGGTATCTAAAATATGCAGGATATGATTTTTTTAAAAATAAATGGAAAAGTCATAATAGATTGTCTAGGAAGAAACTGAATATCCACAGTTCTGGAGAATATAATTGAGGCATTGGAGTATAATAGGTCCAAACAATCTCAGTATTGTGTATTTTTTTATCACTCATCTTCTAAAACATGAAACAAAACTCACATAGGGAAAATAGATATATGAACAGGAATACTACTTTAAATTATGAAATAATCCTTCCTCTCCACTGATCCTCATTTCAAATGTTGTGTCAAGGTTTGAGCATCACAGCTCCAATATGTAAATAGTTAGAAATCAGGCTGGCAACAGTGTTCAGAACAAAAATAAAATGTTATTTTTGAGGACAGGATAACTACATCTATTTGCCTAATATTCATAAAAAGATGGAGAAGATGGTAAGACTGTAGTTCTCAAAATCAGAAACACTGTTGAAAATAAGAAATTACTCTAAATGTCCACCACAGATAGTATAAGCAAATGATTTCAGTTACAGTATGAATGACTTAGGTTAGGCATTGAGAAAAACTTCCTATCTATTAGCAGATGTAGTCAGCAGCTGAAATGAGGTGGGACTGAAGGTTCAGAAGAGCAAGCTGAGCAGATTGCTTTCAGGAATGGGTTGCATGCAGCTGGTGTGAGCAGAGGATTTCTCATAGTCCCCTTTTTTAGCTCTGTCCTGTAGAACTCCATCCCCTATTTTTCCATGTCATTATTTCTCATTATGTCTTTTTACTGTCACCAGTGGTTACCCTATTCTCTAAAATATGAATACATATTATTCATTCCTGATCAGCTCAACCCCATCCTTTTCCATTTATCTGATTTCATCTCAAAACCAGCTGTAGATGTACTATTGTGGTTTGAAACAACTTAAATTCTCTTGCTTTCCAGACAGCGTATCATGCTTTTCCACATAACATGAACAGCCCTAGCCACACAGTTCCCTCAATTCCCTGCCATTTAGGTAAGGACTGTGCCAATCCCCTGAGTCTTCCTTCATAAGATTTTGGAGTTGCATTTATCCCATCAATTGTCTGCTATATTCTTCCAGTTTGAACGTGAATTTAGCTCTCTCCTACTTCTCCCTGACTTCATTCCATGTACTTCCTAAATGATTACCCCCATTGTGTTTAGCCCATGGCCATGCTGCCTTTTAAAACATCCATATTCCATTATTAGTCGAGTCCTTTTATAAAGGTGGTCCTCTTCTTTATCTATCTATCTATCTATCTATCCATCCATCCATCCATCCAACAAAAAACAAAAAGCAGTTGAAGGTTTTAGTATTTGATTACACTTCCTTTTCTCTTTCTTTCTTTCTTTCTTTAATAAAACATGCACCTCAATTTAAAAATTACTGTTCTGATATTTAGCATGTATGCTAGGGGAAGGGGAGAAGAGGGTGTTGGTGGAGAGGAGGGCGTAATAACATTGTAATTTGGACACAAGAGCATGCACTGAAGGGTATTTGTGCGGACCTTGTTAACACCATATTTGCTTTTTCTTATTCAGTTCAATACATATTTCATAGGCCATGATTTCTTTGGAAATGAAAAGATCAGCACATTCTGTCTGAATGTTGTTAAGAGCCAAAACTGAGAGACCACTGAATATCTAGACTTGGGAACTTAATATTCTTTCTCCCTATCCTGAAGGGTTTTCCCAAACAGGGCAAGTTGTAATGAGTAATGCTAAATGGTTACAGAAAAAGACATTTTCCTTCAGGGCAGGTGGGATTTTAAATTTCCTAGTCTTTGCTGTCCACTGCTTTCACCTGCCCGCAAACTATCAGCCGTATTAGAGAAATAGAATAAGCACAGAAGCATGCCAAATATCTAAAAACTTACCATAATCTCATCAGGAGTTTATATCTTCAGCTCAGGCTGAAACGTTACAGCTTCAGAGAGCAGAGGCAGTTCACTAAAGCATAAAGAATTGGGGCATTGAGATACCGTGCCTGCTTAGAAAACTGTGTAATTTAATAAAGTGTTCATTGATGTCTACTCAGTGGCTCCTCAAACTTGTTAGTGCCTGTGCCTGCAGCATGGACAGTCCTATTCTTCCTAATTAGATGATAGCAGGAGGATTACATTCTTTCTTAGCAGACAGGAAGAAATGGAAACAACCACTTCTCAAGGAAACTCACAGTTGAAATGTACAAAAGGAAAACACTTTAGGAAAACTAGTTCAGTCATATCATTGTTATATCTCAAATTTATTAGAATAGAAACATTAGTGTTGAAAAATGCAGCTTAGTATTCACAAATACCAGAAATGTTATTATATGGCACTACAAAATATACCTCAAATGACAAGAAGGTTTATAATTACAATGCATTTGAAAATTCATAGAAAACAAACTTCTTGGAGTTTCATCTTGTGCTCAATTCCATTATAATTATTTTAACATATTAAAAAGTGCTACTATGGCTCTTGGTATTCTTCTCAGTTTACATAATAAATTAAAAATCACTTTGTGGGATGGCTGAGGGTTTTTTTGGGGCAGGGATGATCTGAAATAATGAAAAAAAAGGAATAGTAATACCTTTTCTGATACTGATTTGCTCTGGTTGGATACAATTATAATTTAATCATCATTAGTACGCTAGAATTACAAAGCCTGCTTTATAACTAGTTTTTAAATTGTATCAAGTGTTAACCTATGAGAAACCTCTGTTAAGAATATACTATGTATATGTATATTGTATAATAAACTGTGCCTAACATCATACCATCTACAGTATGAAGATATATTTATGTATGATGTATATATGTATGATGATATATATGTATGATGTATAACATCAACAAAATGAAGTACTGTAGATCAGGTATTCATTGGTGTTGCCTATGCAATGCGAAGCTTTTGGCTGTATGATGTATGCCTGATGATACCAGCTAATTAGGAGATCACATCCTATATTTTTGCCCCAAATGGTCCTTTCTTTAAAACAGTATACAACAAGCTCAAACCAACATCTTTCCAAAATTAGTTTGGCACCATCATTAACTATAGACCTGTAATTCACATAATAAAAATACACCATTCTTTCCATATCTGAAAGAGAAAGGGATGTGTCTTGACTAATTTCAAAACCAGATATCTACTCTTAAGTAGCACATCTCTCTTACAGCATGGCATCCTACATGGGCATGATGAACCGCTGGATGACATGGGTCAATTAGAAACTTCAGCAGTGAGGAAATTTTACCTTTGGAATGCTTCTATCTACTCTAAAACTCCACCTGCATTGTAATTATACTGACACTCAGACAGCTCTTCCCAGTCACTAAATATTCCTTATGCACCTACTGACTCTGCTGTATGACCTTGGGTACCACACTTGTATCAAGACTGTTCTGAATGTCTTCTGCAGTATCTGTATAGTTCTATGCTTTATACAATCTCTGCTACCATCTCAGTCTTCAAGGTAAGTGTTTGTTAGGCCAATGTATGTTTCAATTGGACCAGCAAGCATTGTTGGAAAAGTCAGATAAAGTTGTGGATTTCAGGAATACTCTCTGAGCAAATCTGATTATATTTAAAACAACTTTACATAGTGCAGCTTTTTTGACATGTCTTTCATGGTTGCTGGTTATACAGGAATAGACATGTTAGTCTGCTGTTTTTTCTATGCACAATTGTTTGATGGTTTTGTGGTTGACCATAGAACCTGGGAAAATGATAATAAGATTGGAGTAGACCAGAGAGAGCCTAAAGAGAGTTATTGAATTTGTGGTGAAAGATGCTAGGTTTGAGCCCACTCTTCCAGTACAGATGTCATACATGTAGAACTCTGCTTGATAAAACACACACCTAAAATATTACTCTTTCAGGGAAAAAAAAAAAAAATCAATGTGCTGAAGAACACTTGTAACACCCACCTCAGCAATGTGAAGAGGAACTCTTCCCAGTAAGAACACACTTCTGCAGAAACAGATCACTGAATTCTTTTTCCTTAATGTAACGTGCTTGACACACTGTGCTGCATGTTTTTCTGGTGGAAATAGCAGCCCTATGCACTGGAATGAGCTTGCATAAACAATTGATGAAGGGCTACACCCAGCTTCTGCAGGAAACACCCCCCCCCGCCCCCTTTTTTTTCCCTCCCCAAACAGTCATTCCATCTTTGATCTTTCACTTCCAATTTTCAAAGGAAACCAACAAAGTATCTTTCAAATATATGCCTGGAACTATACTTCAAAATTCAGCTGGAAACCACAAACAATGGATTCAAATGAGTTTCTGATAATATTGAACTTCATAGTCTTTCTCCCTTCCCTTCTAACCACTGTATGTCCAACGGTTATTTACCTATCTCTTTCCTTTGAGAGATAAATATTTTTTTTTCTTAGTTTCCTCAGCATTCTTTTCAAATCAGTCTATATCATTGGTGGCAACTATATATTCATATATATGTCTCTTTTCAGAGTAGATGTAATTGATAGCTATCTAATTAAAATTAAATAGTCTTCAACTTGCGTTTAGTCTTTGAGTCCATTGTTTGTATTTCAGATCTAAAAAAAGGTCATCTATGTCTGAAAGAATGTAATCTTTTCCCAAATGCATCCAGAGAGGCTCATAAAATACATTGCTCTTTTTTCGAAAAGCTACACTTCATCTGTAAGTCCTTGTATCATTACAGTTTCAGCAAGTCCTTATGAACACTAACAGTCCTTATGGCATTCATTATTGCATCATCCAAGTAGCAGAGGAAGAATATACTCTTTCCTATTATTCAACAGAAGACAATAATAAAATATTATTATTTTATTCTAGTCTCTGTGAAGAAGAAACTCAGATGAATACAGACTAAGTGATCACCTGAGACTGCAGAGCAAGTATGTGATGGGCAGGGAGGCAAACTGCATCTTCTGAAGTTTCAAGGTACAATACCGAACGGTCTTTCATTTATCCTCTTTGGAGAGACTTCTATTATGTAGCCTGTAGTTATGCATCCTGTTTCAAGTCTGTTTGATGAGGTCATCAAGTTTATGAATTGTAATGAACATAGTATTAGCCAAGTTAAATCATTCAGCTGCTCAATGAGGTATGTGTGTGTGTAGACAAAGAAAAAATACTCTGTAATCTCTGTAAGATAAAGCACCAAGTACCTCTCTGTAAGATAAAGCTATGCTCTGAAGAGCTATAAATACACTTAAATTATTGTAGATATATAACTTAAATAATAGAGCATTGGTGTAATTGAGTGTGGCCTGATGAGCAACGAGACAGTGGAATAATAAGCAGCATGTCCATAGTCTGTAACAAGACTAACCGTGTTTTACAGAGGGTATCTATGCTATTATATGAGAGAGGATGTACAGACCAGAAAGTGTCCATGTATCACTTTCAAATATGTATAAAATAAATGTAACACTTCATGGTGGCTGTCATTAAAATTTGTCAGACTATATATGAAAAGAGGAAGGTGGTAACCTATTTAAACATGAATACCAAGGACTGATAAATAATAAGAGAATTAATCATGATGTGTCAGGAACTGATAAAGAGACATACAGGAGAGACATTGTTCTCTCTAAAGAAGCTACTCAAAACTGAAATTACTTCAATGGCTTTTGGTACACGGGAAGGATTTATCTCTCTGCTTCACTGCCCCAAGTAAAGAAACCTAAGAGTCAAATGAAATATTGACTGGAATTTTGTGGGTAAGCATGAGCAGCGCTTATCTTCAAAAGATGTGAGATCTAAGACAATTTCAGGAATCCATTTGTGATTCCTGCATGGGCAGTTATCACTGGAGAAAGGATAGCTAAACAAGGCCTATGCTGACAAACAGGACAAAATGGAGTGTGAGAGAAAGAAGACTGCAGAGAATGAGCACCCTCCATTTCCTAATCTCCTCCCAAACCTTGCTTAGCAGCAAGTAGTGAAGCAGTAACATCCTTCGTATACAACATGAAGAAGATATTCCAGACTAATGACATTTGCAAGCAGAGGTGTAAGACAGCAAGCAAGAAAATAGCTCTGACTTGCGGTACAATTTAAAAGGAATGCTCATCCCATATTTGTATGTGTGCATGTTTTCCTTCCCATGTTTTACCTTGGGAAGGAAAGATCTTCCGGTGCAAGTGAAAGTCAGCATTTCAGTGATTGGACTAAAGAAAGCCTGGCATAATACCGTGTAATTAAATTTAAGCTTGTTCTTAAAAGAGCTGTGAAGGGAAGAGAAAAAGAGACTGGGAAACTTCCCAGACCTTGGCGTTGACCTGAGATGTTTTCTGGTGGTCTGCCCATACTGCCTTGAAGTGAGAAAGACGACAGACAGATCCTTAAGAAAAGTCCACTCAATCTGAGGCCTTGAATTCAAGTTTTGAATGTATTGGCTTGGCAGTTGGCCAAGAGTGTGTTTTAAAAAAAAAAAAAAAAAGCATTGTCTTATGGCATTAAGCCTACTAGGTGTTATACGTTGTAAGATACGATCTTAAAAATTTATTAATGCAAGAAAGGAGCCCAGCATATTTTCTCTCCAAAGTATGACTTCATTAACTCCAAAATCATTCACAAATTTCATACATATGGCAGTTAATCAGATAGAGATGTTAACTCAGTTCATTCATCTCCAGGAGTTTGTTCTGATCACCAGGTCTGAGGATCTCTCTTAGTCCCTCACACTGAAATTATTCAACGCTATGTAGAGTTTTAATAGTTGATGAAACATTGAAAAAAAAAAAAAAGGTAGAGAGTGGCAGCCACCTAGTAGTCATTTCATTCAAGACAGCCTCTGAGGAAGAAAAATCAAACCCATGTAGCCAGGTAATGTATTATAGTTGCTGCTAATCTGCATTCTGGCAAAATCTCACTTCTCTTGCTTTCTACTTTCTAACACCAATTAATTTTCCTAGGAACCACACAAAATAAATAATAATAATAATAATAATAATAATAAAAAGAATAAACTGGTGTTTTCATCAATATTTTCCAAGGTGCTAACACATTTTTGAAAAGAAAAAAAAAAAAAAACTTGCAAGACCTAATTTACCATGTATCAATCACAAATAACTCCAACTGGCCGTGAATTTCAGGCTACTCTTGTTGTTCTGTTTAGGGACTTGAGAAGTGAAGCACTCTAAACTGGGAACACCTGAACAGGTTAGGTTGTTCATGATCCTTCTGAGTGAAAAGACTTCTTTTTTTTCTTCTCTTTGTTGGTCACTGGGGATGTGAAGCAATGATAGATATGAAGCAATCATACAACAGACTGCATTAAACTGTTTGATAGTAGGTAGCAGAATATAACCTTTCTTGGCTTCCATTTTTTATCTTTTTTTTTTTTTTTTTACTGAACGCATAGTAACATCTGTGCAGTAAATTCAACTTTCTTTTGCACCATTCTGTAGTTAAACGAATGAGGATTCAATGTCATTTGCAGATAATTCAAGAAATTTCATACAAATTTCTATATTAGTGATAATTCAAATACTAAATGAATTTTCTACTTTTATTGTCGGCATTTGATATATTTAAAAAATGGTAATTTGAGTGTGAGACAGGTGAGGATTACTTTGGCAACAGAATTTATCCTTCTGTTCTTACAAAACATGCTGTCTTTTTTGTCTAATCAGACATCAAAACTGGAACACTGGAATATTGTGAACTAGCAATTTGCAGGTAATATACAGGAACTAGTGTCTATCCATGTATTACTTGAAACCAGCATCTGCTGAAGAATTTTCATCCTTTTTGCTCAAAAGAAAGGAGAACAAAAATTTAAAAACCTAAACAGCATCTTGAATGGTTTTTGTTTTCTGTTAGCTTCCCTTTAAAACAGGTATTTTCCTGTCTCTTTAGTATGCAATATTTCCATTGCTATATATCCGTTGCTGAGTAAGTATCCTTGTACCTGTTTGTAGATACATAACATACATAGAAATAAAATGAACAATTAACTGTGCCCAGACCTGGATAACTTAAAACTTTATAAGCCATTCAACCATCTATCAGACAGCACTTACTATAAAACTATTACAGTCTGACGTGCTCTAGTTTTGTAACCCCAAAACATTTCATCAAATTAAAATGGCTGTGTTCTGCCATTACCAAAACCAACTTAAACAAGAGAAAGAAATCTGTGAATACTAAAATTTGTCAAAATATCTAATTGTAGCTGTACTCCTCCAGCTTTTCTTTTTTATCTTGACCTTGTTTTATTCCCAGTTCCAAAATAAGTACAGACCACTGCTTTGTATATATGAATATTTTCTTCCTTTTCCATCTTAGAAATTTTCTGCAGGCAGCACATTACGGAATTCTTCTCAGTGTTTACATCTGATTAATAATTCTGTTCAATATTCTGTTTCAAGTAAAACTACTTCTGCTTCTCTCATAAGTCCCCTCTGATCAGCTTGTTCAGCTGTGCTTCATTTGTTTTTTTTTTCCCCTGTATCACTATAGTCACAAATTCCTCTTCCATGGCAATTGGACATGAGTGTAACAACCAATAAAACTATCCTGAACAACTATCCTGCCAATAATAACCTGTCCTTCTTCATCACATCCAGGCAAATTATCTGTTCCGTAACACCAATCTCTAGACTAGAAATGAAAAGCTCTACTACATAGAATCTATGCCTGTCCACACCTTATCCAAAATGGCATCGAGTCTTACTACTGTTTTGCTCAAATGATTTTCCAGCCACACCCATATCAACCAGAAAACAAAATGCAAACACTGTATACTGTATATTGTTTTAACCATTTAGCTAGCAAACAAACAACTAAAACAGACTGCAAGACAACTTAGGATGCTGCACTACAATTGCAAGATAACTTTGTCATGGTCAAAGGAAAATGGAGTCATATGACATAGGTTTATCTAACTCTTTCTTTTGTGAAACAATGAATAGTTTTAGCTAAAAAATATATATTTTACAAATAGAGTTAGAAAATATAGTTAGAAAAGCAATACTTTTTTTTTTTCCTGACATTCTAATGTAGGATTACATTTAGCCCAGGGAAAATCGTTGATTTAAATCAATATACCTGATCTACCATGAATTCTGTGGTTTTACATGTGAAGAAATTGTTTTATTATCCATGCAGTAGTTATAAAATTTTCTAATTACCTCCCTCCTTTGTTTTATTTTATTGCATTTTATTTTTGGTATTTTGAAGCTAAGATGAATAAATGACAGTTTGGAAATAGTCATTGGAAATCAAATAGTACATTAAATTAAATACATAAATTATTGCAATTCTTTGTCAATTTTTATCTAGTCTCTAGCTTTTGTTTCTGTTTAGAGTTAGAGACTGCTTCATCAGAATGTGCGCAGCTATTTATTTAACATCAAGTTTATTTTAAACTGTCTTTTTTTCAAATGATACAAATTATCAATAATTAATGATGTATTGATTTTAGAAGCTTACTGACCACAAAGCATTTTTTTTCTACAAAAAGCTTTAAAGTGTTACAGGGGATGATTCCTACCTTGCTGTATTATAGGAGTTTGGAGTCCAGGAGTTGGACTTGATGATCCTTATGGGTCCCTTCCAACTCGGGATATTCTATGATTCTATATTTAACGTTTCAGTGCGATTTCTTAACGTGTGGTAACGTCTTAGGTAATATGTACACATTTTTTCTCTACAGAACATTCTTCAGTAAGCTTACCAAAGGTCTATAACAGCTAGTGAAGAGAAATCTCTCATGTAAAGAACCCAAATAGATAACCATGCAGAGACTGCAGAAAAATAATTCTCTAATTCCAAGAGTCAACCATGTACTCAAACAAAGTGGCTTCTCTGTGATAAACAGACTTCCACCTCATTCTTTCCTCCTAAGTGAATACTAATTATGTAAACATCATCTAGTTCCCTGAGTAAACTGCCTTGAACAAAGATGAATTCTTAGGACATCAGGAATTTGGCTACTTAAAGGCAGACTTCTTCAAGTCTGTCAAAGAAGGAATCAGTTCCTTAATTTTAGCAAATAATGTAACTGAAATACACATCTCTTTATGTGGTAAATATTTATATGAGATAAGTAGCATATGTGTGACAATATATAATATGTTGCAAAATTCCACAGCTAAGACATTTTACATAAAATTTATTTACTCCATATTTAGAATGAAAAACAGGAACCAGACCTGTCCATTTACCAACATTTTTACCATCATTCAGAACACTTGCAGAGAGGGAAGCACTGTAGAAGTACACAGAACTGCTTGTCACCGACAGTCCTTTACATACTTGAGTTGCAAGGTCATCAGAAAAATCTGACTCTCAGGTCTTCTACTAACACTATCAACTAAATGCTGGCTAAGAAAAAAAAATCTACGAAGAAACACATACAAAAGTACACATACAGATACAACATACCCAGATACCTTCTGGAAAAAATATTCTGGGAGGTGTTGATATAAGAAATGCTGACTTTCTGTGACCAAAATCACTGCTGAGGAAGCAAATCCATTTCCTTCTAAGGCATACTATGACTTAACTAGTCGCTAAAGTTTTGTCCAATCTGCCTGATATATTTACAGAACAGCACCCAGCTTCTCACTTCTGGAAGGCTTATGGCAGGCTGAATCTTTGTCATACTGCTCCAAGCATTATTTTTTATACCTGCCAAGAACAATGCATGGACCCAATGCTAGCATCAACATGGAGAAGCAATGCTGAATTTAAAGCTGTCTATTTGTAGCTTGCTTTATGGTAAAAGAAGCAATTGCAAAAAGCTTAGGACTTCAGATGAATGTAGGAGAAGAATGTTCATCAAGGTCCAAAAAACCCCCAGTTTCCAAATTGGAAGTAAAAGTGATTCTTAACAGGCTGTAAAGGTCACATCAATTAAATGGTAATATAACCCATCAACTGCTTTTGATGTCGTTGTTTTTCTTATGGCTCCTTTGGTTCACTTTTGCACCAGTTTCCATACAATGCCAGTCACAATAAGTTATTTACTGTACCCTATAATTTGAACACAGATTTTCATTGGTATGTTGACAGTGCTCCCTTCTTTTCCTAACATTTTCATTTTATTCCTGGTATTTCTTTTAGTCCTCTTCCAAACACTTGCTGGAGAAAGGCAGGCTAGCATAAGAATTTGATATCAATAAAAGCATTATGTTACTACAGGGATGTCAAGGATCTGTTCTCAGTTTCAGCAACAAAAAGACAGCTACTTCAGTGACTGAAGTGTACTTGGTGAAGATATTCACTGATGTCACTCAGAGCACTATGTGATATATATTTAAAGTATATGTTAGCATATTAAAAAAAAACAAACCTACAAGGATTTTTTCTTGAAGTGATCAGAAGCACAGAACTACAATGGTATTATATATATATATACACATTAGCAAAGCTTTAGATAAAATGTCAAGCAATGAATTCCTCCCTCTCCTTTAAATATTGTTATACAGTAAAATAGATATATCATCTCTAATAATTGTTATATGAGTGAAGATTGAAGAAATCAAGTGTAAAGTTTTCCTGTGCCTATGAACAAACCTTACCATTTCCAGTACTTCATCACATTACTCAATGTAACAATGCTACTGGATGACAGTGAAAAGAAAAAATAAAGCAACTCATCAGATCTAAAAGACAGGGACAGATGTTTAAAAAATGGTCACATACTGAATATGATGATGAAAGTCATACCATTGAAAACTTTGCACCTTTTTGGCAACTTGTGAGGGAAGACATCAAATAGCACCTGGCAGACAGTGAGGTCAGCACCAAGTAATGTCAGGCAGCTCCTGGGCCACAGCAGCAGCACTGCCACTATTCTTTCCATCCTTAGTCCTGAAAGATACTGCACGTGTGCCCCTGCTTCTGGTCTACAGTTGGACAGCAGCCTCTTCAAAGCCTCTGTATCTCAGAGTTTTCCCAGTTCCTGTTCTACAAACTGTTCCAAAATTGAGTTGGAAATTCCTTCCCCCAAAACCTTTTATGTAAACTGCTGAGATCTGCTACAAATGCTTATCTACGTGAAGGTATGCAAGTATCGTCCACAGTACATGGACGATCATCTGTAATGATCGTCATCTGTAATGACCTCTTACTGTCTTTTTTTTTTTTTCTTTTTAGCAAGCTGCTTTTATTCATTATGTTTCAGAGAACCCTCTCATTAGGAAGGAAACATCAGTTTTATAGAAACGTGATATTCTGGAAATAAATTAATGACTAATGATGTCATCTTGACTGTTTTGGCTTCCCCACTTAGGGGACATTTTTCAGTGAGCTATTAGGTGAAGATGATTCTTTCTTATGGGACATGGAGGGAAACAAAGAAAGAAGATTGAGTTACTAAATTAGTAAAGAGGATTTTAAAGTAAGATGAAACAAGAGGATGCTAAACGGAAACAGGTAATTCAGGTACAAAAGTAAATACCTGGAAATCAGTCCAGGTTATCCTCCATGGTCAAAGAAGATGAACACATGACAGCAAGTCAGGAAGGATGAAAAAAATACTACATTAGTGATATATCAAACATTCTTGACATCCCTACAGTAATACAAAAAGCACAGAGAGCAAACCTAGAAAATTGTGAAGGGTTCTGTTTTAGAAGCTAAAAATCGTATAAGCATAAGAGAAATACTGAAGTATCCTGTAGGCCTGGAAGATTATGATAATATGTGCAGGATAGGCAGGAAGAACAAAGGAGGAGGCAGCTCTTGAAAGAGACTACATGGCACTAACAAAAGCTTCTCTAGTCCAAAAGTAGGACTGGAAATGCAATGAAGAACAAACTTTGGTTAGGCCACTATCTTTTCATTCAAAACATAAGGAATTTCATAAATATTAAATACATCATCTTGCTAAATATAAGCATAAGGGAGAAACAGGCGAAGAAAGAGGTAAAATGGACATGGTCAAGCTGCAAAATGAGAAGTCAGCCACATCTAAAATAATTCTGTAAGAGCATTAGCAACAGGAGGAAGATTAAAAACATCAGTTCAATAATCAGTGGAGAAGTAGAGATTTTACAGATAGAATGGAGGAAGCTGGAGAGTGCAATGTCTTCTCTCAGCAGCGTTACTTCTAACGGTAAATTTAGACTATGTAGCTAGTTAATATTGGCAGCAAGATGGTATGATCTCAACATTAAACAGGAAAATGTCAGAATAAAGATGAATTGGGGAACTTTGAAGAAAATAGCCAGCCTCTGCAATCCTGTCATCTGTGTAAGAACCAAATATCAAGAAGCAATAGAAAAATCCAGAAATGTCTGTTAGGTGGGAAGTGACATGAACTCCTCCTGAAGGAGACAGAATGGTGATGGACAAGGTGTGCAGCTGTGCACAGGGCAAACCAATTATATCAGGTGATGGGACTCTTCATTCAGTGGCAAGACAGTCAGGAAAACCATCAACTGTCTGTCAGTGCATTCCTGTGTTGATAAAATGAAACCACATCAGCATGGGAATCAGGCATGGCTCAAGGGACACACACTAGCCACTGCAAATTACAGGTTTTTAAAGTGCTGAGCCTAATGAATTTGCTATTAGAACAAGAATTGTCTGAAGCAGTTTCAGAATAATTAGAGATTCTCTTATTCAAAAACTTATTTTCCACTCCAATTCCACCCTAAATTCTTTCTAATTGAATAATTATCACGCCTTGTGGACAGAGAAAATTGTTAAATGCCAACCATCTTAATGCTAGTGAGGCAAATGGATTACTGAATATACAGGTTGTACAGGTTGTATCACTGAATATGATCTAACAGTATCTTCTGTTAAAAAAAAAAAAAAATATATATATATATATGAAGAAGATTGCTACCTATAAGAAAAATGAGGTATATCTTCACTACTTAGGCAACAATGAGAAAGGCTCAGCTAAAATGGTAAGATCATTTGTGAACACTGCACCTCAAGACAGGTGTGGACAAGCCAGGGTGAAAGAGGAAGTGTCATGACCACTGTCATTCAGTTGAACAAACTGGTGCCTATAGGTCTTACCAGAAAAGCTTGTGAGAAGGGAGAGCAAGTTACAACTTTCAAATATGTAAAAGGCTTCTGCAAAGAGATGGGGAATAATCCGTTATCCATATCTACTGAACATGACAAGAAGTAATGGTTTAGATGATTTGTAGCTGAGAGGTAGGATTAAAAAAAAAAAAAGTCCAGCCTAGTGAATGATTTTTTTTTCTTTTGGTACTTTAATGATAATCACGTCTACAGACAGACCTAGCACACTTTGCATAGTACAATACATCTCTTAAGACTGTCTTGGAGATTAAATCCCCTTTCCACCTCTATCCATCCGTAATCTTGTAAGTGCTATACCCAGAAGACCAACCCAGAACTTCATTTTATTTACACTGGAAAAAGTTTAAAAGCCTTTATGTATGACATTTACTTTCAAATATATTTCACTTCCACACAGTAACTGTGAACAAAGTATGAAAAACAAATTTTTGGAGACAATCTTAATTACTCAGATCCTATTCTGAGAAATAAAAAAAAAAAGTCTGTTAACCTACATGCAACATAAAATAAGCAATATTTGTAGCTGTCTTCTACAGCCCTCTGGGGATTAAACATAATTTGAAAAACTAAATGCCTACTCATATTTTGTTCAGTAGCAGCTCACTCTATGTTTGCTTTTTCAGGGTTGTCACTATAGAATACCGGATTTTCAGAAGTACCTTTTAACATCACTGGAAATGGGAAACATAGCCCAAGGGCCAGAACACACAATGGTGCTTATATACCCGCTGTGTCTTCAAGGAGAGGAAGATGGAATGATTCCAAGCATGCAGAAGAGATGCTGTCTGAAAGAGGAAAATAGTATGAAAGCTACAATCACATAGCTATTAAGGATGACCTGTCTCCAATATGATGTCTGATTCTTTTAGATATTTCAGCCATTTTGAATCACGCTTAGCTCTAATGTGATATGTCATTTATCATCACACACAAAATGTTATATTTCCAAAGTAATTGCGGGGGGGGGGGGGGGGGTACAAATAATTAATTTTAATGTAGAGAAAAAATCTAAAACGATTAAAAAAAATCAAAATTTGATTAAAGGGAAATTACTTACTTACTAGCTCCCAGTAGGGAATCCAGGTTTCCTGTTTCTTCCCTTCCCCTACAAGCACTTTTCCTCAACCCTTTCACAAGCAATTCTCATAGCGCAGGGTTTCAGGGCAGATGGAGGGATATTGAGCAGGATAGACGAGTCCCACCAGGGTGTCTTTACAAAGAAGGGATCCCAGTGATTGTATCTAGAGCAACCCAACTAGTAGAACAAATTCCAAAGTGAAAGCAAACCAGAACGCCATTCTCAATGTCTGTGCATTCATAACTGTATTATTTGATGACCATGAATAGTCAAGGAAAACTTGATTTTAGATTTTACTTGGTATACCATCATAATAGCAGTGCTCCCTCTCTAGAATGAATACTGATTGTTAATTCAGTTCAGATTCAAAACAAAATGGTTATGGAATTATAACTTACTTCACATTTCAATAAATAATCTTTGTGTACTGCCTGACCATCTGCAAGGTCAGAAAATTTCTAGAATTTAACAGCACTTCAAATGAAGTAGAATGGATGTGGTTTGAGTATGTTTTTTGTTATTGGTGGGTTTTTGTTTATTTGTTTTAGTATTCATTAATCATAAAGTGTTCTCTGGACAACAAGAAGGCCTAAAGCTCTTCAGTGACCCCAAGGTTCTCTCTGTTCTGCAATCAACCAGAGAGTGGATGAATAGATGAAAGGGCAGTACCTAAGCATAACCATTGTTGCAACTGAAAAACAAACAACCAAACCAAACCAAACAAACAAAAAAGCCACAGTACTTTATTAAGCTATTAATAGCCGATTAGTGATATATGATAAAAACTGGCTTTACTTTATCATTAAATACATGTTCATAAATAGTATCTATTATATACTGAAAATTATCCAGGAACTACAGCTCTACAGCATGAACACTGTTGATAACATTTAATATTCTTAAAATGTAGAAAAGCTGCAAATCATACCATAAAATCCATGTTTAAAAACCAGTAAGAGAATGAAAATAAATAAAAATAAATAAATAATAAAAACACAAAGAAAATTATTTGTGAGGGTATCCAAAATATCATAATGTTACATCATACAGATGAAAGTCACACATCTGTGACTGGTAGGAAAAACAAAGTGAGAAGCAAATACCATAGGTATGTTGTAAGCAAAGAACAGGATACGTAAAAAGGAACACACACACAAAAAAGGAACACCTGCACAGAAAGAAAGCAGGTGATCAGGTTCTGAGAAACAAGTTCTGTTCAACAGAACAGTTGAGCACTATTTGATGTATGCATATAATTTTGGCAATCTATGAACAGAAATACATAAAGCATAACACAACAAACATGAAAGTCCTAGGGGTAAAATGATCAAAATAAAAGCAAAGAAATGAAAGCTTGTGGCTTGATTTCCCTCATAATTTTATGTCAGTCTTACATTGAAGATTTAATAATTCTAAAATATTTGGCGGTGTTTGACTTACAGCAACGTAGCCTTTTAAGTGAGAGAGCATGTAGATAATTTATCCAATATATAATTCTATATTGTTTTGGATATGAAAATTTCTGTTTGGTGCACACTGAAGCAAAAGTGCAACTAAACACTTCCTGGGAAGTAAGAATGATCAGCTCAGCATATGCTCTCATTTTGTGCTTCTCTTCCAGAAGTAGTTCTGGTCACATACATTCTATTTATAGATTCATTCATTCCAACTGTCCTGTGCACTTCCTTATGGAGACAGAATGCTCACCTTGGTCTTTAAATCAATTAAACCAACTACCTGACAAATATTTATTGGAGATCATTAAAAGGTTATGAAAAAAAATAAAATACTGCAATCTGAGAATTATGTGAGGGATTAAAAATGTCCTTCTACTAAAATCTAGGTGGAAACCAGTAAAATGTCTGAAAAACTTAGAAGTCCTGAACATAACACCACTTGACTAACACCACTAATAACAGCACTAAGCAGAGACTAAGACACAAACAGGTAAGGTTGATGGTTAACACCCAGTTAATACCAGAAATACAGAGCCATTTTATTCTAATTTTCTGCTAGATAACGAAGGTCTCAGAACAAGGCACAGCTTTCATTAAGGACTAAGTTGGCCAAAGCACATGGATCTGTATCTACACAGTGTTAAAAACAATTTAAATGTACTTACGTTTATATATGATCAAATCCTGTCAAACACAATGGAAATTAAGCGCAGACTTAAGTCATACACAAAATGCTGGGGTTTCCCATGCATAAAGTCACAACTTCTGCAGTTCAGTACACTCCAAGATTGTAATACATAGTAGGAGGTGGCTTTTAATCCTCCTCACAGGCCCACAGGCAAGCTCTTTTCTTCCATTAATTAGGGAGAGAGCATCAGAAATTTGCTGACGATGAGGAGCTTCTGCAGTGCTTCCTATCCCTGCATCTTCTGGTTCTTTAGACACAGGGTTCTTACATGTGAACAAGTTCTTACTATTTCAAGTATGGCCTAATCGACAACAGCACCTGACTGTTGTTGTTAAACAAAATGCCTTTCAGAGAAAGTACCAAAAAGCACAGAAAGAGGCAGTGTAAATTAACACTTATTTATCCCCCTTCAGGGCTTTTTATTTTTACTTATTTATTTTTTAATAAGAAAGACTTGGTCTTTTCAAAGTGTAAACATTGCAAAACAATCTCATGGACAGGAATGTGTACCGACCAGGAGAAAGCTCAAGAACTGGTCAGTTACCACTCATGTAAATCAGCTGTCACAAACTATTTGAGCATCTAGAAATAGCTGTAGCTTGGTCTAAGACTACCATAAAACTACTGGATTATCTACCGAGATTTTTTTTTTTTTTACCTTTACCTGAAGAGAACTTTATTGAATACTGTTGGAGAAAGCTAAAATTCTACAGGCACAAGGTTGTAATTTCTCTGAAAATTTTCTTTCCTGCACCAAGATCTTGTGAGGCTATTACTGAATTATTGTTAAATTAGGAAAATAAAGTTTTAAAATTGCTACAGCAGGGCTTCTGCTCCCATTTTTAATGAAATAAAATTTTTTGTCCTTGGTCTCCTGCATTCTCTTTATAATACGCAAAAATAACAGCTAACTCCATGTAAGCATTTCAGTTTGTTCTACGTCAAAAGACATGTATATAAGTACATTTCAGAAAGATACAATTTTCTTTCAGAAGCATGTGGACTCTGTTATATCAGTCCAACTGATAATTTTTATTTTTTTAGTGCTGCATATTCATACCTGAAAGCCAGTCTAGATTACTTCAACACTGTAGAAGGTAGTGAAGGAAGCAAGTGCTTCATCCGCAGGTAGTGTATATACACAGATTTCCAGAATCACAGAATGATTGAGGTTGGAAGGGACCTCTGGAGGTCATCTGGTCCAACTCCCTCCTGTGTTGCAGTTTGTGCCCACTACTTCTTTCCTGTCACTGGGCACCACTGAAAAAAGCCTGGCTCCATCTTCTTTGAACTCTCCCTTTAGGTATTTATGCACAATGATAAGATCCCCCGAGCCTCTTCTTCAGACTGAACAGACCCGACACTCTCAGCTCTTCCTCATAGGAGAGGTACTTGGCTTCTCTGTTCACCTTTGTGACGAAACAGCCAAGTTTACTTTGGTAAAGGAAAGCTCTTCCAACCAAAATATCAGTATCACTGCTCCTGTTTTAACACTTCTCTTTTCAATTTAAATGGCACTTCCTTGCTTTGCCTTAACTATTGTAATCTGAAGGGCAAAGACGTAGTAACAAACTCATTCAGACTGCTATTGCAGGTGTCTGAAAAGATGGCACACCTCTATCTTCTACATAAGGGCAGCACTCACGGTTGTTAGGATCTTGTGCTTTTGTGGCCTTGTTGTTTAGAATTTCTCTAAGCAGTCAGACCCTGAAACATGTCAGTTATATATTACTGCAGTTGTACAGGAGGATGAATTTTCTTCCTTTGCTGCCACAGCCTAGGTGCACATTGCTTAGTCTAGCTGGTAGTCACACTAGACATAAATAATTTTGACAGTCAGAAGAAGAACACACTAAATATACAAGTTCCACAGATCAGCAATCAATCTTATTTGACAGACTAACCTCAGAAACAGTTTTAAAAAACATTCGTTCCTTTTGATCATCTAGACAAGTTCTGTGGCAGACACTTTTCAGTCTCCCCTTTATACACAGGATATAACAGTTCCCAGCATAAATTGTATTTACTTACCTACCTACCTAAATGAAGCACACTGGGATTGAAATATAAAAATCTACGATTCAACAGGTGCAATTTGCAGAAGGGACATGCAAGGGATTTAGCAATTGTGATGAAGAAATTCTAGCAATTCTGCTTCTTTCAAAAACAGATTCTGAATGGTACTAGACAGATTACCAGAAGTTCTAGACTACGGTCACAAAATCATTAACAACTTCTGTTCTCTTTTCACCTCTAGAAGCTCCACAAATGGAAATAATCACTTTAATTGACAGTTTCCTATTTGCTCTTTAACTTCAGTGAAGACAATGATACTTTGAATTATTTCATCTTTCCAAAACATTTTCCTAACCATCTACATCATCTTTTTATCCCTTGCCTTTATTTTACATCCTTCTTAGCCAATCTAGCAGTAAATTCTCCTAACCTTATGTCAACTTTATCTCTGCTTAAATCCTTGGTCAAACTATCATTTATTCTGTCACTGAACATTGTGCTTTTTTTTGCATATGAAATCTTCCATAACACTTCAGTTTTTGAAGGCTGGTGCTGTGTATTCTCAGATCACAGAATCACTAACATTGGAAAAGACTTCCAAGATCATCTGGTCCAACCGTCCCCCCCCACCAACATTACCCCCTACACCATGTCCCTAAGTACCACGTCCAACCTTTCTTAAACACCCACAAGTAGGTGACTCCACCATCTCCCTGGGCAACCCATTCCAATGCCTGACTGCTCTTTCTGAGAAGAAATTTCTCCTAATTCCAACCTAAACCTCCTTTGGTGCAACTTGAGGCCATTTCCTCCTGTCCTAGATGGATTAAGAGATGCAATCTTTTAACATCTTTTCTTCAAATTTCAGAATTCTGTTCAACTAAGCATCCATTTAATTTCGTGAAGTCCTTCAGGTATACATACCAATTATTCCAAGCAATTCTCTCTCTGTTGCTTCACAACATCTTTTGGCTTACCAGTTTCTTCTTTTTGTGCTGCATATACACAACCGCTTTTCACTGGGGACCTTCTCTTTGATAACTTATGATGTGCTACATGTTGTTCTGCATCTGTGCTTGATTCGTTGCCTATTTCACTCCATGTTTGTTGAAGTATGATGTCCTGCCTCACCTCCAGTTTTTATAGGTAAACACATTTAAAAAAAAATCAAATTTAAAAAAGAAAAGACCTTTAATATACATAGCATAGCATACTTTTCCCCTCTTGAAAGTTCTTAGAGATATTCTGTCCTTGGTTGGCATTAAATATAACCTCAAGAAAATTACAGTACCACACAACACAAATGAAAATGATTCATCCAGAATAAGATGTTGAGAAACTGAAATTTTGGTAAGTAACTTTCTAGAAAGCTTTTAAAGATCTCATTCTTATAGACAAGTTACCCTGAAATGACAAAAAATACTGTTCTGTGATATACTGACTACATATTTCTGATGCTACAAAATGAAAAATCTCTTCCAGGCCTAGACTGTCTCTGTCAGATCTAGAAAGCCAGATAGAAACATATTGAAACTGGTTTTATATGCATTGCAAAAGGTACAAAAATACAAATAATAGTGTAGATTTCAATGTAATTAATATTGGCATACTCTATATGTCACAATATTTACATTATTTGTGCAATTATTATTTTATATATTATTAATGTCTTAATAATAATAATTTTATATTGTTAAATATATTTATGCAAATATTATTTTTATCAATATCAATAACGTTTTATTAAAACATTTATCAATAACATTTTTATCAAAAAGTCTATACCCTAGACTTAGGTCTGTCTCTCTCATAAGGACATTCATGCCAAGTAAATGCACTGGAAAAAGCAATTGCAATTCTTCCTTTCAGTAGGTCACTTACCACTTTAATCTTTTATGTAAAGCATACTATACAAAACACCACAAAATACGGAAAGAGTGAAGCATTCAAGTGAGCTAATTTTCAAGAGAATTTTACTGGTGTGAGGAGGAAAAATTTGAATGGACACAGCTCTTGATCATACACAAAACTGTTGAGATCCTATATCCTATTGCATTAATGTTGTGATTCTTCCCTCTGGTCTAGCTGACAGGCAAGAGTTTTATCTCTGGCTAACCCAGCTAACCTAATCAGAAAAATCACAGTCTCTAACCATCCAAAAGGAACCCTTCAACAACTGACTGATTTATCTACTCACTAGCTGGTGCAGCATACAACTGTACATCAGCTAGTGACTGCCTATTACAAAACACATTGTAGTGAACAACATTTTAATATACCCAGTAATTACTGGAAAACGTATCTTGTATTAGCATTTCTATCATATTTTTATTCTCTGTATAAGTTTACAAAGCATGCACAATGAAACAGTATTGCCTTTGTGTACAGAAAGTGATGGAAGCATCTTCCAATGTAAGAATATCCAATGGAACACTACTTCCATTTTAAATATCAGAACCTGAAAAGTGTTCTCATTTGGTACTCATTTTGATAGTATGTCCTCCTTCAGCCAGGATTAATCTGGATGAGTAAATTCTATTCTGAAAGATAGGAAAATAACACAAAAGAAGCACTTGTAAGATTTTTATTTTATTTATTCTTTAATATTTGTGGCTATAGTACTGGACTGAAATTCAAAGTTTCAAAGTGTTTTGTAGCCCTAAGATATGAGAACTTATAATTCTTATATGCTTTCAGACCCCTTAAGTAGAAAAAAGGGTATTATAATATCTCACTAAGTTATAACCAGCAACTGATCTTCAAAGACATCAAGATATTTGGACATTATTTGGACCAGACTAAATAAATGTCTTTCAGGAAAGAAAAAAAGAAAAAAAAAAAAAAGAAAAAAAAGAAGAGAGGAGAAGGAAGAGAGAAGGAAGAGAGAAGGAAGAGAGAAGGAAGAGAGAAGGAAGAGAGAAGGAAGAGAGAAGGAGAAGAGAGAAGGAAGAGAAGGAAGAGAGAAGGAAGAGGAAGGAAGAGGAGAAGGAAGAAGAAGAGAAGGAAGAGAGAAGGAAGAGAGAAGGAAGGAGAGAGAAGGAAGAGAGAGAAAATCATCCTTTCTTTTGAAAGAATGAGAATCACTGGCTTACGTGAAAGCAGGACTGACATCTTGATTTCCTTTCCATCTACTGACAAAGAATATTTTGCATCTAGAGACTTTCAGCATGACTGGAACTCAGAGACAAATAAGTAAGCAAATATGGACTACCACACAGAAAACTCTTTATGAGATTGAGTGAGAATTATCTGTACTGATTGCAAACATCTACAAGCATTACCTTCAAAAACACAAGAACTAGTATTCATTTAGCTCAAAACCAAAAACACTGATCTTGCTGAACTGCAGTGTGAATACCAGGAAAATAAACAGCATTCCTGTGCTGTTATTGCTTTTATTGCATGCAGGCTGGTATGAATTTTCCCAAACCTAAACCAGAAAATAAAATGAAAAATAAGAATGCTAGCATGGATACTGGCTTTTGCTAAACATTTCAGGATGCTAAAGTGATCATTGCCTTGAGCTAGCTAAGTATTAAAGTATTCTACAGAGATCTAATGAACTAATACAATAAAAATCTATTGACAATTGCCTTGAACTAGTAAAGCATTTAAGCATTCTACAGAGTTCTAATGCATTAAGGACTAAAAATCTATTTCTATGTGGTAACTATAGTCAATTTTTGTGAGATTTCTCAAGTCTCACAAATCAATATTTGTAGTAATGTACATGAAAAGATCAAGAAAAGAAACAACCAAAAAGATTTTTTCCTGTGCATGACTTGATTTGATATTTTACATTTAGTATAAAAATTCATACATATCTATCACCAAAGCAAAGTATTTTGCTGGTAGGCATAGAAGTGTAAGCTGGAAAAGAGCAACTAGTTTTCATATAATTATCGTCTTGCCACAAGATGGCACCAAAAGATTAAAAATATCTGCATTCTTAAGATTCCCATCTGAAAAAACTGGAAGAAACTTTTCAGGGAATTGCACAAGAAAAGTCATCAACATTTTACTTGCAGTAGTAAGTAACAAACACCATTCTGCTTACTTTGACAAACTGCTGAAATGTGGAGACTTACCATGGGGTTAATGAATATTGAGAAAAAGAATGTTTTACTAAAGCTTAAGTTTCCTACAAATTCTGAAGAATAAGGAATGAGAATTTAGAATGATATATTTCCTTTTCCAGACAGGGAAGTGAGAACATATTCAAATGTATGAATAAAAACTAAACAGACAAGAAAAAACAAATCCAAACCTATCAACAACTTATAGTTTCCCCTAAAGAAAACCTTATGAAAGTTCAACAATTTCTTCATTAAGAATGTCTTTTTCTCCACTCCATTTTGCCTCCCAGTTGCAATTAAGAAAAAAAAAAAAAAGAAGTTAATCTCAAATATAGCGAGCTCTTAAAAAAGCTACATGTGGGAGATATAATGAGCTATAATGTGAGAGATAGTGAAGAAACAATATTTCTAGTGTATCAGATATCTCATTGTCAGATGAATGCTTTTCAGTTTCCACTACAAAACCCCATCCTTCACAAAGGATTATTATATGATTATGATTCTATTATAGGACATATAATGGGATTACTGTATCCTATATATGATAGGAACAGGTCAGAGTGCAATAACAGTGTAAACACAAAACAAGATAAAAACCTAAAGGCTTGTGTGGGAGGAAACATTTCAAACCATAGTTACTTCATTGGTGATTATTTCACTGGTGATTATTTTGTGTAATAGATTTTACTTATGTAAAGAAAACAAACAAACAAAACAAAGAAAGAACTATAAAAAGTGTTCACAGAACACTTCAGCCAGAAAGAAACCAAGCATCTCACAACACAGAAATACTAATTCATCAGCAAACTGCTGTAAGTCATTGTAATGTTTCCTTTAGAAACTGACCCTGAACAATACCAACATTATAAAAAGAATTATTTTTGTGTCAGTATTATCTTGAGCTTTGTTGCTAGTACTTCTGATTGTACAGAAATGTATTTAGCTAACTTTAAACTATTTTTCCATATCACTTCATTTTAGCTCATATATTTTAAAGTATTAATAGGCTACTCTGGAGAAGTCGGTGCTTGACTACACATTGGAATCATTAAGATGAATTCTGTTTACTTAAATAGAATTTCATTCTCAAAAACAATCATTTTTTCTTGCAGTCATCAAGCCATTATGACACATTTTTATGTTATTGTTCTGCTTGCTATCCAATAGTCCAGTTTTAATCTATCTAATGATAACAAAATAGCTTCTGAACTACTCCAGAAATCTTTTAGTGCTGAAGTAGCATGATTTACTTGTGTACATTTTTTTAATTAAAAAAAACAAGGGGGGGGGGGGGAAGGGGGATTTTAGCTAGAGTTATAAATGGATTCCAGTGAGCATACACAGAGGAGTAACAAGGAACCAGTCACAACACTAAAATGATGCCATAGTCATACACTCCTGTACGACAAGACTGTTTGGGTGCTCTTCCAGAGACTGAGCTGGAACCATCTAACTGGGAGCTGTGGGACTCATCCACCTGGCCTGACATTATCCCATTAGACCTGACTTTTGCAGGCTGTCCATTTGGCAAAACAGCTCAGACTTTATGTGCAGGTACTTGCTGCTTGGATCTTGATGGCTGCAGCCATGGAGGAGAGAAAAGGTGGGTGTTTCCTTTCCTGAATATACATAACCCAAAATGTAGCAAGAAGTGGCTCTCATGTTAACACAGCTGTTTGTTCGTTTGTTTTCATCCTGTAACTTAGAAGGCCGAACTACTTTGAGCTTTATTTGTATTTAACTCCAGATAAGCGGGTGTTGTTAGAATTGAAAACCTAACAAACTCGCTCCTTGATGGCTTTTTGTAATTTCTGTTCTAAGCATATCAAGTGTAATTTAAACACCTAAA
This sequence comes from Cygnus olor, assembly GCF_009769625.2. NCBI lineage: Eukaryota > Metazoa > Chordata > Aves > Anseriformes > Anatidae > Cygnus > Cygnus olor. Next base: position 76,016,407 of record NC_049170.1, read on the forward strand.
TACAACAAATTGTTCTTGAACAACTATGGATTTCAGAATTTAAATAATTGATTTCTCCTTCTTTGTCACAATATTTTAGGTATCCAATTTAGAGCAGCTCAAGCCCAGTGACCTGTCTCATTCACATTATAAATTCCTGAATTAACTTGAAGATTTATGCTCATCAAAACTTTAATGGTATTATTACTATAATAACTATGTCTTAATTCATCATTCTTTTGTAATTCTCATTTTTCTGAGCTCAAATAGAAAGGTAGAGGAAACCACATCACAATTAAAATATATCACAAATAACACGTGTTATGGGTTCAGATGCCTTGCTTGTCAAGGACAGGAAGAGGAAGAAGGGATGCATGATTTTTTCTCCATTTTCCATTCTGTACATATGTATCACACACATACTTTAATTTTAGAAAAGAGATCGATTTCTTTTCATCATCAGAATGACTGTTATTCCATTAAAGTTTCTAAATATTATAAATAAATTTTAAAAGTAATACATTTCCACCTTAAGAAAGATTTTCTCAAATTATCAAATATGGTCAATCTGGGTACTACTTCATTAAAGACACTTACAAAGAGAAATTTGAAAGAATTAAATTGTAAACAAGAAAAAAATTGTATCATTTATAAAAGAACAATATTACAAAGGAAAATCCATCTATCTATATCTGTGTATCTGCCATTCGCAGATGTAACTACCAGAAAAAAATGGATCTAGTAACAGATAACACAAAAGCTTGCAAGTTCTTAATCAAAAACTGTCAATAAAATGTGCCCAAGTATTAAGTCATGGAGAGAACCAAATGTACTTTATACGCCTGGGGCTTGATTCACCTGTTTTAATCAAGGTGTCAGCTTCAGTGCTGTCTTGACCACAGGCACCAAACTCTTACTCAAGGGAAAGAGCACATCTCGGCATGCTAATGGCAGAAAAACTTCATCCAACAAGAGGAAAAAAATCACACTTCTGTCCTACTTTTTATGGACACTACATATTTCTGCCACAAGGCTGTGGTCACTATCCCAAAGAGAAACTAGAAGTAGGAGACAGAAATAGTGTTTAAAAGATGCTCTTGGGAAGGCGGTAGCAGTAACATATTTAGCGAACTTGGTTATAATATGCTTAACCAGATCTTGAACTATCTTTCATGTAATAATGACACTCCTTACTTCACTAATCTTAAAAGAGAGCAAAATGTTTCATACAGCTGCAAAATTACTGGGTAGACCCTAGTAACTCATACAGAACATTAGGTCTACACTATTACTTACCATTTAATAAAGTACTGTTTTGATTAAAAACTGTTTTTAAATGGCTAAATGCTGTTGATCTGAGCTGAATTTCACCGTATTCTATGGCAGCGATTGCATAGATTCTATGATGTTAATATAATACTGCTTTGTTTGGTTAATATCATATATTAACTAGAATTCATTATTAGATAGCCCAACAGTTAGTTAGCTTAATTAGTTAGTTTTGTTTTGATTTTTTAAGAGATACTCATGAGAGCAGGATAGTAGCTCTAAACAGCTTACTTTGCAGATCAAGATTATAATGAAAAAGAAAAAATCATGTATAACAGTACTTACATATAACAGCCCTCCCCTTAAAAAATATACAAGAATTTAGAAAACATCTACACTGATAATCAGAATATGATCTATAACATGATGTTTTGTTTTGTTTTTAAAGTCTATTCACATAATTTGTAATTACAATATATTCTTACAGGTAGAAAATAAGACTGAAATATTTTATTTTCTTATTTCAATTTGTCATGTTTGGGGGTTATTCTTTTAAACACATTCTGTTGTTTTTTCTTTTTTTTTTCTTTCTATTTGTGTTGTTTTGCAATTATTCCTAACAACTGTCAATCTTCTACTGAAAATGCAGGTTATCTTGTGAGTAGACTCAACATAAAAAATAAAACACGCTATTTTAAGGTTTAAATCTTATTTATCTCATTAGCACCTTCAGTGAATGGATTACTTATAATTTTTATGATGTATAGAAATTGATGACATCTAAATCTACTTTAACTAATTTACTGATGACACATTGGAAATCTTCAAGGGATATACCAAGAAAACAGGGAGGGACCCAAATATAAACTTTTTTTTCACACTTCGTCTGCTGTTTTGAGGCTCAGATATTTCTCCAGGGACAAGTAAAACATGAAAACATGACTTTAAATGAATATATTTTAAAAATATAAACAGGTGTCCTTTTATACAACAATACCCTGAGGATAGAAAGAAGCCATCTTTTATTTCAAATTAATTGTTGTAACACTATCCACAGATTTCAACCAAGACTTAAAGAAGTATAGGCCCCTCTTTATCTCTACCCAAGGCGTAGAAAGATATATGGAAGAAACAGGACAGTTCTTCACTGAGAAAGCAGGAACTTGTAGATATTATTATACACTACAGTCCTGACTCATAATTGAAGCTCATAAGTCTGTCATGACTACATCAGACAGCATTTTAAGGCCTAGTGATGGACAATATTTTTAAAAGAATATTCTGAGAATGATAGCCATAACAAGAAAAAATATGATGTGCCCATTAAACCAAGTAGACAGAGCCAGGAAAATCTCAGTGTTGTGATGGAGGAAGGGGTCTCTCTCTCCCTGCTGCCCACAGCTGCTTTCAAAGGGCTGTTTAGACCCCTCTTTAGGAGACTTCATCTGTGGTAGTTGTACCAGTACAAAGACCTTTGCAAGGTTACAGGACCCCTAGCCCTGGAGAATCCACTGCCCCATGACAGAGATCACAGGCAAGGATGCTAACACTGTATGCACAGCAATGCTACTGATGTCGACTGAGTCCCACATCTTGGACCTTGTATACATTTATGATCCCAGTTCTACTTACCATAGAAAAAGGCATCAGAAAAATAACAGGTGACTGTTTGTAAGAAAAAAATGTATACATTTAAGGGATTTTTTTCTTAGAAGAAAGAAACCTTAGAAGCAAAATAAACCTTATCTGTCCTGAATATTGTCTCCAAACAATTACAAATACTTTTCATTCCTACCTCTTTTCTCACCCTCATTTCAAAAGAAAAAGTTTTTGTGCAGTTTCTTTGTCTCATGTCTATAATATGAAACATATTCAAGAAAAAAAATACATTCAATACCTCTCTATTCCAGCAGAAGTAAAAATCAGCTGTACACTTGTATTACATATAGGAACCAATGACAGGATGGTCATTGCAGTACAGCAACTACAAGTTTCCTAGACACAGGCATACAAATGTTTTATTTGTGCTAATATTAGGATAGTGCAACAACTAATAAGATAACCTTTTCATCCATTAAACTGGTGTAAATATCGTATGAACTACTATAGTGTGATTGACAAGCCCAAAATAACAGTTCAGTATCTATTTTTATTTTATGTTAATATGGAGGCCAGGGGAGGAATACCAGTCCTGTTTCATTTTGAGTTTTGCTCATAATGCAGTAAATTACATTTGTATATTCTTTATGTCTTAAAAATCAGGTATTGTAGCACTGCAGGTTTCATGAGGATTGCATTCTTTTTTAAGGATCATGATCTGTCAGGCTAAGTGATGGTACATCATGATCTTTATGTTGTAATGTAGTACACTGAAATAGGATAATACAATAAAACCAATCTGTAATGTGGCAGATGATGGCGTATCAGCAGAAAAATCATAGAACATACACTATGTACAGAAATATATATCACATAATACATAATCTTCATGAGAACGTATTTCAGAAAGGGTTTTTTTTAATTATTATTGTAAAACAGAAGAGGACAGTTCTTGCTTTTGACCAACGGGATTCTGAAAATATCTATTTTCAATGCATATTTTTTGAATGATTGGCTTTGCATAAACACACATACACTTGCCTTCTCTGCCTTACATGATTTCCTACTGTTTGATACATGTTTCAAACTTCACTTTGAGTTACCATTAAGAGTTGCCATAATAAAGTTTAAAATAGAAAAACATCATGTTAAGAATGATATGCATGGGGGACAGCATTAAAAGGGAAAATTGCCATATAGTTTTTCATTATATCTTTGTGTCCCTTGATGCAGCCTGTTGGTAAAGACATAGTACTGCACACTTCCAACTTGAGTTTATATCCCAGATCAGATGCCGTATGACAGTACAAGCTGGGAACACCTCTGAGATACTGCTAGAGCTTTATGTCTCCTACTGCACGCACTCCTTTATCAACAAGCTGATAAACCTTTATTTCATATAAGTTAGTAGAGGCAAGAAGTGATAGTAGGAGCTTACAGGAAAAGTGAGAATAAAAGGCTGATATAAACTGAGAGAAACTGTACAGTATTCTGCTTGCTAGAATGAAATCCCTGTACAAAGCAAAGATATTCCCTGTTTTGCCTTTCCCCTGCACACACACACACACACACTTGATGTAACTGGCTCTGATGTTTAATAATCAGGAAGACTGCATGTACAAAGAAAGGCATTAAAAGCCTCAGCTGGCAGATTTTTGGCAAATCCTCAACATACTAAAAACTCAACCAATAAGCCAGCAAACAGAATGTATAAGCTCAATAGCTCTTTGGTTGGGTGGTGTTCTGGCTGGCCACCAGATCAAAACACAATAGAGAAAAAAGAAAAAAGAAAAGAAAAGAAAAAAAAAATAAATAAACACAGTGCTTGGATCTGGCTGATTTTTTCCTGTGTGCAGCAATACATCCTGATGACTGTAAACACTCAGCTTCCCAGAGATGAGGATTACTTCCTATTGCTCTACTGTAGAGGTTCTAACTCACAGACATGGGCAAGTTAGGCAAGTCATCATGCCAAGGACTCAAATAAGAAGAGGTGTAAATCCAGGAAGGGAAAAACAAACAACATTCAACAGAGGAGTTCCTTTTGGCCTGAATAGAGTTTTGGGCAACATTTAGTCCAAGACAGAATTCAGAATACTGTTCTTCATTGTTTCTTGCATTCAAGTTTTGCCAGAAGTTGGACAGTAGAGAAAGCATGTTTTGTGAAAAAGCAAGTGTCCACATTAGTAGATTTGAGGCTGCAGGATGTGCAGTGTGTGTGTGTCATAAAGTATGGTCAATGAAGGTTTCAGTGAAGTGTACCTTGAGTTTGAACATGAGCTTTCATTGATAGCTGCATTATTCAGAACAATTTACAATGTTCTATGGTTTCCATATGTACAGTGAAATCACCCTTCATACTATTTTACTGTGGCATTCTTAAACCGTTGACAAGAAGTTTTGTATCTGAATTTCAATATTCTTCTCTTACTATAAATGATACATCAACTAATATGTCATTAAATATCCCATAATAAATAATAACAGTAATACAGAGTATATGTGTATGTCGATTATAAGAAATCATGAAATGTTTCTTAACTCACATTTTATTTACTCTGTCTTTCCCTTCCATTTATGTCTCTTATGTAATATCAATAATTAACTGGGTATCAGATTTTTCCAACGTATGAGCAATAATATATTGTGAAATACAATTAAGATGTGTTGGTGTTTACAAACTTGGTTTCAAGTGATAATAATGAATTAATTCAAAATATTACTATGATTATAGTCAGAAACTTCACCCCATTGCTTCAATTCAACAATATTCAATCTTAATTTGACCCTTTGCACTAGTGCTGCAACCTAGTGGGTATATAAAATTATTCTACTTCAAAGGTAGTTAATTTTCACCTGCAACCTGCCTGTGAATATGGTTAACAGACATAGAAACTATGTTATCTGCAGAAACTACCCAGATGAGGAAGGCTCTGTCTCAGTCCTTTTTTTCCTTGAGAAATCATGTTGAGATCAGGAAATTACTTTCTAAGAAATAGAGGTACATATCATGTCAAATTAACCTTTTCTGCCTTTTACAATGAATTATTTAACAAAGAAAAATTAGAACTGATATCACTTAGCTGAAATTTGTATACTGGTGTGCACATATCTCTCTACATTTAATTAATGACGAGCTCACTTGCTTTGACATGGCATTTTTGAATGCTTTTCAATAAAGTCTAAGCACAGAAAAGAACAGAAACCACAGTGTCTACTGTGAGCATATTTTAGTATTTCACCAGTTTCTTCACAGATCCTTTGTCTACTGAGAACAAGCAAATATGAAGTTTTAGTAGATCTACACTCATTTGCTCTAATGCAAAACCAACAAGACCATTTCACAGAGTATATAAGTTCCTACATACAGTCCCTCAAAGACGGATCTTGCCATTTCTTTGACATTAACTGTTACAGAATTATAAATATAAATTGCTGGCAATGCACGCAATCAAGATATTTTCCAATGCTATGTAAAGAAACAAAAATAAAATCCTTAGCAGCAGTCTCAAGTTTAAATATCTGTATTATACTCAACACTCAAACATTACAAAGTTCCTATATAAAATCATAATATAAATCATAATATAAAATCATCTTGGCAGCACACAAGATAGCTATATCTTCATGCTTAACTAAAATTAACAGAAAACTGCTACAGAAATGACCTTTTCATTCATATTATTGTTTAAGAAAGTAAAGTATATAAAAATTTGAGAAGACTCCTTCCAGACACAAACTAGATTACCAGTTTATAATCCAAGAACTATTCCTCTCCTGATGCAAGCCCACATTGACTGTAAAAAGCTGGTTTTCAACTCAGGGAAAGATAGCTTGTCTTTTTTATTCGTCTTTCCCAGTTCCCTAAGTTAGTTCATTCTTTCTTCTCCTCAAAAATAGCAAAGGCCAGTATAACATTCAAAAAGTAACCAATTAATACAAAAGTTTGACTAACTAGAAAATCTCAATAAATGCATGTGTCAGACTCATGATATTGCTGGTACATGGCATATTTAAAATAATTTAGGGATTCAGAAGTACATTCTAGTCTCCCACTCATGTTCTCCCCTCCGGTAACACTGCCATGTAAATGCAAAGCCTATAGCATAAAAGAAAAAAAAAAAAAAAACAACAAAAAACCATAATTCTTAACAAACCTGTTCCTCACACCACACATATACACACATACAAACACAAGTTGTATAATTCAAAAAATACCTTCAAAGCAGTGGATATGTAGTTGGGTAATACAGAAGCTTTTACTGAAATGAAAGATGAAGATTATAGGAAACAGCTCCATTTGTGTGGAAGCAACAGAGATGATAGGTCAGTTTTAAAATGCTGGTTGCTATTTGTCACCGATTGCACGTGCAGATGCATTCTCTTAAGCTGAAGGACTGTTAGATTTTTATGGCTGCAACTAGTATCATGTATGGTATTAGTCTACTGCAAATTTCTCATGCAGCTGACAATGCCACCAATAGTTAGTGGGAACATGGATTTATGTTTGTATTGTGCTGCATTAATTTAACACTACATCAAATATGGATTTTATTGCAGCAGTGACAATAAATGCTCACACAGGTGCAGACTAAATTTTTTCTCCCTCCCTCTCTTCTCTTTCCCCCCCCTTACTGAAATGTCAAACCTGGCAATATTTTCCCCATTGGTGTGTATATAGCTCTGTACCTATATTTGAAATATTGCCTGTATCCACCCACCATCCCTCTCCATAGGGATTTCCTTCATAAAGGAACATTTGCTCTAAGTGCATATAATTATTCTGAAATTCAATTCAGGGCAAAACCAATAGCACTGAAAGCTGTAACAGACTTGCACTGGCATAGAGAAAGTGTGGGCACGTATGTGTATGTTTCATGTTATGCTCATAACAGTTACACTATGAAACATTGGGCTTTTTTCAATTCAAGTAGTATTGTTGTTGTCCCCATTATATTTGCAAGAACTGAATACAGATTGCAACTGCTGCTCCAAAGACAGCCTGATACTGGTAGAGAAAAATAAAAGAAAAAAAATTATAAAATGCTGAGCATTTCAATCTTCAATACATATGATACCGGTTTACTTCGAGGACAAAATACACAGCATCTGTTTCCTACCCCTTGTTTCATTACTCCTGAGGCATATTTATGAAATGTAAAAGTTGCATACAGTAGAGCAATTTTATGCATTACATTAAATACCATGCTGTTCATGCTCTAATAACAATAACAACAGCAACTACAAGGGGCTTACGGAAATGCAAGTAAGAAAGGCTCCTACCTTTTATTCTGCTTCTGAGAAAGTGAAGTAGCGTCCACCCCAAAGAAAACTGAAGAATGAGCTATTAGAGTCCTTTTCTTGTTTGTTTTCTGCTGTTATTTTCTAAGACTGATCCCACTTGGATCTAACTCAGGCTTTTTCTCCTAGCATCACTTAACTCTGGACAGCAGGGACCCAAAGCTAAGGGGAGCTCTCCCTCTGCCTGGCTTTCATTCAGAGCTCCCGATTAGAAAGAAAGGAAAAAAAAAAAAAAAAAAAAGGAAAAGACACAACCGCCACCACACACGCACTCGCACAGACACCCAGACACACGGACACACGCAGGCACACTCGGAGGAAGGGAGCGCGGAGAGCGCTGCTGCTGGAGCCGCAGCACTTACCCTGGGAAGGCTGCGGACTGGGGAAGCGCAGGCTTTTCCAAGCACACAGTGATTTGCAACTGAATGCAGTGGGAGGGTACAGCAACGGAGAGCTTTTTTGTTAAAGCCCGTCGCCCTCCCTTCGCTGACAGAATGGTTCTCTGTTTTTGAAGTCTAAGGTAATCAGCCTCAGCTACTTAGCTCGTCGCGGTAATGCTGGGAACACCATCACTTTTTGCGGTGTATTTTTCTTGATTAAATATCACCACTTTTCTATACCACCAGTGATCTTACGGCGATTGTTATAAGATATATATACATATAAATTAGCGTGGTGCCAAATTAAATTACAAGCTCAGAGGGCTCAGATGCAGCCACAGAGGGTAGCTATTTTCTTCACTGAGCTGCTTGTGCTATTAGATTAGAAACATTTTTTTCTCCTGCTTCGCCAGTTTTATGATTAATAAAAACAAGACAGGTTCACATAATACAAGATATTTTCCCATTTCCAGAGGTCATCTGAAAAAAAATGTCAGCATCACTACAAATCCCCCACTTTTTTTTTTTTCCCCCACAGTTGATACTTGCAATGCCTAGATTTATTTTATTTCAGCCACTGTATTTGGACTTGGCAATTTGCAGACATATTCCTTTCCATAGAGTTAATCTGTGCTGGTTACACATTTCTAATACAGCAATCTGGACTCAGCACAATCCTCCTTGGATCATATCATTGTGATACTGTCGAGAGTTCCCCGTACATTACTTAGAAGAGATTTAACAAATAGGCACATAAATTTATAAGATTAAGCCAATGGATGTCAGTATTGCTCTATGCAGAAAGTGTCATAAAGGACTTTCTTTGGTTTAAAAAAAAAAAAAAAAAAGGCCTCCTAAAATAAAATAATAATAATAAAAAGTAAAATCCCTTAAACAGAATCTGAAAAATGTTGTACTTCTGAGTGAGGATGCAAGTATCAATAAAACTATTTCATCATTAGAAAATCTAATACAAGATAGATAGATCACTAGCTGTTATTAGGCCGCTTGTTTATTTGCTTGTTTTCAACTGCTACTTATCAGTCCAAAGAAAAACCAACAAAAACAACAACAACAAAGATCTTATCTTGCCTAGTATCAATCTCTAATATAAGCAACTAGTATCAGAAATGACCCATCACCTGAATGCAACCATTTGGTAGATGAGCAAATGAGCATTTAAGTAATATGCTACACTAGCACATGAACACATCATCGCCATAGACAGAAGTAAAGCAGCAAAATGTCAAGGGAAAAATAAGTCACCCTACTACCGCATATAAAACGATTTGGTTTTGACAAACTTATCTACCATCATAGATTTTTTATCTTTCAAAGAAAGACAATGATGTTCTAAGGCTTTGGCTGTACTTGGGCACAGAAATACACAGTGCAAACAGTAAACATTTTTCCATTGCTTTCTTTCCCTCTTTCCCATTGCTCTACCAATATGAAAGTTAGAATTGCCATATGTCCATCTGCTCCTGCTTTCCAAAGAGCTTAATTCTCAGTCCTTTCACAGGAAAGGAGGAGAGTGTAGAATCTAAGTCAAGCTTCCTTCTCTTTGCCAGCATTTGACATTACACTACATTCACAGTTCCCAGTGATCCATGTGGAACTGACAATATTGAGACATCTGCACTGTCTTACAAGTTCACCCATTTATTTATGAAAAAGAGGGAGCATAAAGCTCTCTTCTTTTGGGCAAATCATCTTACCTTGATCTGAAGATGAGGTATAAGGAACCATCTTTTCTGGCTGTAAGATCTATGTTTCTGCCTCCTAAAAGTACCAGGTCCATGCAGCAGAAAGCTGAAGACTGTCTCAGAATAGCAGCTGCACTTTCAGCTTAGTACTACAGATGAATTAAATTATAGTGAAAAAAGTCACAAATATGTGGAAATTAATATACATGGCTGGGAAGTATCTCTTTAAAGTTGGATTACTTTTTGGATAATGAACAACATATCAAGTGTTGAAAATAAAGTTAAAAGCTTTAGTTCCTTTTAACATTTTGTCTTCTGATATTTAAGTTGTAAACACGAAGTGGGAAATAGAGGACAGTTGGTGTATATATAAAAAATTTAGACATGCACGCACGTGCACACACACACAGAGTGCTGCAACAAATTCTGAAGTAAAAACAGAAAACAACGGTCTAGTGGAATTATTCAGGAACAAGAACTCCAGAATCACCATCACCAAGTGTGCACTTACACCCTACCCTACAGAGAGTTTTGGTATATTTCCATTAGTGTTTTTTCGACTAAACTGTACTAATCTTATCCTAGAGATATATGAATTTATTCACGCATAGTTTCTGCTAGTCACACTTACTTCCTTAAATTGGGCTAACTTTGCTATTTACTGTTGAACACTAGAAAAGCCACATGTACTCACTAACTCCATTTTTTGGGGGGGGTATGGTCAACTATTTAAAAGTCAGCATTTTTGATAGTGATAGTATAGGAATATGTCAGGCAAAACAATCATTCATCCACTTTTTTCATCTAGCTATATGCAGCAGTAACTTTAATACAAGGTGGCATCATAGCCCATTTATAAAACTGCCTAATACTTCCCATTAGAAGAGCCCTTTTATAGTTGCTTATAAATTTACCAAACAAATTATTTAGGACTAAATTTTCTATGCCGATGGTTCACCCCAGGCAGAAATGATTTAAAAACATTTCAGCCAAAATAATACTGAGATTTCAGAGAATGAGGAAAAATTATACTGCTGGAATTTTCTCACAGGAGTAAAGCAACCTTCATGCTTTGAAGGCAGAATGTGGAACTCCACAGGGTACAGCTGGCCTTTGAGTCAGAGAAGCTTACCAATGGGGACAGATTAGGTCAATGAGCATTAAGATAAAGGAAGAGTGTTAGGAGCAGAAGGAGCGGAGGCTGGAGGATGCATTCTTATTGGCCAGCAAGGAAAAAAAAAAGGTATATTTCTAATAAAGAACCAAGAAAGAAGAAACAGTGGCAGAAACAGTGGCAGAATAGGGGTTAAGACACAAATTCATGCAAATTGAACAAGGAAACCTGGGGTGGGGAGGAAAAAAGAAAAGGGAAAAAAAAATGCAAAGTAAAACATTGGAAAGAGAGAAACAGAGCATTATAGATGGCTTTATGTCATCTCTGTCTTCAAGGTGGGCAACTTTATCCTCTGAAAATAATGGGTCTACTGTGATAGAATAGTAGAATGCTTTGGGTTGGAAGGGGCCTTAAAGACCATCTTGTTCCAACCCCCCTGCCATGGGCAGGGACACCTCCCACTAGACCAGGTTTCTTTTATTTTCTTTTCTAGTTGCAAACTTGGCTGAGATGCCAAGAGCCAACAGTTGCATTTGTAGGAAGATGATGAAGTGTAAGAAAGATGAGAAAGAAAGAAAAAAAAAGGAATTAGACCCCATTTTCTGAAGTATCACATCAGGAAGTGGCTGTCAAACCTACTAGCATTCTCTGCACTCAAGGTAGAGTTTAAGCATAGTAGTTACTTCATCAGTAACTGATCTCAGGAAACAGAGATCAGTGTGGTATTTTTAAAGACTCCAAGCCTAGCAATGAGCTGTGTGGAACCTGGCGATCCCATTTCTGCTTGTTTTTATTCCATGTTTGATGTATTTTTTAACCTCCATAAAGTCACACACAGAAACCCAACAATAAAAAACAAGTACTCTGTAATTAACAAATGCCAGAATTGTTTATCTATTTATAATTTTACAACTAAAGATACCAATTCAATTATCACGTTTGTTCTAATTCCTCTCCGTTTTCCTTCATACACTCCCTAAAGCACCCCCCTCACTGCACAAGATGGATTAGCCTCTGGGTAAGCCATGGCAAGGCAAAAGTTGTCTAGAAAAGATTGCCTTTTATGTTGCAGAAGCCAGAAAATGTGTCGTGAACAAAACTGAATGGAGGGGAAAATACAAATTCTCACAGTGAAAACATTCCCCTTTGAACTAGATTATATCTAATTCTCTGTCACTTATCCTTGCATGATGCTGAGCACATTACTTGAACCAGATTTCTTTCATAGGTTTTTTCCTATTACGGTCTCTGATTTCTAAGTTTCTTACTAAAGAGCTGGGTCTGTTATAAAGAAGTGCTAAACACACACCTGCAGCACACACTCTGCTATTATAAGGGCAAAAAATGGTTAAAGTGAGGGCTGGTGCTCCATGTCTTGTATTTGGTGAACTCAGTCAGCTTGTACTTCTGAGTGTGGTCTCTCTCTATGCCTCAAATTCTATTTTGTGGAAAAGGGTCAGCATCATGCCCCCACTTCAGAAACGCATTGAGGAGATCAACTAATACTTAGTTCAGCTGTTGTACTGTTGAGCACTATAGAAGTGTTTAAGGATGTTATTAAACAGCAGGATTTAAAAGTGGGATTCAAACAAGGCCATAAACTGTATATTGAATAATGCTAAAGCAGAATTGTTGTTAAATAAGAAAAAACTGCTAATTATGTGCCATCAATAAAATAATGTAGCAAAATATCATGATGGTTATGCACAATGGTGTGTCAACTGCAGGGTAAATAGGTTTAGTATTTCCTAATTTCTGCATGCATGAATCTGAAAATGTACTAGGTTATTTTTGTTTGTCTGTTTTATTTTCTTACAGTGACTGTGTGCATCCATATTTGAAATTTTTATTATTTATTCATTAAGTGATCATGAATGCACTAGGTACTGTGGAGACAAAAATATGACAACAGATCCCACACAGAGACATTGTTTCCAAGAAGACATGAAAAGATGGACATCACAGCAAAAAAACGGTGTCTAAGTAAAAAAGCAGGGAAGCAATAGAGATAATAGTGGAGAGAGGTGATAGCAATAAGGGAACAGAGGCTCCCATGTTAGGCAGTCTAAGTGCTGTGAAGGAACACACAGATAGTACTAGGAACAAAAGAGTGTTCATGAAGGAAGGACGAGCAAAATATTTTGGAGTATGTGCAGTAAGCAAAAAAAAAAAAAAAAAAAAAATCAAAAAACATCAAGCAGAGCACTACCCAGTCCAAATGTCACTCTTCTAAAAGCAATGTCACCACTCTGTTCCACTCAGTGATGTTCATATCAGCTGGACCTCCTGCTCTGACAATAACACAACTTGCTCTAATTCTCCAGGCAATCTTGGCAATGTGTATGCCGGGAAGTGTCCTGAATTCATTATAAGTCTCTTTTAATCTGTCATGATGGATAAAAATACCTTTATTTGAGATCTATGACTTTCTGGCATCTGATTTTAACTCTTTCCCCCCCCCCCCCCCCCAATTATTGTAAGCCATAAGCTTTCTTATCAAAGGATGATCATGGTTCTTCCATAGAAGGAGTCTCCAGGGAATGAACTACTCATTTTTTCATTCATTGCTGTTATTCCAGAGTGCACATATACTGTTATCTGCTAAAATTGTTTTGTTTTAATAAATCATTGAGTCCTGTAACAATGTTCAAATGTTCTGAGGCTAAACGTAAGTATTAGTACAGTAAAAGAAAAGAAGTTTATAGTTACCTAGAAAACATCCATAAACATGGTATAATAGAACATAATTTCTACGAAAGACTACATGCACATAAGCTGAAACTACTAAGAAGGACGTCAATAAAACAGTCATATTGTGTACAAACTTGTCTATGTTTCATCCAATGATTATGAAAAAGATCTAAAACATCCATAAAGATTACTGTATTATTGGTAGCATTCTTCAAGTACCCTAACATATTTTGTAGCAGTATGAACAGAAATATATTTTTAAAAAAGAAATAATGCTGTATTAATACAACCAAGCAGAAAAAAATTGCTAGAATAGATGTAATCTGATTTGGACAAAAGGTATTATTTCTGTATAATGCTATGAAAATAAATACAACAGAGAAAATATCTTTACTTAATTTCACTAGAACTATTCTTTGTCTTTCCCCTTTTCACGTCAGTCAGTTGTTTGTTATTTTTCTGTTAGTATTGGCTTAAACACTGCTGAAGTTTACTTACAGATATAAATTATGATACTGCGTAAACAACCCTTCTATGAAAGATGTCCACGATAATAGTAATGTGAAAGTTATTAGTTCTTCCTTTTCTTTGGTCTTTCCTTTTCTTAGTTTCCATCCAGTAACAGTGGCAATGGAAATGGTACAAATAATCCCAACAACCTGTTTGATTCCTTTCTAACATCAATATGTTTCTCTGCATTCACAGGTAAATAACATTTTTATACACAGGTTTTATTCTGATGTTTGCTTTAGCAGCACGGTTGTAATTTTACTGTTATATACCAATGTTGTTATCTATATATCAGGAGGCTTAGTGCCATCCCATTTCACTTAAATAAGAATGTCCATGCCTATGCAATTTCAAGGAAATGAATAAATACACAAAAACCCCTCCTCCCTTGATAACATATTTGGAAGAACATAGATTAGATGTATCAATTTTGCATTTGGCAAATGTGATGGTGATATTTTAAGAACAGCTAAGCTACTAAACAGATAAGCAGCTTTAGATCAGTTCTCAGGCTTGAAAGAATTTATATTTTTGCAGAGAACAAAATCAAATAAAGCATACTTTTTCAATCTAAATAATACCAGAAATTACATATGTAGACTTCATAAGTAAGAAAGAAGAAGGAAAGAAAGAAAAAAGAGAAAACCACAGCCCTGCCCAGAAAAATAAAGCCAACCAATCAACTAAAAAACCCCAAAGGTATGCTGCATTTCAATATGTATATAACACAGCTACATCACGTTAGAATTTGGATGGACTTAGGGACATGCTCAAAACAAACCGAAAGAACCAAACATATTGATAAGCTATAACTAAGTATCCTAAAGTCAGAAAACTTGGGGTGAGAGTGAACACTATAAGGAGAAGACATACACAGTTTTACTGTTATATTTTATATTAGAAGTAAAGGAAAACAAAAGCGGGGAGACATTAGTCACATTCTAAAACAATAAAATGATATTCTGCATAGTTTGATGTTAAAAGACTGATAGCAAACAGCAGTTTTAGGCAGTTTTTGTATTCTTGTTGTAAAGGAAACAAAGCAACAGAGTAAAAAAGTGTGCCTCAGGTTAACACTGAAGTTTACCATAAGTCCCCAACTGCAAAGCTAAATCTCTCATTTGTACGATTTACTCTGAATTAAGGAAAAAAGCCAAACAACAACAACAACAAATTGGTGCCAGATAATTCACCAGAAGTCTGCATTCATGCTAAAATAATGTGGCTGCAATTGGCATACATCCTTTGTTTTTCATAGTAGCATGTTTTCCTCAGGGAAGCAAACATCTTTGCTACAGGAATAGTAGGAAAGGAAGAAGAGAGAAAAAAAAAAATCAAAACTAAAATACCCACTAGAGTTTGCCAAACTATCATCAATATCTGCAGAACAGAACTGCTTGTTTTTTAACCTTTAAATTCACCTGTTCCACGTCTGTCCTTCCGTCTGTAAACCCCCACACCCCCCCCCCCACCTTGGGAAACAGTCAAATAATCACCAGCTCCTCTGTTCCAAATACAATTCTAGAGACAGATCATCAGGAGACTTTCAGGGATTTGGTTATGAAATAACACCCTGAATTTGAGTTCATGCTCTTAGTATTTGAGTGGGATGCCAAAGAGACATAGAACTGCAGGCTGCAGTAAAATGACTTTTGTCACCCAGCAGAAAAGACTTCAGAGTGCTGACGTGCTCAACTCTAACCCCAGGGGCAAATTACCTGAAGTCAACGAATGTTCCGATCCAGATTTTGATGACACAGTTGCCTCTTCTCAAACCTTGAAATCTGATCTTTCTGTAATTGAGAGTATCCTACTGAAGTGTCACTGAAATAATGTCTCATTTTCAAGCCAGTCTGTCTTTTACTGAGTCCATCTAAAAGATCAGCATCTACATAGCATGCATGCCTTTCATCATTAAGCTTTCTGAAAAAGAAACAGGTTAATTGTCAAAAGACAACTTTTATCCAGATAACAGCATGTTAAAGCACAACTCAAATCACATGATAACTACAAGCAAGTCTAATTTTGGAAACGGACATCATCAGAATAAGCAAAAATATAACAGAAAACAGAATAATGCAGGTGCCTTATACTACAATTTACTTTGTATTTAAGATGAGAAATCATCGTCACCTAATGTCCAGTTAGTGGTTTACATAAAATCACTATATTGCATTGGACAGCTGCCCAATGGATAAGTACCCACATCATAAATATGCACACATAAAAATCCTTATTGTTACTAATTAGAGTAGCAACCTTGTTGGCAGACTCAACAGAAAGGGAAAAGAGATTTTGCTTAGGTGACAGCATAGCATCTGATGCCAAAATAAAAATGGATGAACAAATGTTGGCACAGAAAACTGCCTATGAAATCTGATGAGCAAAAATTTTTGGGAAAACAAAAAAAAAAAGCAACTGTTGTGTTTGGTTGTACCTAAATAGAGTGAAAGGTAAAACACACAGCTTGTTGCTTCCTTGCTGGTTTACACAGATTAGTCTCAACAAGACAAGGGAAAAATCTTGCTTTGATTTAAACTATGCTTTGAGATGACTGTATGTTAACTTACATTTATGTGCAACTTTATGCTTTTTTGTATAAATTGTATGTTTTCAGGCATATCCAAAGATAAAAGTGTTATTTTGTGTTTTGTTACATGTTTTGAACTGTTTTCTTTTTGTTATTACTTGAAGCTCAGGAATTGTTACTTTGATATAATTCGAAAAGTAGATGTTAAATTCCAGCATTTTCTGGGCTTTATATACATAGAGTGATACTTACAACTGTTTCTTAGCTTTTGAAAAATACACTGATACACACACACACACACACAAAATCAAAAAAATACAACATGTACCTTTCTAGAAACGTTTTCCTCTTTAATGAGGTATTTATGCAGGAATCAGGAAGTGGCCTTAAAGTTCTAGGAAGTGAATTTACCTTCAAGCTCTGACCCTTCACCATTTCATCACAATATGGTAAGAATAGTAACATAAACCTCCAAACAGTGATTCACACTTCAGTCATTTAATGCTTTCTCCTTTCGTTCAAAAATGTCACAATGTAGCATGAAATGAATTTTGCATACAGCTTTCTAAAAGACTATAATATTTCAGCCACAGGACAGTAAATAAATAAGTAAATAAATAAAAATAACCTAAGCAAAGACGACCTAAAACAGCCAACAGCCTTTTATAGCTTATCTGCAAGCTGGACAGCAGCCAAGAGGCTTGGGTACACTCTCTCATTAGGTCATTTATTGTGCTACATTCTCATCCCCAAGAAAGCAAGGATTCAAGAATTCCAAGTTCTGACATTTTTTTAATTACACTACTGTGCAGCATAACATGAAGTTATAAGGTATAATGAAGGCCTACGGGAGACTATTAGCACAGTTTTTTAGGAGCTAGCAAATAGTTTTTAATAATCATTTTGTCATAAACGCCATATGCTGAATTGGTAATTAAGATGAGGACAAAAGAACAAAACCCTGAAGAAGAGAATATCATTGTATAACATTTTTAATGTACTGTGGGTTTGATTAGTGTTTGCTTTTAAGTAAAGAAAATAAGATGGGAAATTTCTTCAAATGTAGGTCGCAGGGCAGTTGAATAGAAAGTACAGTACACTCAAAGCGTGACAGCTTCCTAGTTTTAACTGTGAAGAAAAGAACCCTCCTGATTTTTTCTAAGGCTAGTATGACTTAAAAGAATTTAAAAAAAAAAAAAAAGAATTAGCACTAAACCGTGAAAGCTAGAAGATGATGCATGAGACATCACTCTCACTGTTAATGTCTTTCTTGCTGGAAAAAAAATGTGAGTAGGAAGAAGCTGATAATAACAGAAAATTCCCACTATAAGTATTATACAATAGCTTGTAAATTGTAAAGGCTGTCTAGTCTAACAGAACTGCACAGGGCAAAAATCTAGAGATAATCACCTCTGTTGCACCTCTGTCATCAACCCTTTTTGTGAATTTTGGCCAATCACTTATCTCTGTTCATCACTACAGTGGAGAAATTAATTACAGAATGAATAAATTTCACCTTCAATTTGCAAATTGTTCATGCAAAGTTTACAGTTTCCTTGCATTTCTTCTGCATAATTAATCATTCACCTTCTCAGCTGGCATTTTTTTCTGTCACTGAAACTGAGGCAATGCCAGCTAATTTTGACTGGAAAACTACATGATACTGTGTTTTTTTGTTTGTTTGTTTGTTTTCCTGATTGGGTGAGAATAGCTTTTAACCAATTAAATTTTTCTTACAAGCTACACGTATCTATAAATTCCTAATTACCTTCCACAAAATATTTTCTAAATTTATGGAAATTGAAAGATAAAAACATTGGCAGAAATATAATGGGAAATATTGCTTCATTTGTCATTAAAGAACACGAAATAACTTCAGTAAATATTACAAAATAACCACGTTATTTGTTTTTTATTCATTGGCTTTCCCAAGAACTGTAAGAAGTGTCATGCTGATGTTCATACCATGTTATTACAAAGCAAATGGATATTCACAATAATAGTAATACAAAGATTTACAAAGACTATATGCTTTCTATAAAGGGTATTAAAGTGCATAATATTTTTATAAGCATGTTTTGACAGTTTGGATTTATTTGCATCTAGAAGAACAGGTCTAGGATTTGCAGTAAATTTGACAGATCTGAAAGGTCATGACCCCCACTGAAATGTCAAAAGATTTTCCCCAGAACACAGGAATGTTTCTAGAAGAATTCTTTACTCCAGATTCAGTCAGAGATGGAACAATGCCTGCAGAGAGCAGCAGTGAACTTTTCACTGAGTAAAGAAGCATAGGTAGGAAATATTGGCAAAAAATAAAAATAAAAATAAAAAAACCACCTCCAAAGCATAGTAGCCTACAGATCTGAGGTCACTGCAAAGTTAGGATTAGATGAACCTTCTATGTAAGGCATACCAATAATGCAAAAAGAAATCCCAAATAAGACAACTGTTATCTTCATTACAGACATGCTGCTTTTCTCAAAATGGCGTTCTTTCTGGGTCATGCTAACAGAAAGTCAGGTTTCCCAGACAAGGCAATATGCCCTGTTGGTCTAATTTTCACATCATGCAGTCAAAGTACAATTATGTTACTTCATAACAGCATGCATTATTTCAAAGCCATTTTGGATTTAAATCCCTATTTCTCACTTTCAGTCTTTGTGGATATAAAGGACAGAAATTAATCTCCTTAAAATGCCCAGAATATCAAATGCAACACTGTGATTAGAGTCTTCTTTCTGTCCTTTTAGAATCAGTATCTTTGACTTTCTAGGTATGTTAAATGTGTCCCTTCAGATTCTGAGCAAATAACAACTGAGAGATGCAAGAACATTGTGTTTTATTAAAAGATGACAGGTATTGCTATGGAGTTACCCTTGTAGACTAATCTCTGTCATATGACAGAGATACTACATTTAGGTCATGTACCTACTGACTTTCTTACTGATATGCTGAGAGTATACACGTAAGTGAATAGCCATATCAAGATCTGCTTTCTTTCACTATTTGGTTTACTATGCATATCTAAGTTGGCTTTTTTTTTTTGGTGGTTTTACCCAGCTGCGCAGCTGAACTCCACCACAACTGCCCTCTCACTCCCCTCTTCTCAGAGGGAAAAGGGGAGAAAATACGACACGAAGAGCTCAAGGGTTGAGATAAAGACAGGGAGATCACTCAAAAATTATCATCATGGGCAACACAAACTCGGCATAGGGAGATTAATATAATTTATTGCCTATCTCTAGTAGACTAAAGCAGTAAGAAACTAAAAGCAAACCAAACACCTTCCCCCAATCCACCCTCCTCTACCTCCCCCTGAGAGGGGAACAGGGAATGGGGTGCAGCCGGTCCCTAACTCTTCACCTCTGCCTCTCCTTCACGGTCACTCTCTGCCCCTGCTCCATGTGGGGTCCCTCCCACGGGATGCCATCCTTCTTAAACTGAGCCTACGGGGACTGCCCACAGGCAGCAGCTCTTCAAGAACTGCTCCCACATGGCTCCATACCACGGGGTCCATCTGTCAGGAGCAAACTGCTCCAGCACAGGTCCCCCACGAGCGGCAGCTCCCCCCGGACCCCCTGCTCCTGCATGGGCTCCTCTCCACGGGCTGCAGCTCTGGCCTGGGGCCTGCTCCTGCGGGGGCTCTCCATGGGCCGCAGCCTCCTCCAGGCCACATCCACCTGCTCCACCGGGGGCTCCTCCACTGGCTGCAGTATGGAGATCTGCTCCATGTGGGACCCATGGGCTGCAGGTGGACAGCCTACTCCACCAGGGGCCTCTTCACAGGCTGCAGGGGAACTGCTGCTGCATGCCTGGAGCACCTCCTGCCCTCCTTCTGCACTCACCTTGGGGTCTGCAGGGCTGGGTCTCACTCCTCTCTCCCTGCTGACGTGGCAAAGCAGTATTTTCTCTTCTTTAAGTCTGCTCTCCCAAAGGCCAGTGTCGTTCCCTGGCTCAGCTCTGGCCAGCTGTGGGTCCCTTTTGGAGCCAGCTGGAGCTGGTTCTGATCTGACATGGGGCAGCTTCTGGGCTCTGGTCACAGAGGCCACCCCTGCAGCCAGCCCCCTGGCTACCAAAATCTTGACATATAAACTCAGTACAATTTTTTAAAATAAAACCCTCTGCTTTCCTTGGAATATTTTAAAATGTTACTTTGAATATACTGTAATGGAAAGCATAATGAAACAGTACTTAATTATATTCCTAATTTACATAACATATTTTAATGATTTTAAACTGTATTGATCTAAGCCTTATTTGTAAACTCTGATATTTGTATTTAGTATTACTTTCAAGCTAGCAGTCAGCCTTTAACATTCTTCGTCTATGAAGAGAGCTTCACAAAACCAGATGCAAGCTAATCCTTAAAAAAAAAAAAAAAAAAAAAAAAAAAAAAAAAGACTATTATCCACTTACCTTGAATATGAGCAGTTCTATTCCATGGATTAGCTCATTTTGAAGTACCACCATCCACCCTCTGCTTCAAAACTTCCAGATTTATGTCTACCTGTGGAAAAGAAGAGGGAAGAACAAAGAATGATAAAGAAGGAAACTGCATTACATTAGGTGTATTTGTTAAAATATGTGAGGGTTAAACTTTGATATGCTAACTATATTTAGGAAATCTGTTCACCTAAATCACACACTGAGTTCAAAAACCAGAATATTTCTAATATAAGCAACTGTGCGCAAATCATTCCATCTCTCTCCAGCAATGCATAAGAAAATCAATAATAACCAGGGAACACAGGCTTATTTTGTGTATGAGCGAATGAACCATTCAGGACAAAAGCAGAGGTTTTTCTACTTATAGTTACTGCTACTTTTTCATGAGATTCACAATCTAGATAGTTTCCACATGGCAAAAGAGCTTATAAAATTATTTGGGTTAAAGTAATATAATTGTGACATTTTCCGTGAGGATTATCTGATTACTATTCCCAGAGCCTTAAGTTACTTGTCAGCCAAACAGGGTACCTGTAGGTTAGGGCTAGGTTACATATGCCCCAAAGCCTCTTCTTCCATTACAAAGTAAGGTGACAAATGTCAAATAATAAGCAAAGTATTTGGTTAACACCAGCGTGATCTACAGAAAAGCTATATAGATACTGTAACTCTTCTTATTTCTTGGCTAAGAGGAAGTATAGCATGTTTCTCTCTCTCTCTCTCTCTCTCTCTCTTTTCTCTTAAGAATGAAGAGTATGCAATTATATGCAAAAGTGACTAGGAAATATATTTATTTTTTATTGGTTTTATCCTTTTCTTACCAGTTTACTGAAAAGTGTGGAATTAAACAAGTCTTGGACCAGGGTCATTTTGTACACAGCGGTAACTAATTCCTAACTTAAAAACAGCCAAACTAGGATACAGTAAGGAACTGAATAAGGACTCAGTATAATGCATCTTGAGATGCACTGTCATCTTGAGATGAAAACACAGCTTTTCCTCAACCAAAAGACATACTTTTGACTGCAGTAAATCTTTTAGGTGAATGACAGGGTGGAAGTTAAAGATTCTGATTAAGCTACACTTCTTTAATCAAATAAAACATGGCTAGCCACATATATAATTTTTCCTAATAAACTTTTCAGAGGAGATTTGCCATCCTTTTTCAAGGCATTCCTATACTCTTTTGAAGTCATTTAGATACATATACATACCTCATATTGTGTAATGATTATTATTTGGGAGCTTATAGAGGAAATGGCAGTAATGTACAAGCTATTAGAAAGGTTTTATTTCATGATACATTAAAAACAAATGTGTTTTAAAGGCCACATTGGATAGGGCTTTGAGCAACCTCATTTAGTGGGAGGTGTCCCTGCCCATAGCAGGAGGGTTGGAATTAGGTGATCATTAAGGTCCCTTCCAATCCAAACTATTCTATGATTCTATGATATACGTAAAATAAAAGGACTATATATGTGCACATAACACATGTATGACCTATGAAATATGTAGAAAAATGTTATATTACAATACATATAATAAACATCCCTATTAATGTCAGCACATTTTGGTGGGGATGGGGTGGGAATCTGCATGATCTGCAGATAAACAAATAAAGAAACAAAACCCTACAGGAATTGGAGATACACAGGTTATGGAAAAAAAGCAATTAATACTGAATCATTCTTATTCCAGGACAAAATGTTATTTTGTGCATCTAAAAAAAAGGGTAGAAGGAGGTGAGTAATAGCCAATGGCAGTGTGAGTGTATACCTTGTATTATGCCGCAGGAGATGCTGCCCAAATCTTTCTTGGTGTTATAATGTTTGTTACATCTCCCCTGAATGAGGGTTTTCTTGTGTCTTATAAAGGATGAATGAACACTAAATCTCCAGTGTAATTTAGCTTAAAAATTCAACCAACCAGAATGAACAAATGCACTGGAAATTAGGCTCCTGCAAACTCATACATCTTTCACCAATTAAGAGTTCTTCTTAAAAAAAAAAAAAAATGAAATAATGTATGTGATCTTTTTAAATACCATTTCTTATTTTGCATTGTTTATGTCAATATAAAATCTAGAAGGGCTTCAGTTTATTGACTCTCTGAAACTGAGTTATCACACAAATCATATACCATTTTTAGCCCATTAACATTTTATTATATTTCATCTCTGAAGTTACATTTCAAACTGATTGAATGACCAAAAGACAGGACTGTATTCTCTCCCTCTGCAGATGATCAAGTTTGATTAAGGAGCATTAACAAGTGAAGAGATCTTGAATATTTATCTCAGACTACCTTAGTAGACTGAGACTTTAGCTAAGAAAGCTTTAATGCCACTAGAAGAACCGACATAAAGTACTGAGGTAGCACCTATTTGTCAATCTAGTTTCACAATTTCAAAATAATTATAAAAAAAAAAGGGGGGGGGGGGGGGGGGGGGACTTATTCCAGAAAGAAATATTGCACTTTATATGGAAAAATGTATATCTACAAAATGCAATTAACAGGTATCGACTCAAGAATGAATGAAAAATAAAAGATTTGGCTGCTCAGGAGACAGCTTCAAAGAGATAATATTGGCACGTTAATTATTTTTCCTATTCAAATTTTTAATAAATATATAACTCTAGTCAAATATAAATAAAGCTAAAGAGGCTTGGACACTTGCATACACCACCAGCCATTACCTGTTGCTAAGCATTGCCTGGATTTGTACATTTGTGTTCATCTGCACTGGATAGAGGGCTTGATATTAAAGTGGCATTAATGTGCAATGAAAAGAAAGGTGCAATGAAAGAAAGATGACATTTGAACCTTGGGTACATTATTAAAGAAGATCAAAAGGATATTTCATCTCAATCACAGCCAAAACTTGGTTTAATTTGGTCAAAGGCAAAATTCTTTGAGTGGGACATAATTTGCCAAAAGCCATCATCTCTCTGTCTGTGGAAATGGTAGCTTTTTTTACTAGGACAGCAAGACTTTTTACATTCTCTTCAAGTTGGAAAGGTTGCTGTCAGTGTTCAGCTTTTTTTTTTTTTTTTTCCAAACTACCAGTGCACTCTAGAGTATTTAAAATCTCTTGAGAAACATATTCTAGAATTTAGAGAAAAAAAAAAAACGATCGAGTCATACAGATACAAGCAATATACTTAATATTTTATATAATTTATTTTATTGATTAATAAATAAATTTAGTTAATAATTAATATAATATAAATTATTTATTTATTAAGTATTAAGTATTAATAATGTTATATGTTTTTATATAGTTATATATTTTTCATATATTTAATAATACAGAATCTCTCTCCCTATAATCAAAAAATTTGCACTCTTACCAGCACCTTCTCTTCCCTCATTCTTCCTTTTTAAAAATAGAAATATCTGGGAACATCAGAGCTACTGTACATTGCTTAAAATAATAAAGAAAATACATCACAATGGGAATTTGATATCCATTACTCCTAAGGTTACTAGATAGGTGACAGAGGGTATATAAGCCTATTGGAAAATTATTCATTTATTGTCTTGATTTGACTCTTGGTCTCCTAGGCTTTTCATCATTTAGTTAGATACTGAGTTGTTTTCACCTTAATTTTTGTCCCAGTCTGGCAACAGGAGACTCAGTGTGAAAGAACTACCAACCCAGAATGGTTGTACAGCTCCCTAAAAATGTTTTCTTAACATTAACCCTACTGCTTTGCTTTGTAGAAGGTAATTCTCTGAATTATACCAACCATTCCAAAGAGATGCCATTGTGAAACTGATAGGAGCTGGCATTAACTAGGAAGGAAACAGAAAATGAACCTCTCCAAGTTTCAGACCACTCTGAATTCTTCTCTGTACCCTTGCATTCCAAACTACTGTCTGCCACCCCAACATCCTCCCACCATTGCATGGGTGGATAGCCCATGTCTAAAATGCTTTTTTGTTTTTCTCTTTCTTTAGCCATTGACCGACCTCTATTCCTCTAGTTAAGGTGAGTGCTATTCCTGCAGTCTCTACAAGTCCTTTCACAAATCTCCAATTCTCCTTTCTTTGACTGAACACTGGACCTTTTCCAAGAAGAAACTGAAGTAAGAACAGTAAGAACTTCTCATTTCCTGCCCCCTCTACAATTTCCTCCTCCCTATAGACAGAAGAGTTTCTGATCAATTTTAATCCTTTAAGCTTTCCAGCATTCCTCTTGGTCTTATTCACTTCTAGTCTCATGGTTTTCACCTCATATTTATTTTATGTATTCTTTCACAATGCATACATGCATTAATGTATCTACTAAGGCTTCTTCCATTATCACTCCACCATCTTTTGTTTTATATACTCCCAGACTTTCTGTATTCAATGAAAAACCTCTTGCTAGAAACTTTTAAATTCTTCATTAAAAAAAAAATCAGCCTTAGCTTAATATTTAATCAGCCTTAGAATATTTAATCATCTTGTTATCCTTGTGCATTTGGCGAGACACATTAAATAATGCTGTTTAACTAGTACGCTTTTATATGTTGCACCACATAAAAATTAGAAGTGGTTATGTCTTCTTTTCCAAAGCAACATCTTGCAAGAATATCCAAAGTACTAAAGACAAATGTAAAGAAGCATTAGCATAGACAATTTTTGTTTTGCTTTAAATACAAGTCAATGTCAAAAAAACAATGAAAAATTAAAAATCGGAAAGAAAAAGATATCAAAATGCCTAACGGCATATGAAAAAGAAATAAAGCAATAATGTTTATTTTCTTTTGAAAGGAAGAGGAAAATAGTAGAAATCTGCCTTGGATCAAACTTGCAAAAATTTGGAAGATATATACTATGAAGACAGGAAGAAAATCATCCAAACCCTTACACAGCTTTGAGCCAGTATTCAAGCCTGTTCAATCAGGCATTCATTTTTCTAATGAAGGATATAGTTTTACTGCAAATTCAAGCAACAAACTAAAATTTCTTTTAGAATTCACAGTTCCAAATGTTTGGCTGATGCAGCACAATGATAATCTTGGTGATGCACATGCATAGATTAAGGGACTTGCATTGGCAACCCTCATCATTCATGGATTTGAGGTGAACCTCCCTTCATCATTTTCTTCCTATCAAGAGATACCCCAAAATCTTCAATCTTTTGTACAATTTTATTAAAATGTAGCCTGAAATAATGGAACTTATTTAAATCAAGAAGATTCCACTCTGCTGAGTGAGACAAATAAAAGGTTTGGAAAACAGATTCTGAGACTTGAGCATCTTTGCAAAAAAAAGGCCCTGTTTTTCTTCCTTGTTGCCAAATCAAGCAATCTGTAAGGAGCTCCCAGCAGATGGCATCTACTGGCTCCTTACAAAGAGTCAGTTACGGCAACCATGTCAAAGCTTTGTTCACAAACCCACTCTCCGAGGACTGGATGTGATTTTCATTTTCTGCCTGCCTCAAACTGAGCTTCCAAGGGAGGACCACCTACCTAAGGCAGAAGCCACAATAGCAGTGAGGCCAGCAGGATTCCTGTTCACTCTTCTTTCAACACAAGGCAATGCAGATGCACATCTACTGTAACCACTGAACAAGCAAATCCATCCTTCACAGGAAGTCAAGTAAGAACACTAGGCAGGATGAGAACAGAAACAAACAAACAAAAAAAGAGAGAACTAAAAACTGTGGAAACTGAAAAGTAATTACTCGAAAGCAAAGGGAGGAACATTAACAAATAGAAGAAATCGTGGGATTTTCTTTTATTTATTTCTTTTTTTGCTAAGTGTGTATCAAATCTCCAAATTTAGTACCTAATGTAGTTATCTTAAACCATTTTATAAGGGTAATTTGAAGATATGTTTTCTAATTCAAACTGTAATCTTTTATTAGCTAACTAAATGCACTACAGTGTTCAGTATTTCTAGCTTTAATAATAAGCCTAAAATATGTAAAAAGAAAGTAAGCATTTCAGATCAGTCTAAGTGTGTGAGACAAGGAGTTGGATGGGAACCATTTAAATAAAAAATATCAATGACACATTTGTTTTCACAATCACTATGTAGTAAGTTCAAAGCCAGAAGTGTATGACGTAACCTAGGGAAAGCCGAGTAAGAGAGGAGAATCAAGAGAAGTATTTTAATATTTCTAAGTTTACAGCAACTGATTTCTTTTAGAATTTACTAAAAATCCCCAGTTCTTACCAATATATTTCAGAAATCATTTTAAATATGGAAAATGGAAAAAATCACAGGAATTATCTACTTCCTTACAGAAGGGGGAAACTGCTCTTTAAGAGAGGTTTCCTCCTCCTGTAGGGAATTAGATAATGCTATTACTAGTAGATAATATTACTAGTAATTCACTAAGATGGAAATTTTTCTCTTCTGCTATTCCTTATCTATTAAAAATAAATAAGAAAAGCACACAGGGAAACTGCTCTACTGGTCCACTGGTATGCAAAGTAGTACAAGCAGTTAACAAATCCCATTGAAAAGGTACATTATTTCCTGTAAAATCTTCTGACAGCTGTTCTGATTTTTGTTGCTCTGAGAGACACATTTATGCTTTGCTGCTGATTTTTTAATTTTCAACAGATGCAATATTCTTTAGAAATGGAAATACTTTAACATTACAGAAATACAGTAATATCTTTCTGTCTGGTCACCATTTTTCAATTTTCCTAAAATGACTATGAATACTATTGTGCCAGCCAACCAGTGTCCTTAAATTAAGGACTTTAAATATCTGAAATGTCATGCTGACAGTGTTACATAAGAACTTTCTGCAAACTTTTTTCTCTCACATTTTCTATGTACTTTATTACCCTAAGATTAATTTGTCTGCAGAAAGAAAAGATCAAAGTAATTCCAGAGATTAAAAAAAAAAAAGTTCTAGCATAGTCATATGTGTACAAGATCTAATGCCTGTTATTATTATTTTTTTTTTTCCAAAGTGGTTAATTTATCTAGGCAATCCAAAAACTACCAAAGATATTGGTAAAGTCTATATAGCTCTTCAATTTTTGTATTCACTTTCAATGGCGTTTAGAAAAGTAGATTAATAGGTTAAGGTTTATTAAAGGCTAAAGACAGTGTTAAAGTTCCATTACACTGTTATTTTAGCTGATATCAGTGATCACTTATGACCTTCATAATTTATGAATTCCTTATTTCATGTTGTTGTACTCTTTTTTTTTTTTTTTTTTTTTTTTTTTCTGGCTACCCAAATATGAGTGCTATTTCAATTTTTTTCCATCTCTGTTTATTTTGTGACAAAAGACATCCAATTGCAAAGGTGTTTTGCATAAATGACAATATTTGTTTTTAAAGTTAGGAGACTAACATTAACAGAACCACGTGTCCCATTTCAGTAACAACAGGCACTTACATGACAACATTGAGAAACTGAATCCAGTTTTGGGCTCCCCAGTACAAGAAAGATAATGCTTACTCGAGTGAGTCCAGCAGAGGACCACCAGAGCAACTAAGCAGCTGAAGACCACATATACAAGGAAAAGACTTGTTTGGCCTTAAAATGAGGATTTAATTGCTGTGTACATCTACCATAAATGGAGGGGTGGTGGGTTGACATTGGCTAGGGGCCAGACATCCACCCAGCTGCTCTCTCATTCCTCCTTTCACAACAGGAAAGCAGAAAATGAGGTGGAGAAGCTCATGGGTTTAGATAAGGACATAGAGCTCACTTATCAGTTACCGTTACAGGTAACAGTAACCCAACAAACTCAACCTGGGGAAAATTAATTTAATTTACTGCCAATTAAAATAGGTTTGGATACTGAGAAACAAAGACAGCATTAAAACTCCTTCCTGCTACCTGCCCTTCGTACAATGCCCAGCCTCACACCTCCATACCCAAACCCTCAACCTCCTGCCCCCGAGCAAGCAGCACAGGGGCTGGGGCCCGAGGCTGGGGTCAGTCCCTGAGAGCCCCTCTCTCCCGCCCCTTCCTCCTCACACCGTGCCCTGCTCCAGCGTGGGGCCTGCCCAGGGGCTGAGGGAGGGAAATCCCTGCTCCAGCACCACCTCCTGCCCAGGGGCCGCAGGGGGATCTCTGCTCTGGCGCCTGGAGCCCCTTCTGCCCTCCTCCCCTTCTCCCCCGGGTGCCGGCAGGGCTGTTTCTCCCCCTTTCTCTCTTTCTTTCTGCCAGCTGCCGGGAGCGCTGTGCCCTCCTTTCTTCCCCAGGCTGTCCCTGAGGCAAGGCACCGCCATCTTGGCTGCTGGGCCCAGCCGTGCCCTGCAGTGGAGCCATTGGGGCCGGCACGGGGCAGCAACAATGCAGACACCCATCTGCAGCCTTGGGTGCCCCCAACCCATATGGGAGGATACATGGAAGACAGCCAGACATTTTGTGGAAGTGGACAGCAGTAGGACAAGAGGTAACAGGCACAGGTTATGAACCTGGGAAACTCCAGTTAGAGAAAAGGAATTTTTTTGCCCCTCCTGCTGGAAAAGGTGTCCAGGGATGCTCTGCAGTCTCCATCCCTGAAAGCCCTTGTGGACAAGGCCCTCTGCAAACTGGTCTGTATGGATGTGCTGTGAGGGGTTGGACTGGTAGACCTCTGGAGGTCTTACTAACCAACGAGTTTCACATTAACTTTTAGGAATTCTATAGGCCAGTTTTGGAATTATCACAGAATCACAGAATGTTAGGGATTGGAAGGGACCTAGAAAGATCCTCTAGTCCAATCCCCCTGCCGGAGAAGGCACACCTAGATCAGGTCACACAGGAACGCGTCCAGGTGGGTTTTTAATGTCTCCAGAGAAGGAGACTCCACAGCCCCCCCTGGCAGCCTGTTCTAGTGTTCTGTCACCCTCGCTGTGAAAAAATGCTAGAAATAATTATATGAAGTGAATCAGTGGATGGTCAGCACACTTGTGACCTCTAAGAAGCTCCAGATTTGGGAACAACAACAAGTACCACTCAGATTTTTTATACAATGAAAAATTCTTGTCTTGTTTGTAGATGTAAAACTTCAATTGAAATATCATTAAGAAATGCCTACAATAGATTCTACATCTGTAAATGTATTTTTCTGGAAAATAGGATATAATGAAGTAATAATAAATGCATTACTAGTTTCAAGGTCAGTGACATTTCAAGATATTCAAAAGCTTAAGAGCCCTGAAGGAAAGAGCTTTAACTTCTTCCTGGTTTGCTTTTCAGGTGTATTTGAGATTCCTTATGAACTTTTGTCTCAAATTACTTCAGCACAACTGCTGATTTTTTTTTTTCAGCAATTTTACCAACATCGTATGTTTCAGTTTACAAGAGACGCTTAACTGCACTTCCAGATCACATTTTTCTGTGGTAGATCATCGTTTAGTGAGATATCATTCAGAGTTGTAATAAGAGTTAGTCTAAGAAAAATTAGACTGATTTTTATATTTTTTTCTGTGTAACTAAGTGAATTTTCAAAAGACATAATGTCTACCACCTTCCTTGTTTAAGTTAGACATGCACCGCAGGAAACTCTCACTGTTACTAGTGCTAATTTATCTACAATTTCTTTGAACTGATTTAAACCTTCAGCATTTCTACTATTACTAACCCACTTTGAAAAAAAAAAAAAAAAAAAGATAAAATGATTTAATAGTTTCTCTCAATAGCAGATTCAAGTGGAACTGTTTTTAAACTACAATTTGCCTTTTAAGGCTAAAATGAAGGCTAATATGTTTTGTTTTGTTTTGTTTTGTTTTTTTTTAACAATAATGAATAATGAAAATTATTGTAACAGCATGAATTACGTTGATGAATTAAAGCTTTAGACTCCTGCATAGCACAAAGGTGAACTGAAAATTTCTATAAATCAAGCAAAATATATGATGGCATCTCGTGGTTTTAAGCTTTGTGAATTGTGATAGTTATGAACATTATGAACATCTAATATTGAAACACACAAAGTCTCTTTAAGCTTCAGGAATTTTGGCCACATAAATCCAAACCTTTAGGTAATAATAAGACCTAAGTTTAGTTGTTGTGGGTAGTGGCTGTTAGTTCATCTTATGACCTTGGACATAGCCTCTCCCCACATGGTCCCAACACACCTTCCCATATGAAAATTTGGCTTATGTGCTTCTTTCTAAGCTACAAGCTATTGTGTTTTCTGGAAGAAGTACACAGAGACTCAATACAATATTTTTTTTTCTGTTCATAGCAAAAAGAAAAACCTTTATAATTATTAATAAATTATTTATCATTTTATCATTTTGATTGTAGCTTGCAAAAAAAATTTCCAAAATTGATGACCAAAAAAAACATCTTTTAATTGGTTAGATAAGATAGCCAGTAGACAAGACAACATGGCAACTACAATTTTGCCACAGAAAGGAAGCCTGAAATTAAAACTGATTTCCTTGATATTATTTCATTGCAGAAAAAAGTTTAAAAACTTTTTTTAGTGTAATGTCACTATCTAATCTATTTAGCCTTCAAGCCCTAATAGAAATTAGATGTTTCTTCCCACAGTTAAGTTCGACAAGTTAAAAAAAAAAAAAAAAAGATACAGCCCACAAGCACATTGTGAAACACAGAGACTAAACTATACAAATCTCCTAGGTTCTGAAAATCCAAGCCGTATTTAGCTTCTGAAACACTACCCACAATTAAAATGCAAGCTGAATTTGCAAAGGTAATCAAATTAGAAAGGTGGGAATTAATTAAGTTCTAGCAATAAGAATCCAGCATTTTCTCAGGATAAGACAGGCAAGACTTTACATAATCAAATGTCACAGTGACATTGGTAATATTGATCTTGTTGCCCCACTATGTTACTGAACATTAGTTTTTCTCTTTTAAAAGTTAAAAGATCAAACCGGTTGAAAATGCTAAGACAGGGAATTACCTGAACATCAGGGGAATTTATGCATGTCAGATTATAATAATTATTAAGTATTCTAGTGACATTTTAGTTTGAGAGTAGCAAAGTCTAATTTCTGTTTTGCAGCGTTATCCGTCCTTATCCCCTTCATAAAGATACTAAATCTCTTCATCAGTAATTTTGACTTCTGCTGCCAGCATGAAGAAATTCACTTTCTTCCCCTGTTTAAATGCCCCTCTTTAAATGCCTCTTTAAATGTTTAAATGCCCTGTTTAAATTCCCCTCTTTCTAAAATACTGCTGCCGCCACTGTGAATCAGTATTTCCCTCATTAATTATTTTTCTTCTTCTCACTTTTTCTTCCCATTTAATTTAATCACAAGCCCTTCCTCACCTTATCCAATGAAAGAAAAAAAAAATCTTCTCAATGTTTTTGTGTCCTTTTTCCATCCTACCTTCAAGTTTCCACAGTTCTGGAAAAAAATGACAACAACAAAACCCTTTTTCTTGGCTTACCTCATAGATACTTTCAATTCTCTCTTGTCACTTTTCTGTCCCATCTGATCTTGGTTTCAGGCCACTCTTAACAGCCCAGAAAGTTCAATTCTCAGTAGTCTGATTCTTTTTCTCACACTTTGAAGAACTGCAGTTAAAAACAGTTGGAAACTGCATTTCCTACATTTCTAATGATGAATCTCCATGCAAAACTGTTCAGATTTTTTTCTCCTCAAGGTCCTGTAATTAAATTTATGACATTTTTTATGATAAAATTTCTGAAAGTATTAGTACTTCCACAGAACAGGCAATACGTATTCAGGACAATTTCCACTCTTCTACTTATGTTGGCTAGTATTTTTCATCTGCATCCGATACTGGCTGCTAAAGCACAATACACACTTGAATTCTTTTTCTCTAAAATGATCTATAAGTGCACTTACAACTTTACCGGTACTATTGTTTTGACACTATCTTTGCTGAAATATGCTGTAATTTTTATTTATTTATTAAATGAAATATGTAAGTTGAGAAGTGCAGGAAGAGTTGGCAACAGTAGATGAAATTACTTGTAAATAAAATTTTAGATAAGGGAACGGAATAAAAATAATTCCCATCCATACCATTTTTGTACAGAAGCTTGTAAAAACCATTTAGCATGCTCCTACAGAAACATCACACTTGCTGCTCTCATTTTTTTAATATGCAGTACCCTACATGGCTGGAAGACCTGGCATCTTTTCGGACTCGTAAAACAGGCATGACACTCTTATTTTTGTTTGGTTGGTTGGTTCATAGGTTTTTCTCTTCAGAATTCCCTCACCACATTTTTAGGGCATTCTACTGTTTTGTTTTGTTTTTTTTGAATTGTTGTATGAAACAACTGACTCTGCTAGTGGTCATTTTTTCTTAAATTATATTGCACATTTTCAGAAGGGTTGGCTGCAATGATAAATGATCCTTGGATATATAAAAGAAGTGGTCCAAGACAAAAGGTTTGGGATAAAATGGTAAATATTACTTTTTCCATTTACTAGATGTAAAAATTGAGTAGTTCTATTTTAAGAGTGTTAACATTTCATGTTTGAGACTTTTGTAGTTGTTGTTTTCCTCCGGAGGCATGCTAGTTCTTATGTACAAGAAATTAAGATCTTGCTTTGAGAGTCTTACCACAAAACTGATAATTTCAGCCATTATGTCATCTATTTTGCCTGGTAGCAAGCTAATGCAGGGATATCTTGCCATATTGACAGAAAGTCTAAAGTAATTGCTGTCAGACTTGTGATTTTTTTTTTTTTTGCATAGTATGGAAAGTTAATTTGTGTACGTTTATATTATGCATTTAACTGTATGAGAAAAAAGAGAGTCACTGATTTGTTTCTTCAGTTAAACCTCTATTACCTTTATCCTACCCATAGGCAAAAGTCTTTTTTTTCTGTAAATTTAT
Source organism: Cygnus olor (assembly GCF_009769625.2). Classification (NCBI taxonomy): domain Eukaryota; kingdom Metazoa; phylum Chordata; class Aves; order Anseriformes; family Anatidae; genus Cygnus; species Cygnus olor. The sequence goes on from NC_049170.1 coordinate 76,050,681, forward strand.
ATGTATTTTAATTATTATTTTTTAAAGGAACATGCTAAGATATCTAAATATTTCAATATTTGGAAGGCAGTGAAAATTTCTCATAAAATCTTGTTGACTGGCTTTTATGTAGGATAGAATTAGAACTATTAAGAATTAGAGTGAATAACAATTGTCTTTTTTTTATGAGTAGAACCAGAATGTGGGTGTCCTGGTTATAAAATGAGTTATATGATTCTATGATTCTATATGAAGAGAGTTCATGTTAAACTTTCTAGGCTGTTAAATATGAACCATAGTGAGGACCAATGTTTCTAAACCAGGAAACAGAACGTGTACTATAATGTAACATTTATTTCCATGAGAGTACAAGCCCACTCAAGATACCTATATATTCATACTTCTTTTATTATTTTGATTTGTCAGGTACTCTTAAATCATCCACAAAAGCCAGGCTTTTTGTTGTTTCATGAGCATAGAACACTTGTGCCTGTGCTCAAAGAGAAAGCTGTTAAAGTCAGTTTGCTGTTGACCACTAGAAGGTTAAAATCTTGACAACTTGGCCATAGATATGAAAGTGTGAGAAAGAGAATATTGAATAGTCTTTGTTTCTAACTGAAGCTCAACATAGATCTGCTTGAGTAATTTATATGACTATTCTGTGTTATCCACAGAATAGAAACACATACTGGTTTATATTATCAAATATTGTGGGAACATAATAAAGAGATCATTCTGAATATATGTTGAATATTACTGGTCATACTAAAAAAAAATGAAATGTAAAGCTAATATGTTGTAGGTTGTAGCTTGGAGCCTAATGGAGAGAGAAAAAAGCAGCTGATTGGATCTCTACAGCTATTGCTGTTTTTCCTGATTCAGAGGGAAAGAAAAGACATGGAGACCCTCACCTCAGTGGTACAGGAACTTCTGGGGATGGCTCTGAATGCCATGATGCTGCAGAGACAGGTGGCTTTGGGAAAACTGAATGAAAAGAAAAATACCTAGAGACTCTTCCATATCTCTGATACTCTTCCATATCTATCCTTATTAAATTATTAGTTCTTCTACTTTCAAGTAGCAATTAACATCTGTTTCTGCTTGCCTTGAAACTTGAAACAGTTCAAAGGTGAAAGGTCAGTTACTAATAAAATAGAAATACTAAATCTTATTTCCATACCAGGAGTCTATCATATCTTGCAAAACAAAGCCTTCAAAAGCTAGAGATACCCATGTCATCACTATCTTTCTACGTTCAGTCAAGCTTCTTACATACCGGCAAGCCATTTTACAGTTTTTAAGTGACATGGTGATATTTCCTACAGAAGCTCTCCTTCTTCCAGTGTATAGTTAATATACTGAACAGGAAGGATAAATCAAGTTTGAATCATGTCCTTCAATACCTTCAATTCAGTTCCCCTATAAATACATTATTCCTTTATCCTTTTAACTGGGTGTCTTCTACTGCAGTACTTCCTCTGCAGTAGAAATAAAAAAGGGACCCATTTCTTAAAGATACCACTCATGTGTCATCTTGTCTTAGTCCTCTGCATCCTACATCTTCCTTGAAAAATAAAGGCACTTAGGCTTAACCAAACTAAAGGTGTGCCTGAAACTGTGAATTCTGAGTTTCTAACTGTGCAACCTAAAAAGTCTCTTGCATTAGCCACATTTATGCATTATTTGGCATGCTGTCTAGATTTTAAAGTGTTCTGGAGGAGATGAGTGCATTCTGATAACCAATAAAAAAAAACAAAAACTGATTAATGAGACACAGACTAGCCCAGCACTGTCTAGTGTTTCCTACACTGGAGACCCATTATGGGCTGACATGATGCCTTTTCCCTGAAAGAGATGTGGAATACCTGCTTACATAGCTACTTATAGCTTGGCAATGACAGCACATTGTTGCTGCTGAGTGGATGGGTCAGTAGGTCGTAGAGTCCTTCTAGACAGTGGCTATATCCCTGAACTTTTGCTGTGTCCTGACACTTCCTCCTCTTGCACCTCTTTCCCTATTGCACAGAGAGGTATGTAGGCTGCTGCTAACACCAAGGAAAGGCAAGATGGCAAGTGCTTGTGCAGAGAGAGTAGATGCAAAAATGAAAGAAACAGCACCAGAAGCACAAATCCAACCCCTGCAATTGCCATAGACTGCACCAGTCTTTAGCTGTGTAGATGCTGTATTCCTAAGATCTATTAGCACATACTAACACGCACGCACAATAGTGTCCAAGGGAAGAGAAGACACCCTTATGTCTAAAGCAATGGAGCCGAAACTGATCAAAATATGCAGCACAAGCTTCAAGTTCTTTAAAGATTGCTTTCAATTAGAGTATAATTTACACTTAAGTAAATACATTAAGTTTGGAGATTTAAGTACTCCCTTACCAGGGTTGGGTATTGCAAAGCTCTTCAGATTCAAAGAAACATATAAGGATCCATACCATTTGAACAAATGAAATCTCAGGGGCTTTTACATATGTTTTTCCTTTGTTTCTAGCTTGTTTTCCAGTGTATATAGCTGTTCTGATCTTTCATTTTATAATTTCACAAGATCCCATTTTCTGCATCATGCACCACATTTCCAACTATACAGAATTTGAACACAAATTCATTAAGTTCCTTAGCAGACATTTGTATTCTCAGAATTTTAACTTATCTACATTTTGAAAATTCACAGAAGAATCAAGAATCTGTTTTTTTAAAAGAATGCTTTTAAAGATCAAGAATGTCTATACATTAATAATGATTTATTTTTATTTTTACCAAGACAGATTTTTTATTTTATTTTATTTTATTTTATTTTATTTTATTTTATTTATTTATTTATTGGTGAGGGTAAAGAAGTCATTTAGGCTGAACTGCAACAAATATTCCACACAATCCTCTACAGAGGTGTTTTGTATATCTTATTTTTCCTTACTTTCCTTACTTTTATTTGTAATAAAAGTAAAGGTAAAATTGGTGAAATGTGATAACTTGTTATGCTATGCTAGACACTGTAGTGGATCAGGTCTCTTCAGTCAGAAGATGAAACTGACCTTTCATGTTCAGAGAAACATGTTCTGAGCTAGCTGATATAAATGTAATCACCACTTTGCCCTAAAAAATATTTTCAGTCTGAAGTATGCTGCCAGTCTGTGCTAAATTTATAAGTTTTGGAGGCTGGAGGGAATGAAGTAAACTGCAACATACAGGAAATCCACAACAAAAATACTTTAAAAGTAAAATTGCTACGTATATTATGTTGTTCGCATACCATCATTACTTGGTTGCTCACTCTGAAAATAACTTCACAGTACAATAGTTAAAACACTTTTCTCTACACAATTTCGAAGCTACATACAGATAGTTAAGTTTTTTAATCTCAGAAGACTCCTAGGAATGACATGGCTCATTTTTCAGCTGAAATATCAATGCATAATTGCTACACTAAATATGTGGTATAGGTAATGTTTTCACACATGTTTAAGAGAAATCTGAATAATATATTATCCTGCCTCAAATAAGAGACAGTTATATTGCAGGATTTTATGGAATATTCTCTAGTGAATAATGCATCTATGTATTGCTATTTTAATATAAAAAAGTCATGCTCAGTAACCTGCAAAGTATGTCTTAGAATAATTGCAAATCTACAGAGTATCATTAGTACTAAATAAATAGACCTTCAACACAATTATCATCAAGTGACCTCGCAAATCAAGAAGCAGAATTTGATTTGTTTTTTCCTTCTGTATTAACAAATTCTGCAGAAGTGCTAGACAGTCCCAGTTACCTTTACCAACTACATAAACCAGTACAAAAACAGTTGTAGTAAGCATAGTTCAAAACAGATCTGAAGCAAAAAGTTACAGTTGAAATTAGACTTCAGAGTACTTTTCCTACTTATATATATTCTGTGTAGAAAGAATTTGTTTTAGGTTGATTGAATACTCCATTACCAATTCACACTGCAGATATATTTTGCAACTGAGGCTGCAGAAGTGTTGCATGTTGTTGAATGCAAAGCAGTATTATAGGCTTTAAGAAATTTCAAATAGAATAAAATAACACAGATGTAGAAAATCAGTTTAATTTCAGATTTAAAAACTGTATTTTTTTTCCATATTCACTTAAATGAAGAGTCCCAAATGAAGAGACACCAGCTTTAGACACACTGATCCTCATCTGGCCAAGGAAATTCATAGGAAAATCAGGCCTATCACCCCTATGTGATTGCCTCAAAAATCAAAAAACTACCACAGATCCATCGAGTACTGTGGGCTAGAGGAATACTTGGAGGATTTAAAGAAAATATTAAGACACAAACACTGGTATCTTTCCTGTGTAATCAATGCTTAAAATAAAGCAAAATATACTTTTTGGTCTCCCAGCTCTGACTTAGAGAAAAACACTAGATGTTCAGCACTTCAAAGACTGAGTTACCATTTCCCAGGTAACAAAGTCTTTTTGCATTATAAGTTCTAGTCGGCCAACCCACAGAAAAAAATGGCTTCTTGCCACACAGTTGTGCTTGTAGTAAGTCTTATTTACATAATAGCTAGGAAAACATGAACAATCACCAGTTATATGCTATAAACCTCAACAACAAAAGTATGTTGTATACCACAGTATAAATGAATACGGCAGACTTTGATTATCCTAAAAAGATCATGTGTCAATTGAAATGATTCACTTTTGAAATGCAAGCTCCTTATTTCAGTTCATGTCACAAGAAAAAAGATTTAAATTCATAGCTAAGGCATCTCATGAAAGTGAAAACATAAGACAACATTGAAAACAAGTCAGTTAGAACATATTTTTAAAGGAGTTGGGACAAAATAAGTCTAATCCTAAAAACAAATGAAAACAAACAAAAAATCTTACTGATAATGTACCATCAAAGTCAACAAATAATTTGTATTCAGATAATCTTCAGTTTAGTTTTTGTGATAGTTAAAGATTATTTAGGTAAAAAAAAAAAAATTTTAAATATTTTAAAACATTTTTAAATTAAAATTTTCTTTCATTTAAAGTTTCTTAACTTTTACAAAAAAGCTCAGACTTTTTCCTTGGTACATTATGTACATAACAGTTCATCCTGTTGTAGATGTTTGTCCTTGATTTTGTTGAGTGCTGTGTATTTTCTTACTTTCCTTACTACAGTGAGCTGTAGAATTAATATCAGGGTACTGTATAAAGAAAATAAAAGTCAATCTGAACGAAAATACACAGACTCTACTAAAGATCAGTATGATTTATTTATTCAGCCTATACTTTACCTGTATATTTTGTTGATTTTGCTTATTTAAACACTTGTAACTAACAGCTAATCAGCTTAAAAAATTGTAGTTAATGCTTTTATCAAATGAAATGAGGTTCTTATTTCTGTGCTTACCTTTTTCATTTGTTAAGCTTTCAATAAAATAATTATTTTCCAAACTTGTTTTTGTGTGATGTAAAGATTTTTGTTAAGGTTATTTTATGTAATTACCCTCCTCCCTTTCACATAAGTAAATAATAAATGTACATATGCACTGCAGTGCAAGAAGAGAAAGAGAAAACATCATTCTAAGCATAAAACCAGAATATTTCTCTCCGAGGTGTACACTTCAGTGTCAGTAATACAATATATTTCCAAATTTGTCTAAATTTGGCTTCAGATAGCTTTGATATATACCCTTCCTGTAGTAATTCTAAAGGAATGAGAATGTCACTACCATCCATGTCAGACTAGACAACACTATAGTTGATTTCAGTATTTTATGAGGATTTAATACAAAATGAGATAAGAAAACATTAAAACATTTCAGTTTATCCAAAAATATTCCTACTAAAAGGAGTGAAGTCAATGAAAATATGAGTATTTTGATAAACTGAGATAGTTTTATGTGGTTTTGTTTGATTTCTTTGACCTTTTGAGATGGGTTTTATGTGGTTTTGTTATGATTTCTATGGCCTTTTATCTTTCTCTTTATTTGTTGGAAAGCACATTCCTGTATAGACTAATTAACTAAAGAGTTAATGGCTATATTAATATCTAAGACTCTTTTCTGTTGGTCTGAGTTAAAATTATCTAGACAGGACTAGCCAAGTAATATTTCAACTTCATGTTTGTCTGGTAATTCCTACATCAACTTTTCTGTATGAAACATGTATTGTGCTCCTGGGCCTTTTATAGGCAAGAAAAAGAGTGTAACATTTAATTTTCTTAAAAAAAAAAAAAAGAAAAAAAAAAAAGAAAGAATTATTTCCTTTAGTGTCTTGGTAGTTCGTCCAAATGTATCATTCTATTACATTCTATTATATTTCATCACCGAGTAAAAATAAATAAATAAATAAATAAATAAATAATATGAACAAATCAATATATACGTACTTGTAAGTACTTGTAAGTACAGAGCAATAGATCAGAAAAACCTTGAGATTTCCTTGAAACCTTACAACTCTAGGAGTTGCTATCTAGGAAAACCACCAAATTTCCATAAGCAAAGTTCAAATGAGTTCACAACATTCTACTCTATTAAGAACAATGAAAAAGGCTCTCATAGGAGACAGCCATTTACTCAAGCCCAGTTTATCACTTAAGAAATCATTCCTAATCCAATCCACAGTAAAATTATTGCTGATGAATCACATCATGCCTTAGCCAACTTAGATGCTGTCAGAAAGCCCTTTCCAGATGTTGAGTACATTTTGTCATCTCACATCCTGTTCTCACATTATCATCCATTACAAAATGAAGGATAAGAATGTCAGCCTAGAAAAGGCATAGGAGAGAGATAGGTTTCTTCACAGAAAGATAGTAGGTAGTGCAGACAGTTACCCATGCACTATATAGAAGCTGCAGGAGATTTAAGTGCAATTATCTTTCTAAATACATTATTATCTACTTGTCCAAATATCCTATAATTAAGAAAGTTAATGATCTCCATCCAGGATTTCTATTTTCAATGGAGAGTATATGTCTTTTATAGTTTTAAATTTTGTCCTGTTAAAAAGACTGAAAAAAAAAGTCACCAGAGAAATCCTGCTTCTTGTAGAGACAGCAAGACTGTTCCTTCAAGAAGCCATCTTGAAGAAGTTTCTACAGTACAGGGTACCTACCGTTGTACTGGATCATGAGCTGTTGTATCCAGCTGTGTGATCTGACAGATTTTCTGAGGGACTGGGGAGGAGGGGGAGAATCACATTCAAAGGGAATCCATGTTCATGAAGCTGTGTACATCTCACATGAGAAAGCACTAATACTGTAGGAGTAGCAGGGATAACTCTAGACTTCTGGAGGACTGCAGAGCTCTCTGGATGATCTAAACATGCATACAGAAACTGAGGTTCTGTATTTGCTTTTTATCAGGACTACCAAGTTTCTGAGGAAAATCTTGCATTCTTTGTAAGTTGATCACTATTAAAAATAATTTGCAGTATAAAGAGACCTAATTTCCATTTCTATTTTTTCCATAGTCTACATTTTAAAAATATTTTCCCAGTATCCCAGTGAAGAGGGCAGCAATATATTATGCTGTTTGCCAGCAGAGTGCTTTCATTCGAATTCCTGTATTATTGTGAATAAAACTGCCTAATATGATAAAGCATGATAAAAATCACCTAACATGATAATACACAGTTTACTATACAACATGTTTATGTTTTAAGTGTTCATTAGTATTATGATTTTTTTCAACGATTCTCATTTCAGGAAAAGTTCAGATTTTGCTTTCATGAAAGAGGACCACTGATGAAAGTACTATGAAGAATTAGTACTATTCTGGCTCAATACATTGTATGTGTGATTTACATACGACCTCACTAAACTAAAAAAATTACTTTGCTGATGTAAATACCATTGTAGTGCTCTTAACAATGTGGACTTTTTTATACTCAGTTGCTTGCTCATTCACAAGTCCTTATTATATATTAGAGAGCTAATTTTGCTCTTCCCACTTAGTCTTTTCATATGTTAGGAGATAGTACAACATTTCCAGGAGTGTAATACAAATTGTAGAAATGGTACCACTTAACATTACTTATAAAATGTTTCTTCACAGATGAAATCAGTAGAGCATCTGTCCAAATGGACACTTACTGTATCACTTAATCAAATATTTTCTGTGCAGTTTTGCATGAAAGAACTCTCTTTTCTCTCCAACTTGGATCACATGCAAAAATTTGCTATTTTCGTTCTGTGAATAAATATTGCAAGTAATAATATACCTTTTTTGGAAAGGCAGCAGTTATGTGTGTCCTGGTTTCAGTTAGGACAGAGTTAATTTTCCTCCTAGTAGCTGGCAGGGTGCTATGTTTTGGATTAGAATGAGAAGAGCGCTGATAACATGCCGATGTTTTAATTGTTGTAGAGCAGTGCTTACACCAAGCCAAGGACTTTTCAGCTCTCTCTGTCCTGCTAGCGAGCAGGCTAGGGATGCAGCAGGAGCTGGGAGGGGACAGACCCAGGACAGCTGACCCAAACTGGCCAAAGGGGTATTCCATACCATCTGACGTCATGCTGAACAATATATAGGGGTGGCTAGCCGGGGTGGAGGGGGGGGCCGGCTGCTCGGGGATAGGCTGGGCATCGGTCAACGGGTGGTGAGCAATTGCATTGTGCATCACTTATTTCGTACACATTATTACTATTAATACTTATTATTATTATTGTTGTTGTTATTCTTTTCCCTGTCTTAATAAACTGTCTTTATCTCAACTCACAGACTTCACTTTCCCGTTTCTCTCCCCCATCCCAGAGAGGGAGGGGGGAGGGTGAGCGAACGGCTGTGTGTGTTTGACTGCCAGCCGGGCTAAACCACAACAATGTGTAGTATGAAAATAAAATTGGATTAATACAGTTAGCTACTTCCATTAGACAGTGATGGAGATCTGACTGCACCATCACAAACATTTTTGATTAGCAAATCTGAAAATATTCACTCAATTTTTGTCTTTGCATGAATTCATACTTCAATAGGCCTTTTATTATGGAAGTGTATTAACAAATTTTGCCCATCAACATAATAAAACACAAAAAATAATCTCAAGAATGTTAAACAGTTCAAGTAATATTTAAATATACAAACTCAGTCAAATAGAAGAAATAGTAACTTTGGTGTTTTTGTTGTTGTTGTTGTGTTTGTTTATTTGTTTTTAGGAAGATTCAATTATATCATTTTCACATTTTCTAAGAATCTTAAGTCGTGTTTGACCTGCTAAAACTTCCTGATTTGTCTTCTGCATGAATCAGATAAGTAATAGCATTTCCTTCTTATAGCCTATAGAGTCTGTAGCTTAGCCTGTAGAATCTGTAGTTTAGCCTGTAGAATCTGCAGCAGCCTAGAATAGCCTGTGATCTGAGCTGAAACAGATACTATTGTATTTCCCAAATTTCTCATGACATTTTATACACCAATTTCCTGGGATCATCAGTAATTCTCTTCCCCAGGTGGAAGCATTTCCATATAATGGAAAACTGCATAATCCCTGTTTATTCTCCTTGGCCTTCTAAGTCAAACCCTGAACGAACCAGGTACTCCTACCCATGAACACAGAGAACAGTATTAAAAGATTTTAAAATGCAACTGTTTCTTCACTACCCATGCCTTATAGCATCTCTTAGGAAAAAGCTTTGGCTTGTCCCACATACAATCCTTCAAGCCGATAAAGAAAAAATACTCCATTAAAATTTGCATATAAGACAAGTCAAATATACAAATTTACATTTCATTACCTACTCAAACTTATTTTCCTTTGCTTTATGGTAATATATAAGTATGACTAATTTGCTTGCATATAGTGTATATTCCCAACTGTCAGACTGAGATTTTTCTCTCAAAAATGAGCACATTCTCAGAATAAGTATGTATCATAAATTATAGTACCTCTTGCTTGTTATTAAGTCAGGCGGAGTGGCTGTTGTGTGAGTAGATACGGTATCTGTGACATTTTAAAATTATGTCAAGGACGCCTCAGCATAGATAGACATTTCTTTTATGTAAGTATAAATCCAATACATTTAACACTATCTAAAGGAGAACAAAATCAAATGTTTTTTTCTCCATACCTATCAAGTTGTATTGTGTTAATAATTTATGCTCTCATTGTTATTAAAGACTCACCCTTACTATGTTGGAAGGACATTAAGCAGCTTCAGCTACTGTTATCTTTTTTCTTCCAATCAGTTAAAATGAAAAGTATTTTGTGAGATTTATTGCTGTTGTAATACACACAGGAACTTCTGGAATTGAACCTGCATGAATACTTAGAGTGAAAAAGTATTAAAGAGAAGTATCACAAAACTTAGCGACATCATGAAGCAAAGAAATGTAACTTCTTCTTCCACTGGAGTTCAATTATTTTATTATGACATTGAGATATCTGTCTATGGGGCAGGTTATATTGTGCTAGGCATGTAAGTAACACTTGGTATTTCTCTTTTTTTTTTTTAATATTCTTATTATATGAAAAGTCTATTGAGGGACAATAAAACATCAATATCAGAAAAGGAGTCTCTACAGTCTTATTTCCCTCTTATTTTTCTGCTATTATCACCTTTCATGTCACTGTATTTTCCATTTATATTCTATCTCTTCTCTTTGTTGTTCTCATTTCCTGTTTGTGTCTCCCTAACACTTTTATCAGCTGTGAGGTTCAGAGTCTTAAAAATATTTGTCAAGACCAGTTGAGAGGAAAGCAGATGTGCAAAACCTCACTTATAAACATATTAAGACAGAGTTCAAGATTGCTTCTATAATGTTTCCCTTTGAGGCATTTTCTATGGTTTGCAAGTACCAGATCAATTACGAGGGTGAAGTATTACAAACTCTTATGCAAGCATCTACTAAAGGCACAGCGCATTTATCCAGACAAAATTCATCAAAACATTTTCTTTTATGAAAACCCTGGAGAAACATCTTGAAAATATCAAATATGCAAGAAAATAACACTGAAAACCCCAAAATGTAAAAACATTGTGATGGAAATGCTGATTATGATAAGTTACATAATGCTAGTTTCAGTATCCTAGCCAGATTCCAACTTGGGTTTTATGCCAGCTAAATCCATTGGTCGCAGAAATGAAAAGCACCACATACAATTTTTTAGAATTACAGTTTAAAACTTTAAAAGAAAGTGTACATAGATTTTTCCTGTGTATTTTCAAACTCTTATTGATGCAGCTTCATACTACCAGTAATAAGCCTCAGCCTTTGACAACAGAAAACAACAGATTCTTCAGAAGATAAAACACACCCTCTCAGCTCAATGTATTTTTTTTTTTCTTCTCTTCCTTGAGACTAAACTACTGGAATTTAGATTATGCAACATTATTAGAACTGTATTATTGAAATAAAAAAGAAAAGCCTCAAATCATACTCTTACTGCCTATCCACATTAGGACATAAATTGTTTTAAAGCATACTTTTCTTCAACATGTGAAGAGAATGGTGGAAGAGGTTCATAGAATCACAGAATATCCCGAGTTGGAAGGGACCCATAAGGATCATCAAGTCCAACTCCTGGCACCACACAGGTCTACCCAAGAGTTTAGACCATGTGACTAAGTGCACAGTCCAATTGCTTCTTAAATTCAGACAGGCTTGGTGCAGTGACTACTTCCCTGGGGAGCCTGTTCCAGTGTGCGACAACCCTTTCGGTGAAGAACCTCTTCCTGATATCCAGCCTGAACCTCCCCTATCACAGTTTGACACCATTCCCACGGGTCCTATAACTGGTCACTAAAGAGAATAGATCAGTGCCTTCCCTTCCACTCCCCCTCGTGAGGAAGCTGTGACCGTGATGAGGTCTCCCCTCAGCCTCCTCTTTTCCAGGCTGAACAGGCCAAGTGACCTCAGCCGCTCCTCATATGACTTCCCCTCTAGGCCCTTCACCATCTTTGTAGCCTTCCTCTGGACACTCTCCAACAGTTTAATGTCCTTTTTGTACTGTGGTGCCCAGAACTGCACACAGTACTCGAGGTGAGGCCGCACCAGCGCAGAGCAGGACAATCACTTCCTCGACCGACGACTAGCAATGCCATGCTTGATGCACCCCAGGATACGGTTGGCCCTCCTGGCTGCCAGGGCACACTGCTGGCTCATATTCAGCTTGCTGTCAACCACAATCCCCAGATCCCTCTCTGCGGGGCTGCTCTCCAGCATCTCATCACCCAGTCTGTATGTATAGCCAGGGCTGCCCCGTCCCAGGTGCAGGACCCGGCACTTGCTCTTGTTAAACTTCATGTGGTTGGTGATTGCCCAGCTCCCCAATCTGTCCAGATCTCTCAGCAAGGTCTTTCCACCCTCGACAGTCAACAACTCCTCCAAGTTTAGTGTCATCAGCAAATTTGCTCAGAACACCTTCTAGTCCTACATCCAAATCGTTTATAAAAACATTGAAGAGGACTGGCCCTAAAATGGAGCCTTGGGGGACCCCACTGGTGACCGTCCGCCACACGTGGCCCCCATTTACCACAACCCTTTGAGCCCTGCCCGTCAGCCAATTGCTCACCCATCGTATGATGTTTTGTTTAGCTGTATGCTGGACATTTTGTCTAGTAGGATCCTATAGGAAATTGTGTCAAAAGCTTTACTGAAATCCAAAAAGATCACATCAGCTGGTTTTCCTTGATCGACTAGATGGGTGAAACTGCAACACAAGTTCTTTTTTTTATTATTTTTTTATTTTTTCAATCTTACACTTTTACAACAGCCCAGTTCACCTTAGCTTTTCCTAAAGTAAAGGAGACCTCTTTATTTGGAAGGTCACTATGATCAAGCTTGTTACATAGCTGGAAAGTGACAGATATCTCTACTGAGGACTAGAAATTTAGCAATACAAGACTATCTCTATAACTTGGCTAACCTTGAGTTATATATTCCTGGACTGTTTTTTTTTTTTGAAAAATATGTCTATTTATCTGCATTCATATATTTTCTTTCAGAGCTAATACAGAGCTAACAGAATTCATAACTCAAAAATGAAACCCCAAAATTAGCTAAGAAGAAACTGTTCGCACTATTTTTGTAATTTCTTTGAAATTATATTCACCTTCTTTCTAAGTTCATTTTAAAATCTGATATTAACTCCATCTCATTGTGTATTTCCTGTGTCATCTCTTTGAAGGAAAAAGATAAACATGGCTCTGAGTTCCTCAAAGTAGTCCCACAAGTGATGTTACTTAAAAAGGAATTAAGCCATTGGGAAACTTTATAGGTACGGTTACAACTAGAAGCCCTCATTTTGCACAAACCGGCAAAGACAACACAGTCAAGGGACCATAAAGTAACTAAATGAAAGCCTAGTTAACAGGACTAGCCAACACTATAGCTTAATTTTCACAAGCTTTTCCTTTGCACCCTCCCCAGTGACACTGTTAGCTTAAATATCTGACGATTTGGTCCCAGTACCACGCCAAATTATGTGAAGCCACAACTGTATGGTGAACTCTCATCTCACCAATCTACCTCAACACAAGGACAGACTATAGTTGTACTGACACAACCAATCTGGTGATGGGAATGTATGGCCATGGTGCACAAATTAAGATTGCAATTGAAATGAATGGTTGTACCATTATGCCTTAAATGAATGACCAAACAATACCTAATGTACAGTAAGAGGTTTGGTATTAGTTGCCTCATATCTCACAGTACTCTCCCCAAATGTCATTGCAACAAGCTCAATCACTCTGTAAATGCCTTATTAAGGCTGTAAAAGCACACACACACATAAATATATACAACTTATAGAAAAATAGTTCTATAGAACATATTTAGTCAGGAAAACCCAGATCAATGAATCACCAGAAATGAGAAGGAATTGGAAGAGGAGGAGGAAAAAGGAAATTACACCTTAACTGCTCTCCTTTCTTCAGCTGTTAGACATACCCTTTCGCAGTAAGAATGTTTCAGTGGACTATTTCAGCAAAAGAAATTTCTTAGAAAAATTAGGGAAAATAAAAGACAAGTAGGTAGGAATCAATCTTTTATGGATTGTGACAGAGAAGCTTGTCTACCTACTCTCCCTCTGTTGTTATTATCTAATATCTGGAGAATGGCCCTAAGGGAAAAACATAGACTAGGATTTATTAATATTCCCTCTTACATTTTATTAAGTAATCATTTAGATTACAAAAATGATGGAAACAATCCCTTACAATAACTTGATTCTTCTATCTTTGAACTCCCACAGGATTTTATTATTATTTTTTTTCTGTTGACTTCAATGGAAATAAAGTAAGGCACAAATCCATTAAGTTGCTCTGATTTTAACCCTTTGACACACCAAATGAATAAAGAAAGACAAAAAAAAAAAAAATCCTTCTTTTGTAAAGCAAGAAAACATGCAGGAAACCATACATATTTTTCTTTATCTCTGTAACCAACATGAGACAATCAAATGGTTTAGCACTTCTGTAATCAGCTGAAATTAAAAGAAAAAGCTTGTTATCCCCCAAAAACTGACACCCACAAATCAAATAGCAACACATTGCCTTTGTTTATCATAAGAAAAATGTTCTATGACAATAAGAACAATAGTCTTGAACCAAGAAGCAAAGCCATGAGCTACTTCCCAACAATAGGCTGTGCTAAATCTGCATCACAGATGACTGCAAAAATGAAATAATCACAACAGAAACCGTAGCAAGTACATCTACATGCAGGAGAGTCTTGGAGTAGAGTATAGGTATTTTCTATAGCAAAACTTATTAAGCTAGCCAGTTTCACTGTAAGTGCAAGTCTAACATGGTTAGTGTGAGTAGACACACACACACACACACACACAAAAGTTTTATGAGCTATGCTATTTTGCTTAATGGCATAAGCTGCCTCTTGAGCAAAGTCCCTCAAATTTTACACAGCCTTTAGAGAGAGCTGCTTAAAATGGCAGCCCTAGAAATCCTGAGGTTGAACAGGGAGCCATTTAGCATAGGTAAAAGGAAGACTGTAAGCATAAAGACGTATCATTTTGTCTGATGTAGATTTTCTCTGAGGCTTAATCAGCTCTATCCAGGATTTGGAAGCCTCTTCAGTAACAGTTCTTTCATAGAACTGTGAAAAGCTGTTTTCTAGCAAAATACAATTGCAGGAAGAAGGAGCTGATACTTCTGTGCTTAGTAGTTAGGATCCTCAAGCAGACACCTAATGTGTTCTTCTGGTTTCTCTGTGAAAACAAAGCATTCCAAATATTCATTCTGCCAAACTGTCTTCCTCAGTAGGTAGCTTGTTTGGCATGAAGTCACTTTCCATCATTGTTTATAAAGTGGTATAGGAAAAGAATGCAGTTTCTTTAAGGAAGAGAGAAAGAAAGAAAGAATGAATGTACCTAGTATCTCTTATCTGTGTTTAATGTCCAGTCAAGCTGAAACAAACTGAGCCTGAGATTTACATTTTCAGTTACTTATATCATCATAGAAGATCAAATAATAATAATAATAGTAAAAGAAGCACTGGCACCCATACCGAATCCTCACGTAGCTTTGTTTTAAAAAGAAAAGTTTCTAACTCATTGCCATACTGACAGACTGTGCTTCTAAAGAGTTTTATGCATGTCTGTTGGATCAAGATTCTCTAATCCTTTAAATGAGCAAATCCTTAGCTAATGGATTCTGGTTTAGTCACAAACCAGAGGGGAAAAAAAAATAAACGTATCCAGTCCTGGCTATCCTGGTTGTATTCATCAGACAAACATTGTTTCCTGAAAGCTTGACGGTAAATTATGACATCCCCTAGTGAGACTGAACACAATTCAGAAAACAATTGCATAAGTGTATTTTTGGATTCAAGTGCCTCAGCTCTACCTATGCCTTTTATTCAGCTATTTTTACTTTCATGCTGCTTAGTAAACATTAAGTGTTCAAGAGTCTGCATTCCTGTCTGCAGTCAGAACACCTGAACTGACATGAATGTTACCAGATAATTCTTTAAATAAATTTTGATTTTAAATACAAAACTATATTTACTTTTCAAATGGGTTTTATTCTGATATTCTACAGTACCAAAACCATGTGCTGAGAATATTCAAATATACTTGTTTTTTATTTCTTTTACGCAGTGTATATTCATGCAGTCTGCTTTCCTCAAACAGTATTCCAGAGTATCTCAAATTTAATATTCAAATGGGAAAAGAAAGGATACACTTCTTTCCTCTGTGTAGTATAGTTCACAAAACTAAGCTTTTTACCACAGAGTGCATTTTAGATATGTTCTTACTGTTGTAGGAGTGACTTGTATTCCCAAGGCACCATGGGCAAAACTCTTAGAGTTTTCTGAAGTTTTGGTTATTCTACTGATTTCCAATTGCTTGTTTGATCTACCTATGTTAAGCCTATATATGTTTGTCACACATTGAAAATAACTTAAAACCCAGGGGATACTCTCTTTTCTTATCTAGAAGATCATAAACAATGCTACTGTGTATTGTAGATTCAAGTTTCTACTGGCTTTTGCTTAGGATAACCTTAATACTATGCAGTAAGTGGGTAATACAACCATCTAAAACCTCTTGGCTACAGCACACAACAATTCAATGTTTAATCTATTATGACTGGCAGATAACTCGCAAAACTACATCAGGAAAAACATAATGATATAACACAATGCCAAATACATTAAAAAAAAAAAAAAAGTATTTTTCATAGCTCTGTATTTCAAGTGTTCTTTATGGATTAGTTTTTCCCCCCTTGCTGCTTGGAATCATTAATTTTTCTTGGGATTTTTTAAAGCACTGAACTGATAGTCATTAATCAGAAACTGGCCAGTAATGACATATCAATGGAAAGACTTCTTTCTTTGCCTCCAGCAATCCCTCAAGTATCATACTTATTAAAATTTATGATTCATTATACTTACATGTTCTTATAATAAGATCTGTATTTTACCAATATAAATGAAGTAATAATATGCACATTTTTACGTTTTAGGCAGAGAGATTTGACAGAATTCTCAGTTTTGCCACAAATGTACTGTAATTTTCTGCTTTACATATAAACGTGGTCACTTACTACTTGTGTCGTAAAATGACTGTCTGAGGCATTTTAAATTGACAGTATCATATCCGTATTCACCTTTAGAGATGAAAACAAGAAGAAACTTTGTATAGCATTGAACAAGAAACAGCACTGCTTCCACTACTGCAAACTCTAAGCAACATTCAAGCGGTTACCATCCCAAATACAGTTGCCCAAAGCCAACCTTTGCCTCAGAAATGTGCTACTGTTCAAATGAAATGTATAATGACTCTCACACTGCTATTAGATACAAGATCATAGGTATGACTTCAAAACATGCATTCTGTATCAAATTAAATTACTGAAATTTTTATTTTCTACTCATATTCGTAATATGAGCAAGAACAAAAACTATTGAGCCATTAATATGACTTTAAAAAGGAAAAAAGGGAAAAAATATGTAACACTGTGTCATCTGAGATATCTTCTGCGTTCAGTGAGATAAACTTCTGCAGTTGGAAGGTTAATATACTTCAATATAATAATATTTTCAATGCATGAAAAAATAATTTTAAAATGAGGTTTTAGACTTAGTCTAAATTTTATTCCCGTTATTTTCATTCATGGTATCTCACTTTAAAAACGGAAAAAAAAAAAAAAAAAAAGGACACATTCCAATAAATAATGTATCATCTCCAAAATAAAAGCCAGGTAAAACACATGACAGTATGTGAATTTATCATTGGTATTCATATAATAAATTCAATATTCAATGCACTGTAATGTGCTATCTTCAAATAAATGCTCATAAAGTTCTCAGAGCATATTGTCTTCCTTCACTCCTCTTCATTAATTCTTCACCATTTTGTTTTATGATGCTCATTTTAGAGGAAAAAAAAAAAAAGTTTTATAGTAATATTATCCCTGGATAACAAAAACAAGAATCTCAGATAAAATGCAAAGACATGTCTACAAAACCCCTTACTCCACATGCCAAAAAAACACAATGCTATATAAATATTTTAGGGGTTTGTTACCTTATTTATTTATTTATTTATTTATTTATTTTCCTGTGAGTGCTCTGACTCTCAGGTAAATTGTTTACTGCTATGAGTAGATTTACATGGCATTAATGTCATAAATGAAAAGATGCCTAGCTTTGTTCTTATATTATGATTATAACTGAACAGGATTCTCAGAAAAAAAAATCATAATTATTTTTTTATGATTATTTTTATTATGACTATTATTTATTATGATAGCAAATGCTGCATGTCCTGTTTGAAAGAAATTTAGTGGTAGAAAGCTACTGCTTCTGGTTTTGCCAAGCTCTAAGATACATGAATGATATCCCGAATCTTCTGCTAAAGATAGTTTTTGCCTTTCCTGAATTTCACAGTAGTGACATAATATGGTGATTGGATAAAAGAGAAGAGAAAAATGAATAAATTAATAACACAGATCAACTGAAAATAAATACAAAAATATGACAGTAATTTTGACACTCGCCCATCTGTTGGAGTGCTAATGTTGATAGGTAAATCACTCAGCAAATGTGACAACATTATTGTCTATGCACAATGTAGCCTATATAAGTGGTATTTTATATCAACACTGCAGTTTACTGTCTAGGTCTTTAATTTTCCTGTGGATACCAACATATATGGGAAGTAGTGTATACAAATGTAATACAACACCTAAGCTTTTGTTTTTTATATAAATCAAAAAGACATGGTCTCTGGCAATTGCTAATTTGAAGGCATCATTAACTAGTATATTACAATAATCTGACTCACTCCTTTTGTGTTTGAAGAGTTCATTACATACTTAATGATCCTGACAAACTGCAGCTCTTGGTTTCCTCTGAATGGAAGGACAAGAATTAAGTTGCTGCATCTGATTTACATACTGGTACAGAGTAGATTTATTTATGATAAAACAGCAATCATTTAAAAAAGAAAGAGTTTGGAAAAATCTCTTCGCTACACCATTCCATTTAAAGGTCCATTTTTATTTCATTTACTCTTTTTATTGTTAAAGGCACTTTTTTTTTTTTTTTTTAAGGATAAGAAAATTATAAACTGAACTTCCACCAATTCTACTTGAATTAAAAGGAAAAAAGAATATAGAGCTTAAAATTAATGATACCTAAGTAGGTGACAGTGCATGGAACACAAAATGTAACATTACATAAATTAGTCAGGCTTTCAGAATGTATTTCTTCCTGTTCTATTAGGTATTAGAAATCTGTTATTTTATTTTTTATAGTCTCTGGCTTCCAGATTTTTATTTTTATTGTTTTAATAAAACAGGCTCACAGGACATTCAATTTCAGCAGAAGCATGGAGGTGAGGTTATCAGTCTTTATTCATTGGTAGTGTTAGGGTAATATATAACATGAAGAATTATATAAATTCATAATGAATTTGCCATTATACCTAGTTGTGCACTATTTGTATACAGTATTACAAACCAGGATCAATTCCATGCAAGCACTTTTATGTCAGATTCAAGGAAAAGGTAAAATGACTATAAAGCCCAGAGGTCCTAATTTAGAAGTTACATGAACATAAAGTTTCCTGTTGTTTATGTTTAGTGCTACACATGAACTTATGTTGAACTCCCTGAAAAGTAGACAGATACCTGAGATTATTGCAGTATCAGTGAGTAGCGACATGCATTTATTTACTTCTCAACTTAATTTGTTCCTATTAGACACCCAAATATTTTCATATAGAAGTAAATTATGCAAGTATAATTGAATCAGTCAATATGTTATCTAGTCATCTGTGCAGCTCAACCACACAATTACCCATCTCCTGTCTTAAGAACTACCATTATACCACTCCTGACATACTCATTCCCTACCTCAATCCACAAATATACCATAACTCTTTCTATTTCCTTTTGCACCTTGTCTGTGTTCCTGTAGTCTATTCTCTGATCCTCTTCCATTATCCAACTAGGATATCAACATCATTAATTATCAATTTTCTCCTATTTTACCACAGATTCACTAACAGATTTAGGCTTCTTTTAAATATGGTTGTGGAACATGCTCAAAATATGCATTGTCAGTTCTTTAATAGAGGGACACAAAGTCATGAAAATATATTGTTATAATGCCTTCTGGAAAATGTTGATGTAATATTCTTCTCAACCAGGGACACGATTTTCTGTAGTGCAGATAGGCATTTTACCCACCAATTCTTTAATTTAATATACAGTCTGGGGTCCCAATATTAATATGATGGCTGATTCCAGCTACTAGACTACAGCATTTAATACCTGGAAACCACTTCACCTTCATGTGTACTTTCCTTATAGTCCCCAAAATTGTGAAGTTTATTTTGTCTGCCATGATATAAATTCATTAACAGGTTGTCCCTCTTTCACTTCCAATCTCAAGTTAGACTGATAGTTTAATTCTCTACCATTGAATCTAAGTTGTTCTTAGAACTCCTGTTCTTGAAAGGAACGATTTCAGAGAAACCACTGAGCCTGGCATTTCCTTTAATGCAATACTAGCCAAATTAACAGCAGTTCTTGTTCACTGATTTGGGAAGGTTTTTTAAAAAATATCCATCGTATAACTTTTTCATGCTTTGCAGAAAATCCTCCTTCATTTTGCATGTAGACATCTAACTTTGGAAGTTGACTTCAGTCACTTCAGTGACTGAAAAGTAGGTGTCATATTACGCAAAGTCATAGTTCCCAGTTCTGGGGCATAATTGCCTAACGAGAGCAATAGGAGGTTTCTATTTTATAAGCAATGTTATTAGGTATGGGACCTTAGTTCTAAACTAAAAGGTTCAATTATTTAAAGCAGAGCTTATGTAAGTCTTTCATAATCGTCCTGTTGGTGCTTTCAATGCACAGTTACATTGCATTTTTTTTTTAGGACTTTTCTGACATATGAAACAGTTCCAGCTGAGAATCCTCTCCCATGCAGTTCAGGAATAAACAATGTACTATAACTATCATAGTCAGTGGATGACTCTTTTTGCCTTTGGGTGGACTGATGTAATGATTTTGCTCTGTGTTATTTTTTTCTGTAAGTAGTGTTGTTTATTTAGTAGTTCTTTTTCACTACATTATGCCTGTCTTTTTCTATGGAAACATTTGTGAATAAAATCTGACTATACAAGAAGAATTAATTTTGTAATGAATATCACTATATATAGCCTCATTGAAGTATGCACAGAATTTCTATGTAATAGTATTTTCTCTCATATTTTATTGATTTTATTCAATGTTGATTAAAATGCAAATATAATAATTGATTTAGTCATTACAGTGAGGTTTATTACGCATGAGACACATATCATCATGCTTTAGTCCTGATTGTTTAAGCTTTATATTTACCATTTCCACTTCTGCAGAGTTTAAAATATGTGAGGTTATTTATTTGGAAAGTGTTTTACACATAAAAAATTGGATAACCAAAGAGAGATATCCACCTTGCCGCTGGGTAGAAAAAAAAAAATCAGGCAATAAAATGCATTGAAAAAGATTAAGAATCAAGTACTGTAGCACAGAGGAATCACTGTAGTAGGTACCCGATCTCATCACACCATAAATAACTTGCTACAAGGAGCAGTGAGGAATATTAATCAACACAACCCAATTTACTGAAAACCATACAAAATGTCACTCTCACATTTCACATATGGCTTGATATGTCACTGGAAAAACAGGAACTTTTTTGTTCATTTTAATTTACTGTGGATGGTATTTTTTTCTCATATTATTTCATTTAGATTTTCTGAAGCTAAAGCAATAAGGAAAATTAAATACAATATTGCAATTGTGTACTTACTTGAAAGGTTGTTTTGGAGTTATTTAGCTGATTAACAGGGTATCTAATTATAGTTTAAGAAATTTAATACCATTGCAACTTGCTGTCTTACTCCCCATATATACTATTAGTAAGAAGGCAATGCAAAAGATTTTTTCAGTACCAATTAAAGGTGAGGATCTATAATGATTTTTTAAGAATTCAGTAATTGTATTTGTATCATTAAACTGCAACATAACAGATATGTTAATGAATGATTAAAGAAAACATGCTCTAATTGCAGCTACTGGGACTAACATTCAAATTAATGAAAAAATAATCCACTCAGTGTGGAATTTTTCCATTAAATCTATATTAAGCTTAAATTAAAATTTTAGACTAACTACAGTACAGTAAATTATAGTATATTTGAATATTAGCCTTTATTATAATGTATGGGTAAAAAGCCTAAACCTGGTGGCTAATGCTTGTTATTATTTTAAATAAAAACAAAAACTGAAGCCTGATGATTTCATGTTCTGCTTCTAGTCACAGTATATGCTTGATCCCTGACCTAGCTGGCTGACAACTGGAAGAGTACAAGAACTTTTCATCCTTTCATGGCCAGCTAAGGAGCCAGGCATAAACTAAAGATCTACTGTCTTGCTATGGAATTGACTCAAGACAAAGGGTACGCATGATGAGCTGACATAATTATTGCTATACCCTCTGTGGATCACTCAGAGTATTTGAAATGCAAAGTGAACCAAGTATGTTCTAGCCTAATGCACACAATATTAACACTGATAGTTATAGGCCACAGCCTTTGCACTGAGTTTGCAAAACAGAGGTTTGTCAGACTTGTTTCATCTCAACTTGTGTTGACCCTCCTGGAACTTTGTTTTTACTTGGCTTACCTCAAAGAGAATTTTTTTTTCCTTTTTTCTTCTAATGACAAGGTAGCTATGCCTGATTTATTTTATGATTTATCTTTTTATTTTCACATAACATAACCATGCCTTTATACAAATAGTAGTAGCAAGTGCTTTTGTGTAGAACGAAGCATTTATGACTCTAAGAGAGTGAGGTAGTGTAGAGGAATACACTGGTGATAGTTGGGGCCTTGAAAGTGGGAACACAGCTTGCCACGGAAAGGAGTGCAGGCATGGGGTGTAAAGAGAGGCAGTGGACCCCAGGGCTATGAAAACCCAGTGAGTTTAAAAAATAAAATAATAAAAAAATAGACCTAGACCTGAGAATAACTAGCTTTGGGGTAAGAAAACAGAAAAACTATGTAAGACATGTAAAATCTACCATGTATAGTACATTTAGATGTAACACAGACTTGCAAACAAAGGATGAAAGTGCAAGGGATGGGTAAATACATTACAAAAATACAAAAGTGACACCAAGTGAGAAAGAATCACCAGCATCATACTTCTCCAGGTGCTGATAACTTGCTGTACACTGCAACCAGACTGAAGCTGTCAACCCAAGGACCCAGTGGTTGAATATAGCACCAGGAAAAAATATAATAAAAGAGTATGTCAATGTTAAATATATTGCGAGTGATGAGATCTTCTGTAAAACGACTTCTTTTTTTTTTTTTTTTGTTCTTTCCTGTAATAATTAAAAAAAATAAAGATTTTCTTGATTAGATTGTTAAGATTGCAGTTATACTAGCAATAAATTTTTGGCTTTACCAAAAAAGTATGTTTCCTTCTTGCCCACAACACTGTTTTGTACATAATCGTGCTTCACATCTGAAATAGTTACAGTACATTCTTGAAACTCCAGAGTAAATGAACTTCAGAAAACTTTGCTTCTCCCTGAGCCAGCCTTCCCCCCAAAAATTCTGAGTTGTATTTGGTTAATAACTCCAATTCTTAATGATCATTAAAAAAAAAAATGGTTTCCAGGTATTCCTATCTTTGTCCCACTGGATAAAAAAATTAAAAGTGAGAAATGAAAATGAGTTTATATAAAAAGGCAGTTGCATGCCTGTTCACAACAGGTTTTAGAAATGGATTCCCCTGACCCAGGATGGAAAATTGTTAACTACTGTAAATTAAATAAAAGTGAAAATAGGGATAAACAAAGTCCCAAGCTTCTTAAGTTCTATTTAAAAAGTGAAAACAGATGTGGTCCAGGAATTCACAAACACATAAATACTGGTGAACCTGGTCACACACTGTCATTTTGCAAAATAACTTTTTCCATCCAATAACATAGGAGAAAGGGTTTGTACGTGGTGGTGGTGGTGGTGTGTGGGTTTGTGTGTGAGGGGGGAGGTTGAATGATTTATTATAGCTTTTTAGTCTTCTCCTACTGCATTTTTGTTGAACAATAGCTTTTTTCCTAATTAGTTGGAGGAATCTTCGTTGCTACTTTTGCTGATAACTTACTCTGTGAATCTTGTTTTTACCTTGATTCATCTTATCCAGAAATTAAAGATGCTAGCCTTAGGGACTAATGCATATGGTATCCTCCCACTCTGTCACTTCTAAAATTTTGCTAAGAGCTTTAGGTGCACTGCTGCTTGCTTTTGCCTTTCCCTCTGGCTTTTTTAATTGCTCTTCCCTCTTGCACTACACAGTGAATAATAACACATGACCTTTTACTTCATTCTGTTTCTGCATTGTGTTTAGTGAAAGTTCTCCCAATTATGCAGACTTCTGCAGACAGATTGCAGTGCTGACATTTCTATGGAATACTATAACTTTTGCAACATTTTTGTTTCCAAAGGGGAAAAATTGGGCAGACTGAACATTTATTTTTTAATGCTTTTTTTTTTTTTTTTTTTTCCACATCATTTCTTGTCATTTTTAGCCGGCAAAAACAGAGAGGCATCAATCTGCTAACTTCACAGTGCACTATCAACCACTTTATTAGAAAGATTTGAAGCATATCCAAATTTAAGCTCAAGGACCCGAGACTAGTTCAGAGAACTGTCATTTCATGCTGCAGGCTATGGCTTTGTTTGCATGACACCTTCCCTGTGTGTTTATTACCATACAGCTAAGTTGTGTTCCCAGCATGGGCAGACATCTTTCCAGTTCACTGATTTCAGAACTGTATCTGAACATGTTCATTCAACAAAGATAATCCCTGGACTCTGCTCTTTTCCCTTAGAATTTGATTCAATCACAGCATAACAGCAATTGACCTGAGGGATAGTAGCAATGCTAAAATTAAATACAGTAATTATTTAAATGCTTTTGGTTTTGTTTTTTGTTGTTCTACAGGTGCTAAAGCAACTAACAAGCACATAACGTATTCTTGTGTAATATTATAATAAGTGTAAAGCAGAAGAAAATACTGAAACTAATGTGACAGCAGAAATGATTTTAAGCAAAATGGCAAACAAGCTATTTGAAGTTACAAGTGAGGTGTGGCAATGTAAAGTAAGAAATAAATTGCATAAAGTAAGCAATTGTCAAGAGCAATGTATGTGTGACCACTCCTAAAATACGCATGTCATGCATTAAGGTTTTAACATGTCAAGGAATGCATACTAATTATACTAATTTTTTTTAATGAAGCCATATAGACTTCATCACAGTCCCAGGACATTCTCTCAATTTTGTCCTAACTGGGGAGATGACTATTTAATAACACATTATTATTTCTGTCTGAATGTGAGTCTACATATTTTTTTAGCATATATATGTTTGTTTAATATTTCAATAGGTCACTTTCTGGCCTAAGGTTTTACCCAGTAATAGCATCTTAGGGGCAATTAGATCAAAATTACTGGGAAATATAATCCACGAAGGGTATGTATTTCACTGCCAAGAAGACAGTAATGGCAGAAGGAATTCCATGCTCTCTTTTTTCTGCCACACACTTAAATTAGGATATTGAAGAAGGTAATTTCACTTTTCTGTTCTGCGGTTTAATCAACAGCAAATGGGGATGGTACTTCATTTTCATCCTTATAAACTGTCTTAGATAATCAACACTTCTAAAATGTTGTTGCTTGAATAAAAGTACTCGATAATCACATACTCATGCAATCTATGTGAGAGAAAGGTCTCAGAGCCAGAGAAAGAAGGACAAAAGTAAAACTGCGAAAAGACTGACTGCTTACAGATAAATGAGTATAACCAGTATGTCTATGAAAGTAAAGATTTTTGACAGACCTTTTCATTATGTGTGAAAGTACAGTAATATTTAACGCAACTGAAGCATTAGATTAATTATAGCATTACTTTGTTGTTTACAGATGAAAGCAAACATGGTCTTTTGTAAAATCGAAACAATTATATATCTGAAGGAAGTAGAATGCATCTCATTCTGATACTGCATATAAAATATTTATCAGAATTCCTAAATATTATTTCACAGTTCACATTCCCCAGCCATCCAATACTCATTCAGTGTGATTTCTGAACACAATATTCTGTACAATTATGAAAAAGACAAGGGCTAAGTGCATATCATGAACAGATTCCTGCAACTGGATAGGTCACATTCTCAAATCTCATTATTTCCTTTGAAAAACAGGCCTAGATCCAAAAAAATGCTTTGGCATCCTCCTTTCTGGGCACTGTAACACCTAATTTTCAGACTTCCTACTTACATAGGTGAACTCCTACATTATCTCCTCAAGAATCTTCCAATTCAGCAATACAGGCCCTGAAAATTACCGTATGAACACTTACATCAACTAAGGAGATGTTATTGCTATCACTTACTGATTTGGGGGAATTTTATTTATTTATTTATATTATTTATTTATTATTTTGCAAAGAGGTCACCAACCACATCTACCCACTTTACAAAATAGAGAAGATTCAATCCTAACTGTCGCAGTGATACAAAAAGTACACATGACCATTAGGGAGGAACACTGAATGCACTTTTATCTTAGAATTAATATTTGCCTTGTAGCTAGTGTTACAAAACAAAACCAAAAAATGTCCTTCTACTGCATACAAAGGCTCAGATGAAAGCAGTTAGAATCCAGCATACATACAAATATAAATTTAATATAAATACATTACTATGGTTGAAATATATGTGTATATCATAAATTAGTGAAGCAGAATGTATTTCATCAGATTTGTCAACAGCACTGTTTAAAAAATCTCTTCACTTCCAGATATGAAAGGACTATTCAGACAGTCATGAAAAATATTAACAGCTTTAAGAGAAGGCAATAGCACTGTATCACTAAATAAAATTTAATTCCAGTTCTCTATATTCCATTGTAATGAAAAACCCACTGAGTTTTCAGTTTAAAAAGCCATCTGTGGGAGAAGCTTTAACATGAAGATTATTATTCACAATAATCCAAGACATAAAGGACTGTGAGCAGAACATCAGAAATCACATCCCAGTTGCCTCCTGTAAAAAAGCAACAATAATAAACCCTGTTAAAAGCAGAGATTTTGTTTTATTAAAACAACTGGAGTTTCCCTGGCTGAATGTGCAACTTCCAGCACCCCATAGCGCACTCAGCATATAGCTTTGGCCATAAATTCTCATTGTCATTTACCCTTTTTTACCAACAGCATATAGTTCCTTCCCTCTAAATGCAGACCACAAATGATTTATATTACATATTGCATTGCTATTATGTCATGAAACATAATACACGAAACTTCTTACTGTTTTTAACATGTAAGAAGTACGTCAGGTGAAACCTTTGCAGTTGTGTCAGGGTATGTGCAGCAGAGGTTTAAAAGCTTCACATACAGCCGGAGAACTTGTTTTGAGATGACCCTGGAATTAACATAATGAGACATTCTTGCTCTACAGTGTGATAATATATGCCATTAATATGATTCCTTATACAGTAAAAACCATCAGACATATAAAGTTTGATGAAAGTTTTTGGACATGGAAGCTATATTTCTCAAATACCTTTGAGGGGAATCACTCTTGCTTGCACATTCCTCATAATGAAACAGACATATCACATAATTGAAAAGTGCATCTTATTTTATCTAGAAACACCAAATTAGAATTTTGTTTCCATGTTAGAATGTCGATTACATTGTCCCATAGGATTAAATTATTTTGAAATAAAGTGAATGTCAGAGAGAAAAAAAGCTGCAGGACTATTTATTCACCTCACCACCTCACACTTTAGCATGATAAGCAGACAGCTAAAGTATAGTTTTAATATATAAATACATTGAACATATACATATACATACATACACATACATATGTATATACATACATATGTATACATACATATGTATATACATACATATGAGAGGGGAGAGGAAAATAACCCCTTTTTAAAATGTTATATAGTCTGTTTAGCTACCTTATTTCAAAGAAGAGTGCTCAGATCCTTTTGGAAATATGGTCTACAACAAGACAGTTGTTGAACAATGAAAATTAAAGTATGCAACCATCTATTTTCCCAGCTGGAGGATGTGTTAGTAATATGTACAGTCAAATTCACTGTAGTTTTACAAAGAAACACTAATCTTTCCTCTAAGCCTTGAGTTTTCAAGTTGCTAGCATTTGCCATTGTGAAGATGTCAGGCAAGTCTAAGGCATGAGATGGCTATTGCTTATTTAGAATTGCATGCAAATATTCGGATACTCTCCCTGCAATCTGTTTTTGAAGAATTATACCTCCTCAAATGGTGTGGCTGATAATAAAACAGTTTTCAAATGCTGTATCCAGAAACCAGTGGGGTATGCTGGCCAGCAAGACAACCAACTCTATAATTTTTTGGTCCAGTGGCAAAGTGTCCATCACTGAGCTTTACCTGGGCTGCCACAGGGTGAGCTTATGGAAGAGAGGCTACAAACCTCACCCAGATGTCATGCCCTCATGCTTGTCAGCTGTGCCTGCCTTTGCTATACAGCACTGGTGTAGGTATGTGTGTTTCCTTGCCACTCTCTTCAAGTAATCTTCCTTACCATTAAATTTCCCCCTTTGCCAGGATGTCATTTACTCCCTTTCCATTCTCTTGTTCAGACCTGCTGTTTCTGTTACACTCCTCATGTCAGACGCATGTGTGATTGCTGCCAGCCCCGGGTCACCACAGGGAACAGGCAAGCCATCAGAATTGCTTCGTGCCAAGAAGGTGCACTGCTGAGGAGACTCAGATGGCAACTGCTTGCCTCCAGAGGGGCCAGGAAGAAGTGGGGTTACCATATTGGGGCTGGGAGCAATCAGGTCAATAGAGCCACCCCATCTCCTGATGTGTCCCTGCTCTGCCCCTGGCACAGAGGTGTTGGGGTGGGGGAGAAAAGGGGTTCCCAGCCATGCAAGAAAGACGGGGTCCTGCCCCCTTCTCTTTGGGTCCAGTGCAACAGAAAAGAGAAAATATTAATTCTCATGGCAATTAACTACTCCAGGGGATGCTGATCTCCTCTCTGCTTTCCCATAACTCTGTAGACTTCTCTCATGCCCATGCCCCCCGTTTTGAACACCACCCATTGATCATCTCTGTGACCCACAGACCTGTCAGGCAGGGACAGAAGGTGGGAGCAAGACCCCAGGCTGCACCCTCTCTTCAGGGCTGTTGGGCCTGAAACCAGCACAGGGAGCACCATCTCCATTCCTGTTGCATGACCTGGTGCCCCCTTCCTTCTCCCTCCGTGGCTGCAGTGATGACAGTGGAAAGTGAAGAGAGAGGAAAACAGGCAGCTGAAAATGCTCAGGGTGAGGTCATAGATAGGTTTGTGACGGATGCTGCTACAATAAATGTACTTAAAACACTGCATCAAAGCATTGCTTGGTATTTTGTTTAGTTTTATTTGTTTCTAGCAACCAAATATATATATACTGGCAATACAATAACCTTAATCTTTGCAGGAAGAAAGAAAGAAAAAAAAATGAAAAAGGAACTGTGAAATTGCTGAGATTTTGCCACATATATAATTTGAGAAAAGTATCTCAGTGTAGTATCTCTATAATACAATATAAAGAATCCTCTGTAATAGAATATAAATCTGTGGTATGCTTTTTTTAAGTTTGGATTTTTGAGAAGTACTAGGTAATGAGCTTGATCTGTATGCATCACTGAAACAGATGCACCACTGGTAGGTAAAACTAAAAATGATAAAGGAATGAATTAGGCTGGAAAGTTCAAACTGTGTATCATGATCAATGTGATACACATATAATACAAGGTTAATTCTTATGCTTGTTTCATGAACTATTTGTTGCTCTTTCAACTAAATAGTTAGAAAAAAAAAAAAAAAACACAAATAATGCCACCAGCTAACCAAATGTTTGATTATTAAATGCTTGTTTAAATGATTTACGCTACTGAGTCATCAGTTGAAGAACAGTATAACTGTAAAAAGTGTAGTTCTCTATGGCTGTTGAAAGTACTGCACTGTTATCTAATTCATCCTGTAACAATTTCTATTACCATATCTTTCTTCACAGTTTATGATTCTTCAATTATATCGTAATTTACTCCAGACGTGGTTGCTTATTTAGTAATCTTATTATTTCCTTCTAACATTCAAATACCCTATTTTTAACTTTTTATTTCTCATTTTGTTATGTCTTCCTTACAGACTTCTCCCAAAGTGGTGGCTAATGTCAAGTCTGTTTTATGCTCAGACTACATTCCTTGCCTTGCTTCTCTCTTTATTTTCTATTTTTAACAACGGTTGATAAATCCAGAAGATAAGATTGTCCAGATCATTGGTTTGAGACCCTTTACTTCCTTTATACATAGGGGTCCAAGGCACAAACCTCATTCCTGTAAGAATGCAGAAACTGCCCTCTTCTGCTGGCAATGGTCACATGCTTTCCCTTGCACTCCTGAAATGAAAACTACACTTCTGGTTGTAAACCATTTAAACCCAGCAACAAACTACTCTATCTGCTTTAGGGGACAGTCTCATTCCAGTGAAATTCCATCTCAATATATGGAAATTTTGTTTACAGTAGACAGAGATTTGCCAGAGTGCCTATAGTTACCAGCTCTCATTAACAATCCCAGTGCAAAACTTGCACTGTATATTTTGCAGTGCAAAATGCTTTCTGCTGTACACATGACAGAAGCTGCCTGCACCACTGCAGTGGACATAACAGGGTCATTTCTGGCACAGCATTTCTGGGAAACTTCAGAGGTAGCATGCAGTGAAAATCCCTGTTTCTGCTTAGAACTTTCTGTCTGGAGCTGAAGGAGAAATCCTAAATCCCATGATGTGATTGCTTAACAAATGATTTCTCTCTCTTGTTCCCACTTTTGATTCAAAGTAGTGCTCTCCCATGTTGAAGATATAAATGCAGCATCAGTCGCAAAATCCTCTTATTTTCCTGTGGTATGCGTTGGGAATTCCTATGCTGTCTGCATCTAGACTTACAAAAAAACAACATATTCCAAAAGAAATGATGGCATGTACATTGTTCATGTTTGGTCTGTGCAGAGTTTGGCCTCAGCAATTCCATGGGGTTGATATCTTAGACTTGTTCAGGCAATCTAGTACGACATGTAACTGGTATGACATTGTCATCTCCCTCAGCTACTCTATTCATATTCTTTTGAGACAGACTAGTAAGTATACTGTGAAATGTGAAGAAAAAGTAGATATATAGCAGATAAAATACTTAATTGAAGGTGAAACCTGGAAGACAGTTTATTATTGTTAGCAGAAAATGCCATCCATAAGATAGGTTCTCTCTTCGCTATTACTCCCTTTGATCCTGTAGTACATAAAAGCCTGTATCATCCTTCAAAGCCCATCACAACCACTTCTTAGATCAGGGTTTAACAAATACTCTCAATCACAAATAAGAAGATTTTCCTAGAAAACAGAGGTGTTAAACCAATTTGATGCTTAGTTTAAAATTCTGCATACATTCTACATACATTTTCAAGTACATCTGGCAGATACTAATTCAGTATTAACCTGACACCAGCAAAGTGATATTTTATAAATCTTATAATAGATAAATGAACAGCAATAAAACTTTCTTAATCACCAGGGTTAAGTTTCCATTTGTGAAAAAACAACAAAATACTGTAACACAACCAAGGCATTAGTTCATATCATTCCAGTTTCCCACGTGGTAGGTTTGCCTGGAGGTTTTTGAGTGTCACAGGTTACATTCAGAAAATTATTATGTGACTTTGGAGTGGTGGGGGAAGAATGACAATGTATTATGCATGCTGAATTTCTGATGAGACAGAGACAGTTGGTGTTCCTGCCAGCCTACATTGGAGCCTTGGCTCTTAACCCTCACAGATTTTTGGGATTCCAGCTTCCAGCATCGCCATTTGCCTCCATATTGCTCTGCAACAGGGCTAGAAACCCTGGGGCTTATGTCTGAACTGTGAATTCAGAGTCTGTATTTTCAACCTCAATTTTATTTTTAAACCTTTTTACACTTTTTCCTGATTTCCCTTTTGCAGAAAAAAAAAAAAAAAAACAACTAATTTTTAATTCAAAAATGTCACCTTTTTTTTTTTTTTTTCAGAATCCAGAATCTCTCTTTTCCTGGAGCAGAAATTCTGTTTTCAAGAAGTTTGGCATCACAAGTCTTGAGTTTTAATATTCATGATATCTCAGCAACCCCTTTGATAGACAGACAAGTAAAAACTGGGAAATTTTATGTGTATTTTAATTTACATCACTAATTTGAGTGGTATCTAGCTGTCCAAGAGAGTCTTAACAATTTTCAAATAGCAGCAAATATTGGTGACTTCTACATTGCCTCTGTGACAGAAGAGAAAAAATAAATAAATCCGGAGTCTGCTTTTTAGTACAATTTGTATTTACTTATATCTTGTAACATGCTTGTAGGACACTTTTTCGGGGAATCCTGACCATAACATATTCCTGAAGGTGTTACATTCAAAATAATAAAAATATTGTTCATGGACAAAAAGGAAGCAGATCTTATATATAAGTAAAAACAATAAATTTTTGTTTGCTTAATTGAAATCTTTAGTCTAATCATTACTGGTCTATTGTTAGAGAAGAAGAGAGATTACTAATGTAGTTTAAATTATACATCACACAATCTGTAGCTTCTACACTTTTTCTTGGTGTTATGCTCACCCTTCCTTTACTCCTGGTGGTGCTCAGTGGTCTCACTCTGATGGTGATGGTGCTTGGAGAGTGTAGGGTGATTAGTCAGCATCTGGAGTCCTTCTCCAGGAGGAATATGATATTCATACTGCTAGTTTCTTCTTCCTCATTACAGGATCCACTTGTGGTCATTTTATGTGTTTGCTAACATTCCTTTACACCTTTCCCTTTCTTCATCTGTTTGGAGCCTCATGTTGCATTCAGGTGCCTTTTATGTATACTTAGCATGGTAAATTAACCCTGGTATGCAGCCAGGCCCACGGAACCACTCAGTCTCCTCAAGTGGGATGAGGGAGAGAATTGGAAAGGTGAAAGTGAGAAAACTCATGGGTTGAGATAAAGACAAATATAAGAGATAATAAGAAAAGATAATAGGTAAAGCAAAAGCCTTATTCCTTTTGCTTAATAAGTAAAACAAAAGCAAAGCCAAATAAGGAATTCATTCATTACTTCCAGTTGGCAAGCAAGTGGTCAGCTATTTGCAGTAAAGCAGGGCTCATTATGCACAGTGGTTACTTGGGAAGACAAATGCCATCACTCAACCACCACCACCCTCTTTCCCCCAGCTTTCATTGCTGAGCATGAGGTCATATGGTACAGGACATCTGCTTGCTCTGTTTACGTCAGCTGTCCTGGCTGTGTCCCCAGCCCACTGGCTGGCAGGGCAGTGTGAGAAATAATGACTTGACTTGACTTGACTTGATTTTGACTTGACTGTACTGTACTGTACTAGACTTTACTTTACTTTACTTTACTTTACTTTACTTTACTTTAATTTCATTTAATTTAATTTAATTTAATTTAATTTAATTTAATTTAATTTAATTTAATTTAATTTACTTGACTGTGTAAGCGTGGCTCAGCAACAACTAAAACATTGGTGTGTTATCAGTATCGTTTTCATCACAAACCCCAAACACAGAACTATACTAGCCTCTATGAAGAAATTCTGCACTACCCTAGCCAAAATCAATGCAATTAAATACAATTTATTTGTTCAAAATAATTTGTTTGTTCTCTATTTTACCCTCCAAAGCAGTTTTGTCCAGCTCCAGGTTTACATTTCTTAAACTGACCGTGGAAGAGGTGTATATTTCTGTGGGATTCCCAGTGCCAACCCTCTGCCCTCTCTCTCTCTATCCAAGGCCTGTACTCCTCTACTCCTCACTGTGTCTGTTCTCAAAACCTTTGCTATTGTATAGTACCAGGTCTGTATTTCTCCATACTTCATCATTATGTTCATCACAAACGTCATTCTACCTGCTTGTACCTGCTTGTTACTGTTATCTGTACAAGCCTATGGTAGTATCACACTAGAATACAAAAAAGCAAATGACCCTTAGATAGCAGGTCAACTAGAGAAATTATTGTCACAGCTAAACTAAGTAAAACAAAGCCACGGGCAGATGAAGAAAACTTCAGACAGAGCTGACCCATCACACCTTGATCTCAAGGCCTTGCTAATTCAGTACAAATCTCACGGCTAGCTGCTAACAATTGCAATACTATGCTACAGGGCTACATGGTTGCAATGACGGGGAACAATTTTGCATTCAGAATTGAACCTAATTAAAGTGATTATGGTAAAAATAAAAGTTTTGTGCCTCTAACCACAGCTTTGGAAAAAGAATCATGCCATGAAGTATTTATTCAGAAATTTAACAGTTTTCACACTGAGTAAAATATCTTGTAAGACTGCCAAAGTTCTGTAAAGTATCAGCTACCGTAGGAAATGCAAAATCTTACCATAAGCTATTAACTTTAAGTCTTCCCTGCTTTTATGTTTCTGCTTCTGTTTCCAATCATCATTTTCCACTTTTGTTGTTTTCTTGTTAATTGCTTCTCTTTTTTAAAGAATCTTTCAGAATTTTTGCTCATTATACTGAGCACTGCACTGTCCTTAATAAGGTTTCAATAAGGTAACTTCAATCAAGTTTACTTAAAGCCCAATGGGCTCTTCACTGACTGAAAACCTGATGGTGTTACTACAATTTTTGTTTTGTTATAACTCCCAGATTTAAATTAGTTCAGACTTGTAGAAATGAACAACTGGCTTGTTTTTAGCTTACCGTGTGTTTTCTATGTGACTGATCTTCAGTTTAAAAAGGTGTTGCTTATCACCTTGTCTTTCCTATTGCATTACAAAGCAGAAGCAATCTTCTGGAAGGAGGAATAAAGGGGATGCAGCCTCCCTGAGAGCAACTGGATTTATTTCAGTGTACACTAATCCTCAATTGAGATTCCTGAGAGGAACACATAAGTTGCAGCAGACAGGCATCAGAGAAAAAAAAAAATCAGAATCAAAAGGCTTTTTTTTTTTTTTTTTTTTTTTACAGGGAGGTTGTGTAGCCTGGGAAAAAATAAATAAATAAAATAAAACTCAGTGCAGAAAGGAGAGTTCTGGTTCTGGACACAGTGTTCAGTAGCAGTTTATTCTGTTTATGTTATAATTAAACACAAATTAGTAGACTGGAAAATTTTGCTCTCTCTGGTATGTTCACTCAAAGACACAACATTCTCTTCAAAACTTTTAACAATTTTGGACAGCTGACTCAATAATAAATAAACAAATAAATAAATAAAATCAAAGTAAAGTATCATTTGTTTTAAAATGTATAAAGAAGAACCATTTATCTTCCATATTCTCTCTTAATGGGTCCAAATAAAGATGAGTTTTGCTATCTGTTGCCTGATATTACATTTACATTTCAGTGTGTTTAACACTGAGTTCTTCCAGTAGTTCCTTTGTATTTTTTTATTATTATTTTTTTTGCCATTGTCTTTTATTCCTTTTTGCTTCTCCCTTATATTACTATAATTTTTACTTCAGTCTAGTTTTTCTTTGTTTATGATCATCTGCTCTGGCTTTTGAGATAAATATATTGTAAATCAACTCTTTGTTTTCTTTGTTTTCTATTTTTTTTGTTGTTATTTTCAATCATCTCTTGCTATTTATTTATCATATAAGCATCTATAATTCTACCATCACAGATTAATCTGTCAATATAATCACTACTTAAGGTGGCCTGGTGCTTCTCATGGAAATGGCATATTTCTAATTGCATGTAGCCATGCCAAACTGTAGCTACACAGAATGAAATTTTCCTTGGTAAATGTTCCATGTTGTGTCTCGTATGAATGTGTTACTATTGCTATTAAATACGTAGAAGGGAAGTACATATGATACATTCCATCAAATATAGCTGTCATTTGTGATATTATAACAAGTAATATAATATAATTGGACTGTAATTAATTAATTCTTAAGAAGAATTCTCTCTGAAGCAAGGTTTTGGCAGATTAGAAGTCATACGTGCTTTTCACTGACACCTTAATTCTGTACTGAAACTGTAAAATTTGTTCAAATTATAAAACTTTCACAGAATCATCTAGGTTGGAAGAGACCTCCAAAATCACCTAGTCCAGCCTCTGACCTAACACTAACAAGTCCTCCACTAAACCATATCACTAAGCTCAACATCTAAACGTCTTTTAAAGACCTCCAGGGATGGCGACTCAACCACCTCCCTGGGCAGCCCATTCCAATGCCTAACAACCCTTTCAGTAAAGAAGTTCCTCCTAATATCCAACCTAAACCTCCCCGGCACAACTTTAGCCCATTCCCCCTCATCCTGTTATCAGACACGTGGGAAAATAGACCAACCCCCACCTCACTACAGCCTCCATTAAGGTACCTGTAGAGAGCGATAAGGTTGCCCCTGAGCCTCCTCTTCTCCAGGCTGAATAATCCCAGCTCCCTCAGCCGCTCCTCATAAGACTTGTTCTCCAGACCCCTCACCAGTTTTGTTGCCCTTCTCTGGACTTGCTCGAGCACCTCGATGGCCTTCACGTAGCAAGGGGCCCAAAACTGAACACAGTACTCGAGGTGTGGCCTCACCAGAGCCGAGTACAGGGGGACAATCACTTCCCTAGCCCTGCTGGCCATGCTGCTTCTTATACAAGCCATGCTGTTGGCCTTCTTGGCCACCTGAGCACACTGCTGGCTCATATTCAGCCGACTATCAACCAATACTCCCAGGTCCTTCTCTGCCAGGCAGCTTTCTAACCACTCATCTCCCAGCCTGTAGCGCTGCTTGGGGTTGTTGTGCCCCAGGTGCAGGTCCCGGCACTTGGCCTTGTTGAACTTCATACAGTTGACCTCAGCCCATCGGTCCAGCCTATCCAGATCCTCCTGCAGAGCCTTCCTACCCTTGAGCAGATCGACACACGCACCTAACTTGGTGTTGTCTGCAAACTTACTGAGGGTGCACTAGATCCCCTCATCCAGATCATCGATAAAGATATTAAAGAGAACTGGCCCTAGTACTGAGCCCTGGGAGACTCCACTAGTGACCGGCCTCCAACTGCATTTAACTCCATTCACCACGACTCTTTGGGCCCGGTTACCCAGCCAGTTTCTAATCTTTGAACTTTGAACCAGTTTCTAAACTTTGAACCATTTCAGTCAGTGTATTCCTAACAGAGACATGATAAGACTTCAGAGGCTACATTTTTAGTAACTTTATGTGTTTTGTGCAAGCCTCCATAACTTACATATGAAGATAGTTGACACATGCCACTGGCACAGAATGACTAAATGGTCTTTTAAAAACTACAGGACTTACCCATGAACTTCTGTTGCCAGTAATGCAGCTGGAAAGAAAATCTTGGAGAATGCCGTATAGTGCCAGCTCTATCCTCACTGAGTCTAGCTTCATTTACCTTTATGAATATACATACAGAAGGAAAGAAGAATAGGTTTAAGTCTGTTGGAGAAAGTGAATCAGAATAGAAAACTGCTCAAGAAAAAGAAAAAACACACACACACACAAAAAACACTCATAGAAATGCTCACAGACCTCTTGAGTTACATTAACATATATAGATATCACACCATCAACAACCTGAAGCCTTGACAAAAGAAATGAGTATAAAAGATTCTAGAGAAATTTACCCTTTTCTTCTTTCTAGCTTACATGAATACTTTATATTACCTTTGACTCTGACTTATAAGAAAGACTTTTTTTTTTTTTTTTTTTTTTGGGGGGGGGGTGTGTTTTTTTGTTTTAAGTAACCTGTAAATGTTCAGAGTGAATGTTACTAGAGACTTCATTAATGTATATATATCTGAGGGGAGGGTGTTGAGGGGATGGAGCTGGTCTCTTTCTGTTGTGCCCAGTGACAGGATGAGAGTCAATGGGCACAAACTGAAGCACAGGAGGTTCTGGCTCAGTATGAGGGGACACTTCTTTACTGTGAGGGTGACAGAGCACTGGAACAGGTTGCCCAGAGAGGTTGTGGAGTCTCCATCTCTGGAGATATTCAAAACCTGCCTGGATGCCATCCTGAGCAGCATGCTCTAGGTGATCCTGCTTGGCAGGGGGGATGGACTAGATGATCTTCAGAGGTCCCTTCCAACCCCACCCATTCTGTGATTCTGTGGTTCTGTGATTCTGTGATTTTGTGATTCTGTGATTGACTTAGTAATCTGAGACTCCACAAAAGTTTTCACTTGTGAACAAAATATGTAAAGGCTCCTAAGGGAGCTGAATGCAGTTGAATGTCATGACCACACAAAGAAACAAGAGAATTTGTTCTAGCATGGCACTTACAACGGTTCATGTGACTACTTTCAAAGATTTAGAACTGTAAAACACTATGAACAACATACATATTGTTTAAAGCAAAGGCTTTTGTTTGCGCATCTTTGTGTATATATTATGTATGTACCTACTAATGCAAACTATGCACAAACTGCTGTGTATTCCTTAAAAAGATACATTACATTGGAATCTGGTCAGACAAATATTTGTAATAAAAAATAATTACAAAGTAAAGGTGATTAATCCCAAGAGCTAATAAAGAATTAGACTAATAAAGAATTCATTGAATGTAGCTTGGCCAAACTGAGGTGCAGAAGTGCACAACTAATCCTGAGCTGTGACCACAATGGACAGCCTGAGCATTGGAACAAGGAAATTTTATTGGTTTCAACGCAGTATGTTTCTATCTGCCTATCTCTCATCTTTGTTGTTACCATTATCTCAACCTCATGTTTTGAACTTCATGGTCAAAGAATGCTTTGACCATGTGAAAACCTAAGTGGATATGCAGACTAAAATGTTGAATAGAAGGAAAATATAAACTTCTAAGGATTTGTAGAAGACATTTTCAACTGGGAAAACAGAAACAAAATTTAATAGTAATCTAGTATACTCAGAATTTACCAGAATCTTTCACAGGTTCACTTGTCTGAAACCAATAGGTTAAGAAGACTTTCCTTATATAATAAAATTATTATTGGTAGAATGAATTAAAGGCTGAATAAAATACTGTCAGATGGATTTAAAAAACTGACAGAAATGGAGACTCCTCTAAGATATATATGAATTTCTGAATATTTTAAAACACATTACATAAAATTGATAAACTTAAAAAAACAGATATATATCATTCTGTTTTAAAAACAAAAGACAGAACTGGGAAAAAAAAAAAAAAAAAGAAAAAAAAAAAAAAAAAAAAAAAAAAAAAACAAAAAAAAAAAAAAAAAAAAAAAAAAAAAAAAAAAAAAAAAAAAAAAAAAAAAAAAAAAAAAAAAAAAAAAAAAAAAAAAAAAAAAAAAAAAAAAAAAAAAAAAAAAAAAAAAAAAAAAAAAAAAAAAAAAAAAAAAAAAAAAAAAAAAAAAAAAAAAAAAAAAAAAAAAAAAGAGGAGATTAA
The DNA here is from genome assembly GCF_009769625.2 of Cygnus olor. Taxonomy (NCBI): domain Eukaryota; kingdom Metazoa; phylum Chordata; class Aves; order Anseriformes; family Anatidae; genus Cygnus; species Cygnus olor. The sequence goes on from NC_049170.1 coordinate 76,090,106, forward strand.
TTTAAACCCTGAAAAAGCAGGTCTCAATACAATTATGTAACATTAACTTGTATAAAAATAGGTGTGTATTTGAGTAAAAATATTTTACAAGTCTAATATTGTACATGCAGCCATCTTATCATCCAAATAAAGAAAAACATATTGTTAGAGCCTAGAAAGTTGAAGATAGAAATAGATATCATCACTAAGAGAGTTTGCCAGTTACAAGGTTTTTGTTATCTTATTTTTCATTTTTGTCTTCATGTGTAAATTCATGTAAAAAAAAAAATAACGAAAAATAAGAATCTGCTATAAGCACAGTTCAGGGCTTGACTTTCTGAATGTTTTTCTTTGTTTATGTTTTTCTTATGTTTCCAGTCTCAGTATCTCAGTTTCCATTCTAATATATTTTCTCATAACTTTTGCAGTGGACTATGCTAACCATTGTCAGAAATTACATCAGGTGCTTATTTCCGAAAACTACAATATCTAAAATCTGAACACAAAACCAATGACTAATCCATTTCTAAACTTGTAAAGTTTACTTTAATATGCTTTCATTCCCACAAACCTTTGTACTTCCTGAAGTATGTATTCAAAGATACCACAACAAATGTAGTTCTCGGAGTATTGTGGAGTTCACTACAAGAACATGAAAAACATGGTTGAATCTCAGGGGGAAAGCTTTTTCTTGGAGATTTCCAGTCTTATCATGGAAACCCAAGAGATTGGGTTTAGTTGCCCAAGGTACCTGAAGCAAAAACAATACATCAAATCTTAGGGCTTAGACCACAAATTTTAAAGATTTTCTGTTGAAAGGAATAATTTTGCCCAGAAAATATGAAATCTCAGAATAAGAAAATTCATTTCCTATAACAGGCAAGCATGCCTGTTATGCATGCTTTCATTAATTACTGGAAAATGTCCTGGAAATCTGTGAACAAAAACCACAGAAGTGTGACAGTATGGATATGAAAAAGACAGACTCTTAGATCAAGAAGCAGGATCTAACAGATGATGAAAAATGAATGAACAGCATGAAACAAGATTTCCACCTGTCTATGATGTGACTGCCTTATTGTTATACACATATCTTGTCTGCTTCCTTACTTTCTTACATACATATATTTGCATATCAAGTATTAAAACTTGATATGTGTAAAAAGAATAGATGATAGTAATTAAGGAAAAGAAGCAGAGAAATTGTGAGGTAATATATTAAATTCTAACTATTATACTTAAGTTTAAGAAGAGTATTTCAGGTACTCAATGAAAATGGAAATATTGTTGTAGTGAACAACAAGGCAGATTCTTCAGTTCCCACAGTGAATCTACTTACGCAGAAGTCAGCAGAAGTTTGGCACCATCTCTGGAGGGTATAGGAAAACACTGTGTTTTGTTTTCAGTAGTGAAGAAGAATGTTAGTTTCTGACTATTAACGCCTCCTTCTTTCTGGAGGAAATCAATCTTCTTCAAATTTAGTATTTATGTACTGTATTTATTTCAAAAATATGTATTTTATCAAGTTATATGTAACTAATGTTACATATAAATGTTTTAAACTCTGTAGGACTTTTACTTCTCTTTTCAAGTTGTAAACAAATTGATAAAGGATTTTTTTTTTCAGTTTCTTTTTCCCTGCAGAGAACAGAAATTAAATAACAGATGATATTTTGTCTATGAATATAACTTTTTCTTTTTCTTTTTTTTTTTTTAAAAGGCCAACATGTCTATTCAAACTTTTTTATATATATATTTTTGTAAGTCTTGTTCTTTGTGGCTAGTACATTATAAGGAAATGCCTGTCCTTTTCTCCTATGTACAAGAAACATATAGGATCCAAGTCAGCAACTATAAACATGCTTATCTCTAGCTAACAGTTAAATAACTTTATTAATAACGTTGACATTGCTGATCTTTTTTACAGGTGAGTTTTGAGGTGGTGTATAGCCAGCTATGTTTAAGCAGAAGGACATAAGGCTATTCCTTTATTTAGTCCAAATGGATGTCAGATTTTACTTCTACGAGCTTCAGCAAAACTTGCCCTGTCCTTAAGCATGATATTTCTCACTGTAAAATGTACCCATTTTTCTGTTCTAGCTCAAAACACTGTAATAACGTCAAAAAAAATAGATGTTTTTGACAGAAAAAAAATAGAAATTTTATCATTTATATCATTAACAGGATAAAGTTTGTGGGATTCTAATTAGTTACAAACATCACCTATGCACAATATATAAAAGCAACCCATTAATCTTTTACATAATAAATATTATTTTGGATAACTCTAATGTATTTTATACTACATCATTGTTTTACAATGGAATATCATTAATAGAATTGACACAGCTGTCGTGGAAAAGCTGGAAAATATGGCATTAAGGACAGATGGATAGATTAAATGCTTGGATGGATGGATGGATGGAAGGAAGGAAAAGTATTATGTCAACAGAGAGGACATCTTCTGGCAACTAACTGGATTGAGGGCAGATTTAAGAGACTTCTGAAATTAGGAGCAGAAAAACAACAACAAACATAAGAATTTTTTATATCTAGATAGACCACATCTTTTCTCTTTTTGATCCTCCTACTTTGAGGGATAGTTTCCTACTCAGAAAGGAAAAATTTGGTAATGTGTTTTCTTCCATTTCAGACCTTGCTCTCCTGTAATAGAAGAGCCAGTACTATTTTTTGTGTTGACTCAGTGCTTAGTTTGTTATTAACCATGAACATACCCTTGGAATAGGACTGTAGTATCTCTATCAAGACCAAGACACAGCAAACAGAATGCACTCTCAAGAGAATTTAGAGCACAATTAGTTCCTGGTATTTCTGATTTCCCTGAAATTATTCATAATTTTTTATTGTATTAAGAAAAGCAGAGAATACTTATGTTCCCTGAAAACAAAGACATTTAAATTCTGTAGCTGTACCAACTAATTCTGTTGGTGGCTTTTCCCACTTTCTAGCAGGATTTAGAAAATCTGAGATGTTGAAGGGTACCTTTTGGGAAAATATCCTTGAATTATGCTGCAATGGAGAAAAAGAGTACAACAATAATTACAGAATACATGTAACAGTTTCCGTCAAAATTCTAATATGATATGAAAACTCAGGTAAGTAGCTGCATCAAAGTTGTGCTAGAAAATTAGACAATTTTGGTTTAGGTGATGAGACCATTAACAGAGTTTCCCTGTGGCTAGAGACACTGGAGACAAGGGTGGGAACATGGTTTTTCTTCTTTCTACAATTATTAGATCATCATATATCTTGCAGTAGTATTATCTTTAGCTAGGGAATTTAGAGAAGAAAAGGAAGAAAGAAAGGAGAGAAGAAAGGAAGATAGAAAAGAATTGAGAATTACCGAATTTCAGTTATATTCCTTACAGCCTTTGCACTTGCTGAATCACTTCCAGTGGGCAGTATACTGCCCAGTATTTTAGTTTCTGAATCATGTTTTCCTTTTCAGAATCATGGAAAAGATAGAGCAAGTAAGCTTACAGAGGATCTCATAAAAATAGGGGTTTCTAGAATTGACAAATACAGTGAAAGGAAGACTTTTTTTTTTTTTTTTTTGTTACCCAAAGAAAACTTCTAGTATATGACAGTGTAAGTCAATACTTCCCCAAAAGATTATCCTGTAATATTGTGTATCTTTTTTCAAAACAGGACTGACTGACAATAATATTTTTGCAATAGTTGTTATAGCCTTTTTTGCTTCATTAATTATTACAAAAATAATATTTATTGTGTAAGATCAAAGTCAAGGATATATATCAGATGGTTTTGGAACATTTGCTGCCATAGACACAGATGATTGTAAGATAATTGTTTTACATGGTAGTAAGAGACCACCTTTGGATAAGCTGTTAAAAACTCTCAGGACAGAAGAAAGTTGCATTGTTTTTTATTTTTCTTAGTTCTTTATTTCTGATCATTTTTGTTTTGTTTTCTTAACTTCTTTTAGCTTAATTTGTTCTATCATTCATCTTCGAACACTGCTGGTGGCAGGGAGAATACAAAATGAGTTTTAAGGGAAATGTTATAGAGTTGTATAGTGATAGAGCTTAAAAGATACTAGCTTAAAATTCCCAGTGTAAAGCTCGCTTTCTCTCCTCTAGGCAATTGCATGAGATGAATTATGTACTCTATTGATAGCAATAGATTACCTTCTGATGGAAAAATAGGAATAAACAAGTATCTGTATAGGTCCACAGCACAGTTCAGAAATAGTAAACCACTAAATATCTAAGGAACATTAGTGCAAATATTTTATTTTAATGCTGTACAAAGGAATAGGAAAATAGCAAGAAAACAGTGGGGTAGAATAAATTAAAATAAGTAGGCTGCCACAGAGGTACCTTTATGTTTTGTTTAATTTAAACAAAATATGAAACTGTTATAGAAAGATTCTGATGTGATGAGGACCATCTGTTCTTATTTTGTTATATAATGATTTGCATAAAATCTATTAAGTTTGTTGTATTGCATGCTTCAGGAATTTAATAACCCAGATTAAGTATGATATACAGTACATGGCTACAGATTGTAATAAACAAGAATTGTACTTCTGACTGCATATAGAAAAGAATGTGTGATTTTTAGTAAAATAAAGCTATTGCAACCTATTTCTTTTTGTATTTATTTAGTAATTAATGTGTTTGAATTCCTGTAAGATTACATGTTCCATAATTCTGCATGCTTGACACAAGGGAACATAGAATGATGCTAGATTTACATACTATTTTAATGTTACTCTTTTTCACATATCCAGACTTCTTAGATGTTTTCTAAGCTTATGTGATTGATTTCTTAATTATGTTTTGCATACATAAGTACTGATTCTAGTCTCATTTATCCCCATATAAACAGTGACCAATTCCCGTGAAATTAGCAGAATTTTTACTGGTATAAAAAATGAGAATGATAACCAGATTGATAGTTATGATAAATTATTCAGTTTTAGTAGAATGAAAATGGCTACTGCAAAACTTTCAGACTTCTCTGCCACAGAATTGAAGGATAATCTAGAAAAAAAATACTTTCATATGAATTTAAGTATTGCTAAACTTGCTTAGAAATTTGCAACTGACTCTATCAGAACCAAATGTGCCAATGTAACCACCTCCCTGGGCAGCCCATTCCAATGCCTAACAACCCTTTCGGTAAAGAAGTTCTTCCTAATATCCAACCTAAACCTCCCCTGGCACAACTTTAGCCCATTCCCCCTCGTCCTGTCACCAGGCACATGGGAGAATAGACCAACCCCCACCTCTCTACAGCCTCCTTTAAGGTACCTATAGAGAGCGATGAGGTCTCCCCTGAGCCTCCTCTTCTCCAGGCTAAACAACCCCAGCTCCCTCAGCCGCTCCTCGTAAGACTTGTTCTCCAGACCCCTCACCAGCTTCGTTGCCCTTCTCTGGACTCGCTCGAGCACCTCCATGTCCTTCTTGTAGCGAGGGGCCCAAAACTGAACACACTACTCAAGGTGTGGCCTCACCAGAGCCGAGTACAGGGGACAATCACTTCCCTAGCCCTGCTGGCCATGCTGCTTCTTATGCAAGCCAGGATGCTGTTGGCCTTCTTGGCCACCTGAGCACACTGCTGGCTCATATTCAGCCGACTATCAGCCAGTACTCCCAGGTCCTTCTCGGCCAGACAGCTTTCCAGCCACTCATCTCCCAGCCTGTAGCGCTGCTTGGGGTTGTTGCGCCCCAGGTGCAGGACCCTGTTTGTTATTTAAACAAAATTGAAAAAACTGTTTAAAGAGACTTTCTCAGTTAGCTGTGAAAATGCGTGGTGTCTGTGGGCAACATCCATAGACTGATATCAGTTGTGTTCATCTTTTAAAATACATGAAGCCTGCCCACAGTGTATTCAAGTATGATGTTACAGTACATAAAAGGTTTGAGTTTTATTAAAGAAGTCTCCATCAATAAAACAGTCTTTCAGTAGTGGTTCACTTCTTCAGCTTCTGGGCCTGTGCACTGATTTGTTTTACTAGCTGATTCACAACCTTTTGTACTGAGAAAATGTGCGATTTCTTACTGACACAATAATTATATCTAATAACATTTGTGTAATCAGTTTGTTCCTGCCTTTTTTTTTTTTCCTGTGCTGTAATACCTAGTTTCTCTCATATCTTTTTTTTTTTTTTTTTTTTTTTTTTTTTGTCTAGACTAACAAGTTAACAATGGGGGAAAATAAGAATTTTTCCTCCATTAACAGAGTACATTTGGACTTCTGTCTCCTTCAGAACTCTGAAGATATGAAATCCATGAAAAAAGCTATTTTTATTTCTGATTTACAGAGAGTTCTCAAACATTTTCTGTATTAGCTGTGTTTAGCAGTTTTTCATAACACTAGAGGAACTGGGAACCTTTCCTTTTCCTTTTCCTTTTCCTTTTCCTTTCCTTTTCCTTTTCCTTTTCCTTTTCCTTTTCTTCCTTTTCCTTTTCCTTTTCCTTTCCTTTTCCTTTTCCTTTTCCTTTTTTTCCTTTTCCTTTTCCTTTTTTTTCCTTTTTTTTTTTTTTCCTTTTCCTTTTCCTCTTTTTCCTTTCCCTTTCTCTTTCCCTTTTTCCTTCTCCCTTCTCAGTGTTTTATCTAAACAAGGACCTTAAAGCAACACTTACAAATCCCAAATTATTCTGTCCATCTCTGCAGAAAAAAAAAAAGCATATATAAATCAAAGCTTTATCCTAAGGAGTTAGAGTGCTGTGCTCCAGTCTTGACCTTAATACTATGAGATGGAAAGTTTTACTTTAATTTTCCAAGTCTTTCCTGCATCGTTGCTGTTTCAGAAGCCTTTATTTTGTATTGATTTCTCCTCTGAAGTATAGTATTTCCCATTTATTTTCAATACATTTCATTTTATTGATTTCACACAATTTTTCTAAAATTAAATTAATTTAAAATTGTATCATCATCTAATGTGCTTGAATCCAGCCTCATATCATCTTCAGAAATGTTCTGTTTCATCTTTTTAATGTAATCTTTAACTTCAGCTTTACAGCTATATTTTACCTTGCATATTTTTATCAAACATCTTTCCATATTTTATGAAAGCACCATAAAAACTGTCTGAAAGCCTTATGAAATTCATGATATATCCTTGGATTCATACTATCCACCAGATCTTCTTCAAATTCAAAAATAAAAATAGAAGGTTTATTTCATTACAAGGCAGGGACATCTTACAATGCTGGTGACTCAAGATGTTTTATTCTTGTAAAAAATTCAAAGATCTGTAATAGGTCTTTGGAACACCTGCAGCTGTCTTTTTATTGAAAAATATCATGAAGCAGCTTTGTGATTTTTCTGATTTTTCTTTAATACTTCTTTTTTTTTTTTTTTACTGAAACAATGTTTTCTTCTAAATTAAAAGACTGTGTCTTGTTGCAACAACAACAAGAAATGGAAAGGGGAAAACGAATACCTATGGAAGAGAAATCCAAGTGTTTAGAACATTGCAAATTATGTAAAGTAAACAGAAACTGTTGACGTGATATCCTTGGTCTGTTCAACTCTCTCAACTCTGTTCAATTTTCAGAAATATATCACCATTGTGGAAAAAGCTACAAAAACATATGTTAACTATTACATACATTTTTACATACATTACATAAATATATAAATTATATATGTTAAATAATCACAGAATCACAGAATCATCTAGGTTGGAAGAGACCTCCAAAATCACCTAGTCCAACCACTGACCTAACACTAACAAGTCCTCCACTAAACCATATCACTAAGCTCAACATCTAAGCATTTTTAAAGACCTCCAGGGATGGCGACTCAACCACATCCCTGGGCAGCCTATTCCAATGCCTAACATCCTCTCAGTAAAGAAGTTTTTCCTAATATCCAACCCAAACCTCCCCTGGCGCAACTTTAGCCCATTCCCCCCCGTCCCATCACCGGGCATGTGGGAGAATAAATAAGTAAATAGAATTTTCTTTCTGGAGATAGGTGTGTTGTGCTTCATGAAACTATAATTCATAGTTGTGGAATACATGATGGATACAGTACCTTTCATGTCTTCATATGATATTCTAACTTCTGTGCAACGCTCACAATTCTTTCACTGAAATGTTATCGAAAGCATGCTGACCTTGCTAATTGAAATATTTTACTGAACAATGTGTTTAGTATTAGAAGAATTGTTTTTCACATAACTGGAAATACAAAGCAACTGTAGATGAAAATGTGGCGTTCTCATTGAAAGTCTAATGTCAGTAATGTAAAGCCTAACAGTTGCTGAGCACACTCAGACAAAAGTTAGCATAATAATACATATAGCAGATAATCCATACATGAAATTCTTGATGTTGGTGTAATTTGGGAATAACTCTATGACAGTTCATTTAGTTACTCAGATGTACAGCAGTGTAGTTTAAGATTTTAATATAATTTTCTCCCTGTTATGAGGATAGAATTCGGTATAACCGTAATGAAAAAAAATAAATCCATTCCCATAGCTTTTTCCTTGGTCTTTGGGGAAAGAAAATTCTGGACCCTTTTTATTCTTTTTATTCTGTTTGATATATAACGTACTGAGTTCTGAGACATGAACAATGAAGTTTGAACTTATGGGATTTTGTTTTTGTTTTGAAAAGAGATAGATTGAGTCTACACAATCTTCATGGTACAATGTCACATACAAAGCAAATGGAAACTAATTTAGACTGGGAAGCAGGCATGGGAAGTGACTAACAACATTTAATTAAATTAATTAAGAAGCACAGATTTCACACAATCCAATAGCTGATGTAAGCAATTTTAAAATGCACTTTTTGAACTGCATTAAGAATGACTTAGGAGAGGATCACTGCAGTTATCACCCTAAAAATGGTTAGAAAGTCCTGAATCAGTAGTAAGTGACTAAAAATCCTTTCTTATGGGTGGAATTTGGAGACAGACAAAAATCATTATAATTATCTTAATTTGATATATGTGTAAAATTTTATAATTATTATCTTACCATAACCAAGTTAAAAGTTTACAATGAAAAAGGTAGTGTAGCAGTAGACTACGGTCAGCTTTTCTTTAGAGAGAACAAAACTCATCACTTAGCTAGCTCTCTGGCACCATAATATTTCATTTACAATAAAGCTAAGGGGTGCATAAACAAACAAATATGTTCCTTTATAGAATATGTTAATACATATTATGTCACTTAAAATAGTCAAAAAAATAGGAATGTGAGAGATATAAACACATAAATCAAAAGGCTTAAGAGAACATTTTTATTATACTTAATGGTTTGCAACAGAAAAAGCCTCATACATCTGAAACTATGGCAGCCAATTTCATTAGAATACTTTTATGGTAGGATATAATTTCTAAACAGTTTTAAATAATTGCTGTTTGTGAATGTACAACAAGCTGCCTCAGAAAGAGATTCAGTAGATACATGCATTTTTAAGTATACAGTCATGTTTCTGTTTTCATATAAAACAGCAATACTTAATTTCTAAACAGATAGGGAAATAATATATATACTGTTAAGTTTCAGTGTTTATCAGATCCTCCTTTATTTTTTATAAGACTCAGATGAAATAATAGCAGTGTAACTTGTATAGCTATTGTCAGAAAACTAACAAGTTACACTCATAAGACATGCCTATATTTAAGTAGCATTCTAAATATAAGATGTTAAGTGCAACATGAAAGCTAACAAGCTGTTGCAAAAGCCCAAGCTTATATCCCTTTTTAAAGGAATATCTAAGCTAAGCAAAATCATTAGAATGACACCACAAAACCTGATATACAGAGACTAGAGTAGAGTTTTCCTACGAAGGAAGGCTGAGAGATCTGTGGTTGTTCAGCCTGGAAAAGGGAAGGCTCTGGGGACCTTTCAGTACTTGAAGTGAACTTAAAAAAAAAAGATGGAGACTGACTTTTTACTCAGGCAGATAATGACAGGACAAGAGGGCATGGTTTCAATCTAAAAGAGAGGAAATTTAGATTAGATGTTAGGGGAAATTCTTTACTCAGAGAGTGGTGAGGCACTGGAACAGGTTACCCAGAGAAGGTTCAGATGCCCCATCCCTGGAAGAATTCAAGGCCAGGTTGGATGGGGACCTGGGAAACCTTGTCTAGTGGGTGGCATCCCTGCCCATGGCAGGGGGTTGGAACCAGGTGACTTTTAAGGTCTTTTCTGACCCAAACCATTCTATGATTCTATGATTCAATGTTTCTATGATAGGTAAAAATTAGAAAGGGTAAAAGGATAGTCAAAGAAAGAGTCATAGACATAGAAGCTTTTCCAGAACTACCACGGGCTTTTTGTTTCCAGGAGCAGCAGATTGCACATATAAGAAACACAGAGTATACTGAAGGAAGGTAAAGTCAATATGACTAATTTTTATGAGTTTTCAGCAGAAGGAAAATATGTTCCTCAAAATTATTCCTTTTTAGTAGTAAGCATGAAAATATCAGACGAAAGCACAAGAATATGTTAGAGCAAAATGACAAAGAAAAACAAGTCACTGTTCCCAGATTGTAAGTTTCTGCCTGTTCATAAGGATAATATAAAGGAGTTTTAACCAAAACACTGAATCTCCATAAACCAGTCATATATCTGTCATATATATATATATATCAGTCATATATAACTGACTGAAAGGAGTAAATAATAAGCAATAGTAAAAGAGAAAAGGCTGTGAGGAGGAAGAACAAATGTATTTTTTAGTTCACATTAATTGTCTAAGCAAATATTTATTGTCATGTGTTTGGTTATTCTACTTGGATGCACGAATAGGATTGATTTGTGTTGGAATTTAAACAAGCAAGACATACTTGCATTTTACAAAATCAGATTTGTCCAAGCATAGGTTATACTTTCCACATAGGGTCAATTACTCTGTTTGTAACAAGTTCTCCTTTAAAAAAAAAAAAAAAAAAAGTGTTTGGATTTTTTTCTCTTTTCCAATACCTACTACTAATCTCCAGAATAAGTTCTGAGTTTTTTTGCTCCACCTGGAGCTGTGTAGAGAGAACCTACATTGCAACTTCTGCAACCTTAATGGAAAGCAATGTAAAATGTTAATGATGTTCCATGATGTTTCTCTTTCCCTTATCTAGGCTGACATCATTAAAGATTCTTAAGGGAGGTCTTCTTATGATGCTGCACTCCTATTGATGCGATTTATTAGAATAAAATAAAATTAAAAAAATAAAATAAAATAATAAAATAAAATAAAATAAAATAAAATAAAATAAAATAAAAAGACTTGGGATACTCCAGCTTTTCTAAAGGAGAAGACACAGTCTAACTTTTGTGTTCTCCTTTATCACCTGCAATCTTAGATTTTTAGATTTTTGGCCTCTTGATGAGACCTGTATATCCACACAAGGAGCAGGCATATGCAGCCTGTTCACAAGCATGAGTTTGATTGTTGGGCAGTACACACTAGGTAAATATTTCTTACTTCCTCTGAGGAACAAGAGTTTGAAAACTACTAAATGGACACTTTGCCCTAAACAGTAGATCTCTTGAGCTTCTGATTGTAAAGTTCATTTTGGTCACTTATTGATGGAAGGATTGAAAGAAGCAGTTTATAGAAAAGACATTGACTTCTGCTGTATTCATGACAGAACTTCCAAGGATTGGAAATATTCAGGAAAATGGAATGCTGAACTGAAAGAACGTGAGTTTCCAATTCAGCCAGGTAATATAACATCAGTTGTTTATCCTCCCAGAGGAAAATATTTTAACAATAGTGTGTGATGGAAGCCTTGAAAATGCTAGCAGATAAACACAAGCCACAACGACCACCTTCTCAGTTGAGTATTTATGTGTCTGTCAATCACTCTAAAACATACACACAGTAAAATGGATCAAAATTGACATTTTTACATATCTCTTTATATGTACAGTTCAAAAAGTTAAGTTTTACTTTAGGAAAAAAATCAGAGCAAAAATGAGTCTCACTTGTATTTAGAATCTTAATATCACTTATAAATGATGAATTATGAATTAATGTATGTAATGAACAGAGGATACAGTTTATCTGATAATTTTGTGGATGTTGATGCTTCCATTAAATCTGTACGACTGTACAAAATTCTGGGCAATCCAGAACTCAGCAACAACAGACATAATAATATGAAGGAATAAAGTTCAGAGACAGACTTGAAACAAAATGCAAAATATTTTTTGTACATGCTTCTGCTTAAGATGTGTCCATATTTTGTGCTTACTTCAATGTTGACAGTGCACCCCTACAGGAAAAAAAAGCACTATGTTGATAGAATTCTGTTTCCTTTTAAATTTAAGTATATTTTCATTATTAAGAAAAAATAGTACCTCCTTTAAATTTCTAAACATTTTAATTAAAAGTCATTGGTCAGAGCTTTGAGGGGAAATAATCTGAGTATTATCTCATGTTCTGCTCTCTCATGACACCTAAACAAGTCAAGAGGTTTGTATAGGATTTGATAATATGCCTGCTACTCTTTTGGAGGCTTCTTAATCTTTTAAGAGTTTCATGATAATGAAATGTAAATTTACTGTCTTTGCACATTTAAGTTGAATGTGTTGAAAGAATGGTGCATTCAAATTCCCAGATCCACAATATATCACTTTACAACCTGTGGCCCTTTTAAGAGTTCTTCCTGCATTTGTGGCTTAGAAAAACCTTGCTTTTCTTGGACACTGCAAGTTGGTCTAATTAGATTCCTGCTCATGTTCTTTTCTTCATCTCTGCTGCCTATTAAGCAGATTTTTATATGCTCTTCCAATCACAGTAGCATCCAACTGCTGAAGGTTTTAATGTACAAAATATTTCTCTGGCGGTTCATTTGTGTTGGTATGTGCTCCAGAGTATGAACAACTGATAAGGATGCATTTCAAAACAGCTAATTTACTCCCATCCAAGTAGAAATTAGTTATTTTAACAAATAAAGACTATTACTTGTAACTTTATCTGTTTACTTTCTCATATGTTCTTAGTAATTGAATTATACACGTATTGTAGAACTATTTATAAACTATGCTCTCCCTACAGTTTTTTCTTCAACCACAACTTTTCTGCATTTGTGTGAAAATAAAATATGTTCTCACTTTATACAAAGATTAGTAATTTTGCTAACAAGTCTCTATGTTAAAAAAAAAAAAGTTGCTATTTTTTATAAATGGTCACTGAGTAACTTTGCTTTATAATAAGCCTATGGGATGAAGTACAATTTGTTTTTCAAACCTATTTTTATTTCAGCATGTGATGATACTTTCTTTGATGTGAGATGTTATTCAACAGCAGAGACTGCCTCTAATCAACAGTACACACAGTATCAAATAAGTTATAGTGCTCAAATATTTGATATCACTGTCTCATTTATTCCATGCTTCTGACGCATTAGTACAAGTTCTTAATGCTATAATGGAATCCTGGCAGCCAGAGCTTTAAAGTGCATCATTTTTTCCTGAAGTAAGTACCAGCTGTACCTCTCTGCATTTTCCCTGATTATTAGGAAGCAGTTAAACCTAAATTTGGCTTTAAACTGGAAGAGGGTAGATTTAGATTAGATTCTTTATCATGAGGGTGGTAAGGCACTGGAATTGGTTACCCAGAGAAGCTGTGGATGCCCCGTCTCTGTAAGTGTTAAGGGCAGGTTAGATGGGGCTTTGAGCAACCTGGTCTGGTGGGAGGTGTCCCTGCCCACGGCAGGGGGATTGGAACAAGTTGGTCTTCCAACCCAAACCATTCTGAGTCTATTATAAGATATAAGCTATGAACTTCCAGTTCTGAGTTAACTTTACTCATGCATAATACAATAAGGAGCTTTATACACATTTCAACTACCTTGATTGTCCCTTAATGAGTGATATAAGACAAACGTATTCTGATTTTAAAACGTAGTTTCTGCCCAAGGAACTTATTAAATATCAGTGAAGAAGCTGATGAGGGAAATGAAGATGTTAGTGTTCCCAGAAAAGAGTTACTTGAACAAGTAAAGCTGGCATTTTTTTTTTTCTTTTCCTGATGAATCCTGGTAAATTCCACATGGACTCCAAAATGTTCTGAAGCAATAAATAGGTCTGTTGGTTCAGTTTAGCAAATGCTCCATTCCAAAAATGTTGTAAGTGCTAAAGAGAGAAATACAGGGTATAGATAATCATTTATTTGGCTTTTACTGCTCTGTATGTCATGACATAAGTTTATAGTGGGCCAGTATGGAAGTCTGTGTAACAAGGAAATAGTGATTTCAAACAGAATCTAGGCAGAATTTCACCATATAATGCCTTGATTTCAGGGACCCATATGTCAGTATGAGTGACTGCTATATAACCTGAGCAAAAACTGTGACATTATGGTTCACTGTCTTTGAAAATATCACCTGTATGTTCTGCTTCTAAGAGCTCATTCCTATGGAGATGTTTAAGAGCACAATATTCTCAGTGAACCTTGGTGTACCTGCAGAAAGTTCAGTACAATACAGGTAGAAGATTTATAGCATTGTTCACTTGGGTGAATAGTATAAAGATGTGAAGGACAGTGATGCTGACGAAATACACTATGGCTGGAATCTGTGCAGCTTGCTGTGATTCACAAAGAAAGTCTCATTCAAAGCTGCAGCAGATGGGGTTACCAGCATCAAAGAGGTATATGGGACTGCTACCACCTTTATGATAATTACCATCCTTATAAGATTAGGTAACTGCTTTGTTTGTCGTTTCTTTCTTACTGGGATCAAAAAATAACTAATACTTCCTCAGTCCAAAGCAAAATAGTATGCACTGGTGTTAGAAGAATATTATTACAACTGCAGTATTAAGAAACTGAATGTCCAAGAATACCAAAATTAAGACTGGTCTACAACTGTAATTTATTCTACATCTTTAAGAACCAGATATTTTACCCTCTTCCCTCAAAATGAATTAAAGTTTTCCTTAATGTGATAATGACTTCCAGTTTGGTCATCCCCATGCTGTTGCCGAACTTATTTACTGAATGATGCGTAAGATTTCAAGACATTTCATGAGCTTTGTATCTATTATAGGAGGCAGGGAGGATGCTGACTTGATTCATTCAGTATTTTTTCTTATATAGATCACATACAGCCTTTGTATGATGCTATTCAGTCGACATAAGGCTGTCAGGTTTACAGACAACACCTTTCCCATACTCTACTCAATAATTCTAAGAAATCCCTCTCTGCTGAACTGACTGAATATTATAGCTGAATTATTCTTCTACAAAAACAGGCCACAACTTTTTTCTGAAGCCACTTAATACAATGTCCACCCTTGCTTCGTTTCATATACAATGAGGATAAATCACAGAATGACTTTCATTAAAACTTAAAGAAATGAGCAGAATGGCCGTACAATGAATGACACTTAGTTAAATGACTTAGTTAGAATGACTACATAGTTAAAGATAGAACAGATTCCTAAAATAATCAATATTCAAATGTGAATTTCTTATAATGTAGCAAATAAGCAAGATCACAATTTATAGTGAAAAGACCAGATATTTCCCATCTTTTTGAAAAGTTTAAAAACATATTTAATTTCATTAAAAATAGCATTTCATCTGTAACTGTATTGTATTGTAAAGCAAAATTCTTTATTGCAGAACACAATAAAATTTTATAATTGACATGTTTGGTTTATTTTTTCATGTTACAAAGGCTGGAGATGTAAGTGGCATTAACAGGGAGATATCACGTCAGACCCTTTTACAAATAAGGTATATTTGCACAGACATTTGAAATATACACTTATTAGAAAAAGACTTTTCAATTGTAGCTTCCTGTATTTTTCCCCAAATGACAGACTGAGAAATGCCAGAAGTGAGACAAGAGCAAAGATGCATATTTTAAGTGTACTAGAGGACAAGTTGAACAGAAGCCAGCAATATGTTCTTGCAACAAATAAGGCCAGCCACATCCTAGGCTGTGTTAGTAAGAGTGTAGCCACCAGAGTGAGGGATGTGATCCTTCCTCTGTGTTTTGCACTTGTGAGACTGCACCTGTAGTGCTCCGTTCAGTTTAGGGCTCCCCGATAGTAGAGATACTGACACTGGAGTGAGTCCAATGGGAGACTACCAAGATAGCTGGGGGATGGAGCACAGGACACATGAGTAGAGGCTAAGGAAACTGATTTGTTCAGCTGGGAGAGAGAAGGTCAAGGGCAAGCCTTATTGCCATCTGCAACTACCTTGTCAGAAAATACAGACTTGAAGGAACCAGATCCCTTTTGGAGGTGCAGGATAGGACAAGAGGTGAAGGCAACAAGTTGGAGTATCAAAAATTCTGATTAGATATCAGGAAAAGTATCTATACTGTGGTTGTGGTCAAACTCTGAAACAGGTGCCCAGACAGGCTGTGGAGTCTCCATTCTTTAGGATGTTCAAGACATGTCCAGGCATAGCCATGAGCAATCTGATGTGGTTAGACTTGCTCTGTACAAGTCTCTGATGAACTAGATGACCAGAGGTCCCTTCCAAACTAATTTGGTCTATAAGTCTATGATCATTGTATTATAGTAATCACTATTGCTTATATTAAGGTACGGACACAGTAAAGTATCCTTAGGAAGTGTTATAGGAACCATTATAAAGTGTATTTAATCTGCTTTATCTTTGGGTTAACAGCACTGATGTCCAAACTGTAAGAAGGTTATTATCTGGAAGGGTAGTGAAAGAAGCACTGCAATAAATTTCTGTGCCAGAAGAAATAGCTAGAGAATGAAGCAAAAATACCTGCCTCACTTCAACTAATTAAATACCCTGTCCCTGATAATACAGCTCAGGGAGCTGAAAATGAAATAACTTCATAGATTGAAATATAGTGGGATGGCTACAGAAGAGTTTTGGAAATTTCTGTATCTTGAATAGACGAAAAACTAATGAGATACAAACCTGAAGTGGAGCAGTGGGAAAACAAAATTTTCAAGAATGCCCTCATAAAGTTCTGACATGGTATGTATAATAGTGCAGTTTTGGAGCAGCAAATATTGTAACTGTTGATGGTTCTGAGTACATTGGGCATGGGTTAATGTAGGAAAAATAAGAAAAAGAGCATTTAAAAGGGTCTTGGAAAGGAAAACTACCTGAGTCTGTTAGAACAGATATCAACCTAGTACTATATACTATTATAAATAATAAATTCCTGACTTGTCAGTAATAAGTTATACTTCTTTGACATTCAAAAAGTGTTCAAGACTTTCGATGATGTCAGCCAAGCTGATGACTGATATAAATAATCACTTTCTGATTGGGTTGCAATGGCTACAGATGCAATCATCTTCTAATCATAAAGCTAATTTTGCAGTTAACTATTTATACAGTTGATATTGGTATAATTTTAAAAGAATATGAAGAGTTATAATACTCTTACTGGAAGATATTTACTTACTTAGTGAATGCTAACTTTTTATTTGCCTTTCCAAACTATTAATATATACCTCCAGTAGTTTGAGACAAATGGCTAAACATTATCTTGATCTTTGAATGAATTAAATTTCTGTAATTGCACTGTTCTGGTATGCAGAAATATTAAAGAATATTTTCCACCAAAATAAATGGTGACTTTTGAGAACAAGCTGAAATAAAACTGTGTATTCCCTTTGTCCCATCTTTCTGTGAATTTATTAGAAATTTCTTCTGGAAAACCTTATCAGCTTCAATTACATAGCAGAGTGATTGCTTGATTAATTTAATTTGGATTATTCACTACGGAATTGGACTAAAGAATCTGAAGTACAGATCAAAATAAACAACACATGGATCAAAATAAATTCAGAATACTACTGGATGAGTCTGAATAGCTTATGCTATTTTGCAGCTAAGAGCATATGCAAATATATTTTTGTGGAATAAAAGCCAAAGAAAATATTTATTAGTATTCTTTCAAAAAGGTCAGGTTTAGGACTGAGGTTTTATTTTGTTTTTTATTTTATTTTATTTTATTTTATTTTATTTATTTTATTTTATTTTATTCTTTATTATTTTATTTTATTTCATTTATTTTATTTATTTTATTTTTTATTTTATAACATTAATCACTTATTGATTGTATAGAAAAGATGGAAGTATAACCAGAGGAGTATTAGTATCCACTGTTCATGGGTGGGTGACCCACTGTAATGGATGATCATTAACAACCTCAACTAAAAAATGTAGTGCTTCTGGCATTTGGAGCCAATTACAAGTAGTGTTTATGCGTCTTTATCAGCAAAGAATCGCTGAATCACTGATGTTGGAAGAGACCTCTGGAGGCTGTCTTGTCCAGCCCATACCATGTCAAGACATCTCCGGTTACAGCATTTCAGGAATGAGATACCTATTAATCCAGAATCATCAGATGCTTTGTTTTTCCATCTGAATTAAGATTATTTTACGTGTAACCCCCCTACCCCCCCACATTCCAGGACATTAGATTTGCTTCTAAATTGCGGTAGTTTATATTCTTCAAACTTTCCATTGCATTCCATTCCTAAAAATGACAATTATTTTATACTTTATTACTTTCAATTACTGATTTATTAATCCATAATTCAAATGAATAATTTATAAGTAGAAATTAATGAAAAGTGATATTTCTACAGGATTTTAAAAATAGCTCTGAGAATTTAAATATTCTATAATACTCCATAATACTATAGAGCAGCTTTAAAAGGTTGCCCTGTTCTGTCACATTGTGCATTTGATCTTTAAAAGAAATAACTCACATCAGCAAATAAAGGGCTTTTCAATTTGATGCTTAAAGAGGATAATGCTTCTCATTCTCCAGAATAACCGTAATCTAGAATTTTATGTATTTAACATACACTTGTTGTTAGCTAGATCAGGCCTCTGAAAGAGTAGTTTTCCAAAAATTCACGACCTATTTTTTGTTTTAGAATAAAGATTAGCTGCTTAAGAAAGCTTTGTAGAGAAATTACTTTAAAAGCCATATTTCCATTATCAGGCTGCTTCATTATAAAACAGCCTACTGTACATGGACAGGACAGTTACCTAATGCAGCATTGATCTGATCTCTGGTTAAACAAAGTTGCTGGGCAGACCAGAAAAATTGATTATGCAACTTTTAAGAATTAAGATAGACTTGAGCTAAAATAGCTGAAAATCTCACATTGCTTTAAAAGGTAAGTTTGAATGGACTGAATAGCTCCATAGGACCAATCTGAAACTAAGAAAGAAACATAAATAACTTCCATAAAAGCTTTGTCATACACTGGGTGAATGCATTTCTAGTATTTGGGTCAAGTTGCTAGTTCAATACTACTGGAGAAAAAGCTTTATCTTGGTATGTTATTTGCATTGGTATGCATTTTTCTAAAATTATCTTAATATCTTCAACTATCTATCTCATAATATAGATATGTTTCAGAACCTACCTGACAAAACTGAGCATGAATTTGAGAGGGTAGGAGGTTTTACTAGAAAACCTTTGAAAAAATTGTATCTCTAAAAACTGGTTGTTTTAGCAACCATATGATCATGTAAAAGTATTAAATTATTATTTTATTATAAAAATATTGCTGCTATTATTAGAGCTTGGAATCACATCCAAAAATATACTGCAGGCCTTTTGGTTTCTATGGGATAAATGTTATTCTTTCAGACAATGATAAACTTATTTATACATAAAATAGGAAAATAATTCCGTGCTTCTTTCACTTTTTTTTTCCCAAGAGAATGTGATATAAAATACAATGTTTTTTTTTCTTTTTCATGTTGATTGAGTTTACTTGTTTTATTCAAACCCTGTATGCCTTATTATGCATAGATGAATTAGCAAAGAGGGTTAGCAGTTGGAGTGCAAAAACTTTTGTAGTTTTGCAGCTTTTGCAAAGCTACGCAAACAGTACCACTCACTCCTTTTAACTTGCCAGCACTGCCATGAGAAGATGACTGCAAAAATGAAGCTACCATCTCTTGCAAGTGTGAGATACTATCTGCCCAGGCAAACAAACACTGATAGAATAATAATTCCTGTGTTTTTGGTATAGATTGCCTAAATCTCATGACTGTTAAGCTTTTGTTTTGAAAGATGACTATAGTTCAGTCACTTGAAACTAGAAGCTTCATATCAGTATTTCTCATTTATAGGTAACAATATAATGAAAATAAATGTTGCGAAACTCTAACCAACATAAAGGTATTTTTTTTGTGTGTGTCAAACATCAAAATTTCTTTAGTTCAAATCAAAGATGTCATTACTGGCTTTGTTGAAAGTTATA
Source organism: Cygnus olor (assembly GCF_009769625.2). Lineage (NCBI taxonomy): Eukaryota > Metazoa > Chordata > Aves > Anseriformes > Anatidae > Cygnus > Cygnus olor. The sequence goes on from NC_049170.1 coordinate 76,110,282, forward strand.
CTGCTTAAAGTAAGGCAATTATCAAAGCTTTCATTCTAAGCTAAACCAGTTGTGATGAATGTGAAGAGAAATATGTTATTACACAAGCAAATTTAGGTTTCTGAACTGATACACCGTTTTGAGTCATTTTAGTTTACAAGGAAAGATAATGATTTGGTTTTCCTCAAGCTACATTTTCATAGGTGTAATAACTGCAAAAAAACCACCTAATTAAATTCCTTGAGAAACAAGTTCTATTGATTTGTTTAAAGTTGTTAGTAAGAACAGTAGGTGCCACACCAGCATAATTCAAATCCAGAAATGCTAATTCTATATCTTATATTTCTTGTAGAATTGCACATTGAAGTACATTATCTTGATTTCTGATGACAGCCTGAATTACTTTATTGATCTGTACTTCATTTTACTCCATTTTAGAACTCTGTTTGTATTTGTTCCCTGGAGTATCAAATGTTTTCATCCAGAATATAAAAAATATTAATGTTAAAGTGCATTCATATCTGTTCTACTTTACCAATATCTATCTGGTATGTCCTCCTCATACCATGTGTAAGCGACAGTAACCTCTATGTAACAAAATATTAGTCTAATTATCTAATACTGTTTAATTACTTTTAATTAAGCAATAATATGAACCAATTATTGTTTTGAAGTTCTTATAGAATTACTTCATATAATTACATTCAATGCTGTATAGAATATGATATGAAGTATCTGCTTAATTAATGTTTCTTGAGCACATTATTTCTAATGATGGTCAAAGTTTTAATGAATTAATTTGACCATCATTATCGGTAATGTGCTGGAGATACATTAATCTAAGTGATATCTTATCATATCCTATGCAGAACTAATTTGTCCAAATGGGAATTTGGCAAATGAATTCTGGTTTCAATATGGGAAGCAATTGATGCCCAATTTTGAATCAAAAAATGAATACAGTCTGGCATACATTTTTTTATCAAGAGTTTATAAATTTGGTGGGAGATATTTCTGGCAGATAATACAATTAGTTCTTGCAAGTGTACTTTGAAGAAATGTATGAGGTTATGAATTTTAATATGTAATAAACTATTCTTTACTAGGACTGAAAATATCTGCAGATTACAAATGATAATCATGTCTCTAATTATGTAACAGTTTCCAAATCATACATAATGCTGCATGTGTGGTAGGCAAATCAGAAAGTGATAACCTAATTTAGAAGTACCTCCTGAATTAATGGTCCAGCACAAAGTTCTGTTTCTGTTCTTTCTGGCATATTGAATTGTTTACCTAGCTAACTGTATGCTAGATTTTCATGAATTCACAGTCATCGTGGACTTTCAGGTGAGAGGTTCCTAATGATGTAAGGTTTGTGATGAACAGAAAAAAAAAAAAAGAAAAAAAAAGAAAAAAAAAAAAGGTTCTTACCAGATATTTTTTCCAGTATTTACTTTTTTTAATGTTCTGTGGTGCATCATAGACAGTTTGGAGCGTGCAGCTGTCCAAACCATGGAGACAATGTGAGAGATATGTAGGCAAATTAGGCTGAGCTTCACAAATTCCTTAGACGTGTTCAGGGTGGAATACATTTTGAAAAAATAATGCATACAGAGTATTGCTAGCTATATACAACAGCAGCTTTTATCTAATATTATATATATGTAAATATCAGGAAAACAAGATTGATTTACAGTGTATTCCAGTTTGCTGTACTTTTCTTTATAAAGCAAAGTATGAAGTATATCTCCACTGAAAAAAACATAAGTGCATAGTGGGATGATGTTAATACTATTGGCTTATTTAATATAAAATAATACTCTAATCATGGACACCTAGAATCACATATGATAGGATAAGGAAAATGTTAGGAATTTTGAACATATTTTATATGGTTGTGGGCAATCTATAACAGCCATTGGAGAAAGCTGAGCATTTTCCAGCCTTGTTCTTTGTTGAGCTCCATATGTGGAGAATGAAATGGGAAACTAAAGTTCTTTATGCCAAAGGAGAAAAACCTTCTTACTTCAAATAATTCTTAAATACCACTAACTCTGTTGACTTTGTCAAAACCAACGGCTCTGCTTTTGTAGGACTCATATGGAGAACTGCGCAGACGTACAGTTCAGAGAAGGACCTGAATGAGAAGCCAGACAGGATCACAGAATCATAGAATCATTAAGGTTGGAAAAGACCTTCAAGATCAGCTGGTCAAATGATAACAAAGAAGAAAATAGAAGCAAAGCAGGACTCAAGAGCATTTATACTTCTGTTTCATTTTCCAGTCATGTTTTTCTGTCTATGGTACCACCAAAGACAATAGCTTCTTCTCTAAGGGTGCCACCAGCCCCGCCAGTCTCTGCCCAGGCCTGGGCCCATGCCCAGGCCCAGGCCCAGGCCAAGGCCCCATAGCAGCCCCAAGGCTGCCAGACCCTGCCCCAGCAAGGCCACAGCAGGGCCGGGCTCCAGCTCCCCACAGCCCTGCCCTACCTGGGTATGCCCCCCACCCAGCTGGGCCCATGGCTGGGCCCCATCCCCATGGAGGGGCCCCTTGCCTGGGGCTGGGGCTGCCTGGTGCCCCCGGTGTCCTGCTCCTGGTGGGGCACTGGGACGGGCCCTGCCTGTGGGCCCTGTCTTGGCCCACTGCAGGACACCCTGTGCTCCCAGTCCCAGGGAGCCACTGCCTCACTCTTCACATTATAACCTCTAAAAGACTTTGTATTTGAATTGCTTTCATGCTTACAAATTTGATTTTTGTATGAAATTTGAAAAATATGTTACTCATCAATGGTAAATATCCTATTACATGGTTTGCTGTAATAGTTGTCAGTGAGTTAGAGTAAGGGAATTTTAAGAAATGCAAAATTGATTCCCATTAAACTTAGTTTTGCTAAAACAACATTCTTAGATAAATTTGACTGAAAAAAGGATAATTTCTAAGTTGGGTGCTAGTGATACTTTTGCAATCTATGTGACTGTCAAACTTCCTTTTACTCAGAAAAGGAGACAGACATCATCAAACATTCTCTGATGGCTTATTTTGATGTGCTGTCACTAACTTAACCCAATTTGCTCAAGAGCAATGAGGTTAAAAATCTTCCCTAAAAGTTTCTTTGTGGTTATTTTTCAACACCGCTGTCTAATGATTACATAAAGTAGTAACCAAACGTACTTGGCACTCTGAAAAAGAATAAAAATGACATTCCATATCATAAACATACACCGACATACATGCTGAACAATTTGAAAGATACTGTTGTCAAATAAACACATATTAAAGACATCATGGATATATCCTGGACAGAATTCAGGTTACAGGTTTTCCACTTAAGTGTGCAGAAAACCAAGCAGCCACCACCATCAAACAAATCACCTAGCTGCAGAATGAAAGGCATTATATATCAGTTTTTGCCATAAAATTCTAGCTGCAAAGGAACGAATGACATACATTCAATTATTTCCCTATACTAAACGTAAGCCCCATTACATTTCTTATATAAACAACAACAACAACAACAAAACAACCAACCAACCAACCAAACCAAACAACAACAACAAGAGGACCAAGATTGCACTGTTTCTTGCAGACATTCATATAACACACACATACACACAAATCCTTCCTTGGTTTTAGTGGCATACCAAAGCTTGCTTGTCACTCTTGCAGTTCAGCCATAATCGTAAAAGACAAAACTGGCTAATTTCCAGCCTAAAGAAAAAGTATGCAGAGTAATCTCAATGGCATTGATCATAGATAAACTCGTGTTGTCATTTTAATGTGTTGGCCAACTATAACTGTCAGCTATAAAATATTCACTGAGCTTTCAGAGTCAGTAGGCACAACCAGAGTTTCAAATGCTGAGTTTGGGTATCATTCAAAAGCTGAGCACTCAAAATGCCATTGTGTCTGAAAATATTTGTCATTATTTATTAATTAAAAATATTTGTTAAGATGAGTTAAAAGTAAGTATTAAATCTTCAGTGTTTAACAAGTTTAAAGTGGTTTTTATTTCATTATCTTTGCAGCCCTCTAGACATATTCTCTGGTTTCTGAAGTATCTAAAATAAATTATTATATTATTTAGATATCTAAAGCAGAAATATACAGGACAAAGCCAAAGATGCAGAACATGCCCCTCTTCCACTTAGTTCTTGAATGTACTTTGTGAAGGCTGCCAGTAACAGTTACAATCCAGCTGAGAGGCACTTTACTTTCTATGGATATATGTTGTAAAAGGTGCGAGATACACAGGTATAAGTCCTGAAAGACTAGTCAAACTGCTTTCATTTCTTCCACTACACTTTAATAACCGTAATAGCCTTCAGTTCTTCCATTTAGACATAAAGTCAATAGATACATGACCACCTCTAATACAATAATTCTGAACAGTGCAAATCTATAATGTAACCACTGGCTCACGGAGGGAGAAATAACTGGCACTCTCTGAAAGTATGTGTAGGACATGTCTTTGATTTTAATTATGGACCTTATTTAAAGAACTTAATGGAACTGGCAAAGAAGCTCAGTTCCAATAAGTTTCAAATGTAGGTCCATAACTTTTCTTAAAGCCAATTTTGGCTCTAAGTTGATGTTACAGGAATATCAAAGTATAACTCACCATCTTTGACTTACTTTGACATAAAGTATTGTAGCAAACGAAAACAGAGGTAAATTTCTTATATCAAACCGAGTCTGAAGCTTAACTCAAAGAACCTGTGATATTAGTAATTGTCAATGAATTTCAGAAGGAAAACAGGGACTGGGGCAGATGGTTCTTTTTAGCTCTCCTTTCAGGGAACTGTACTGATCTTTTGAGAGTTTTGATCTGTGCTACAATCACATTAAGATAAAGGAGAGAAACAAGAAAGCTGGGTTTCTACTTAGAATTGAATAAAACAGTTATCTGACCTTATATTCCATTGAAATTGCAGCAGTCCAGCCTGGTTTTAGACAAAAGAGCTCACACATTATAACACAGTTGTAGAATACCTTTGCTTTGTTTTGTTTTTACATTGTGGTTTTTGTTATATATATACATATATATATATAATTGTATATATTTATTTGATTATTATATATATATGTGTATATATATATTATTGTTTTTTTTCCACAGACCTGTAATATTTTACTTTTCAAGGAAGGCCATGCATAAGATTTTTTTTCTCCATTTCATCTCCCCCATCTTTTCTGAGCATATGGGCAACATCATGACTGTTTGACTCTACTGCAGGTATAAAGCGGTTATAATTCTTCAAATGATTAATGAGAATTCCACACTTTTTTTGAAATCTCATCATATTATAGGAAATGAGGTAAACATTCATGTCAAGTGAAAGCTGCAACTCTGGTAGCTGGACAACCTTATTTTCCATTGTGTTGTGTTCTAAATTTATTTTATGTAATGTGATGTTATACTATTTTTTTCCTTCCACTTACCTTACCTTACTTCATGGCCTTCTTCCAGAATAAACTGGTTATTTCTATGTCCATTACAGGGAAATTCTGTAACCTTACAAGAGAAATTCGCAAGGTGATAATGGTTATTAACTGCAATGTAATTGTAGCACTTTGAAATATTATATTGGGATTATATATACAATATATGTATATGCATCTCTTATACATGATACTTGCAACATTTTCCATTAAAACCATGTATTTCTCTCATATTACCTGTGGTTCTGAAAAAAAAATGTTAAGAGAAGATATACAATCTTTTCATCATTCCCTGACAATTTAAATCAATGATAGCTGAAGGCTCCAAAGAGGAACATGTAGTGGGCTGGGTAAGAGACCATTACTATACGATCGGGACAGAATATTGCTGGTGAAGGTTGTTTTTTCTTATTTTGATAAATATGTGTGACTTATGAATGTTACACTTAACTTGTGAGCAAAAAGGGAACAAACCTTCTATATGGAGTCAATATTTGTTAGCAAATCTAATCAATCTAAACAAAATAAAATAAGCAGTTATCATTAGTCTAGTTGCCATAGTACCATAATCCAAACTAGTACAGAGAATACATTATAGTTGTCCTCCCCTCAGGACAGTGCGCAGGAGAATTACTAGCTTTTGGCATTTGCAGGACTTCAGTGGGAGGAGACTGATGCTCATGGACAGAGTCCCTTCCTCCTCAGTTTGGGCCCGGTTAGGTGTGTTTTGATACCTTTCCTCATCATGGCCCATACCACCAGTGATATTGCCACAGTCCCAGCTCACCCTGGGAGGTAAGAGTAACTCACCCCCAGTCAGCTGGGGTGGCCAGTGCCACCAGGCCCCATACCCTCTGTGGCACTGCAGAGTTGAAGGGCTTCTGCTAGTGATGGCAAAATCATAATTACCGGGCTGCAGTATTATTCACATTATGATGATAGGACATAATGAAAAGATGTCAAAAAATCTGCATCTTATTTAAGAAACTCAATATATTCTTGACTGTATCTTGGATATGCATTTTTTATCTCCTTGTCTGGAATTTTGAAGAGAATTACTGTACTGTAGATAACTGCTTCATGTGTAGTCTTAAAACTGCCACAGAGATGAACTGTTGCACCCAGTCTTAATAGCCCCTCCTCAAAGACTGATCAAACACAGACAACAAAATCTTAGCCAAATGCTGAAATTCCACTTACCATTAATAATAATAAGTGCACATAGCAGTACAGTATAGAATATGAGTGACCAGTTTTAAATCTTGTTCCTCTCCAGTTTCATTTGCATTGCTTGATTGGTCATAATCTTTGTTTACACCTTAAGAACCTGTAGTGTCATCCTGAGCCAGCACTTTCAAGGCTTCTGCTATAAGCATATGACTGTTCAATTGATATTCTTGAGGAGATGGCTGCTTACTAAGTTTTCTCATATGTATTTTCTTGACAATCATAGCATATTTTTATCCTGCGTGGCATATATTCTTGTCATAGGATCATTGGAAGTTCATGATATGTAGTAGTAGTTAAAAATACATAAAATATACTTCTATCTATTTCTTACTGATATGTATTTAATTACAGAAATGTTATGTGTCAGGGTCTTATTTGTTTCCCTTCAGATTATAACACAAGTCAGTTAATGCCACCAGAAACACTTGAGACAAGGCAATGCATGGATCATTTTGACAGTGGTTCTAGAGACAGGTCAATGTTTTTGACAGAAAGAAGTTTAAATTCTGATGTGGAAACATGGTCTGTTAGTGCAAAGTGAATATTGCAGATGACCTTAAGAGCCTTTGATAATAAATGTTTATGGCACTACAGCATTGTTTCAAAATGGCAAATAAGAAAATTCAATTAAAAATGTTTCAGGAGAAGTATATAATCCTGAGTAGATATTTTTTATCAAGCAGCTTTAGTTCATATCATAGTGTTCCAAAGAAGAATCTTATAATCTTCCAAACTTAACCTTCCTAGAAAAGAAATTTCTACACACAACAATTAAAATTTTGTTAGGTAGGTGATAAAGTTCATAAAGCCACCCCGTATCTTACTGGGGTCTTTGCCCTGCACTGGAGATGAATCATATATTGACAGGATTTAAATTGAGATTATTGGCTATGGTATGAGGACACAAGGCACTAATTCACAGAATTTTCATTAAATGGGAAAATACATTCTTAAAACAAACAAACAAACAAAAAACAAAACAGATTTTCACTTCAGGTAACAAGGAATTTACATGTTCACTCAGGGAGAGCGCTTAACCCATTGAATCAAAGAATCATCCCTGGATAGTGTGCCTTGTTAGAAGCATGGGAACTGAAGCACCAGATGCCTAGTTTGTTGCAAAATCTGGAAAGTTTCTGAGAGAAAAGGTGGATGAAACATGGTGAATTTTAATTCAGATCATCTTGCATGATATTATCCAGATGATACTACTTATTAGAATGGGATGGAGGGGTGGCTGGGGCAGGGAGGAGAAACCAAAATTAAAGAATACTGAAAAGAATTTATACCAACAAAAAATATTTGTTAATTATATTCTAAGACAGTGACATCAGAATTGCTGAATAACTTCAGTGTATGTTTAAGCATTAGAAACTGAAATAGCAAAAAGTACTGACCTGAACAAAAGTTTTCATGTGTTCATATTTCATTTGGGGAAAACAGTGCATAACATAGGGGGAAGATTGGTTAACAAAAAAAAGCATAGCAAAACATGAGAAGAAATTCTCATATGCACTAGAGTAGTGAGGTTCTGAAACACTCCTCCAGTGAAAGTAATGGGAAAAACAAACCAAATCATTTTTATGGTAAAATGTATGAGTGGAAATATAGATAGGTTTGATGAACTATGTTCTAAATTTCTAAGCTTTATATTAAAAATCAGGATTCATCCTGCCTAATTTTAAAACGTGAAATATTGGCATTTTTGTCCAGGCTAATCATCTGAACTACCTTTTCAGTCAATGAGTAAAAACAGGCACTTTCAAAAGTATAATTATCTGATTTATTTTAAATATCTACCTTAGGATGAAATGAATTGCATTCTCAAAAGTAATGCTTGTTCTGTTACTAGTCTCTTAATTAAAAAAAAAAAAACAAAAACAACATAGTAGTAAAATGTTCTTCCTTACATTGTAGTAACAGAGTAATGCCATAAATACAAGGCAAGTTTAACTGTATTTCAAACTGACAGCAAGGCCACTCTTAAAAGGGCTTTTTCAACCACCATGACATGAGGCTTCTGAGATTCACTTTGCCGTTTCATGTTTTGTAACCTTCAACACTTCTTTTCAGCTTCATCTCAGTATGCATTACTTCTTCAAACAAATGCATTACGTTAATATTTTCATCACAATAAATATGTTTCTTGCAAGAAAGTATGCTTTAGTTTGGAAATTACTTGCAATGAACCTTTTCCAACAAAAAACAGTTGTTTTTTTTTCTTTAACCAAGATTTCTGCAATTTTTCATTTTCTTTAAAACGAGTATATAGAACATGAATACCTCATAAGCCTTGAAATGCACTCTAACTTTTAAAATGTAATGTGATTGGTTGACCATCTTCTCTTTTATCTTCGGTTTGTAAGAGCTGTAAAAGCAGGGTACATGAACAGCCATTAAAACAAAGAACACCGAAAAGGTCAAAGTTGCACTATACTGTTCACTTTTTACACAGTGTTTGTTGAATTAGAAATCTCATTCTTGCAGTAATGGCAATTGCTGGAGGAAAAAGTGCACAAATAACACAATCTAAAAAATTCCAATCCTCATGAGATCTAGTTAGCACAGTTTCAAACAAAAGAAATAACACTGCTACTGACTTAAACTTTATATTATGTTGTTTTTCAAGAAAATCTTGCTTGCATTTCGATAGAAGTGATTCACATTGTAACAATAGATCTAGGTTGGAAAAGACCTTCAAGATCACTAAGTCCAACCATCAACCTGACCTACTGAATCCCATTGCTAAACCTTGTCCCTTAGTCCCACATCCACACATTTCTTCCCCTCCAGGGATGGGGGGACTCCACCACTTCCCCGGGCACCCCCTTCCAATGCTTAACCAACTCTCTCCATGAAAAGGTTCTTCCTAATGTCCAATCTAAACCTCTCCTGGTGCAACTTGGGACCCTTGTGTTAATTTGTGTCCTGTGTTAATTTGCATGTTTTTATGCTTCTGCATACCTAAAGAATATAGCATATTCATAAAACAAAGATCTTCTATCCAACAGATATTTGCCTGTATTTTTTCTCCTATTTGGAATTATCAGTAGCTATGGGGAAATCTGTATATTAGTAATAGTATGGGGAAATTCCTGATTCTAGGAATGGCAGATCTCACTAGACTTATATAGACTTCTCAAGTGGTAGTGAAGTATTTTTATTTTAATGTGTGCTTCAGTTCCACAGAGGTAGACAGACTCTACTTCTAAATAATTTTGATGGGCTGTCAGTTGACAGAGATGGAATTTAAATTATCACTATCAGTGGCTCAGGTTTTATATGAAGAATATTCAGTGCATTCTATTTAGCAGTGTTTCAGCTATAATGTATTCCTTTTTGGCCTTAAGCCAGTGAACATTTAAACATATGGGCAAGATAATTAGAACATTTCAAAATCTGCCACTTCAGAATCATAATACCGGTGGATTAAGCTGCCCATTTTTATTTTCTGACCTATAGCAGTACTTTGCATTATGCTATTAGAACAGAACTGTAGCAACACTTTACTTTTTTACCTGCCAAGGTTCTAATGAGATGTTAATTTCAGAAAACATTTTAGTACATTTTCAAAATAGAAGATGAAATGGGAAAAAAAGCAGACATTTGTTAGAGTAACAGTAAGCTATCAGAGAAAAGTGCAATATACCCAATTTCAAAAGCAGAAGAATAATTTTGTTATGAATAAATAAACAGGCTGTCCTCTTTACCAGTAGTTTCCACTCAGCATCATTAGACAATTTTAAAGTAACTGCATAAGTAAAAAGTGCCAGGCCTTTAAAGTTTTTGTCTATGAATGTATAGAAGCTGAAGTCATGCAGAAAAATTGAAGGTATGAACATTTCTGAATCTCTGTAAGCCTTCAACTAAAAGAAATCAAGTACAAAGCTGGGAAAATAAATACAATAAATAAATAAATTTCTGATGTTCTATTTTGACCTTGGTGCTGGACAGTAATAACATTAATAGTCCACTTCTGGTCTGCTCATGATGAGATTTATCATGGGTCACAGCCTGGGCCTCTGACATGCCAAATCCACTTTCTGAAATGACATTGTAATCCCATGTGGAGCTACATTAGAGATGTGCAGGAGATTTTGCTAAAAATCAGAGCTGCACGATATTCCCTCTACAAGTAACAGCTATTTGTCACCCATTGATTTTGGTCTTCTGCTAATTGTCAGGCTAACAGATTGCTGTCTGATTTCTAAAGTTCAGAGGCTTCAGAAAGTTCAAAGGAGATGGGGTTTACTATGAAACTTGTAGCCAACGAGGGTAAGACAAAAAGGATTTCAAATTATGTTGTGTACACTGGTATTTTCACAAATAGTAAATGTGTACTCATTACTGTTTCTCCTTCATGTTCAGTATTGTTAAACTGTCCTAAGCAGTCAGTGAGGGTGTGTTATTAAAAGCTCCTTTGGAGAGCTATAGGCTCCATGCACTGCTGCCATTCTCATCTGTCTATCAAGTAATTACTAAACTGAAGTTTTAACTATTTAACTATTAATATAGCAGGAAGTTTGCCACGCTATCAGCCATCCTAACACTTGCAAAATGTAAGGAAAAACATTTCCTGTCAACTTTGAGAAATCCGTTTAATCCAAGGCGAAACATGAAGAAATCAAGGTAAATATGCAACAGTGGCTTGTCCAGAGAGCAAGGTGTTCTAAAACTGCCTAGCCTTAGGCTATTAATTTCACACTAGACCTGCTCCTGTGGTACAAAGACCTGTGTCAGATCTCTCTCTCACTGCTAACATTAAGAATTTTGGAGGGCTGTTAAAGGGCACCCACATCCAGTTTTAAGGGTTAACAGTGCTGATGGGAGACAGATTGGTTCAAACCTGAAATCCTCTCTGGGGCTGAAATGAAAGAACTATGAAATATAAACAAATTATTTAGCTATTAAACAAGCAGCAGTAGGAAGTAACCATAGTGACAGTGTATTTACCGGATGATAATCAATAATGGAAATATAAAAAAAGTCACAACAAAGTTTCACAAGGTGACATATCTCAAATTTAAGTTATATAACATGACTGTGAGCCTGCATGTGCATTCACATACATGCACTTGTTCTGAAAAGTAAGTCTGGTTTGTGCCTGGTGACACATGGAGCCTGTATAATCACAACCATTCTGTTTTCCATTTCTGGAATTTATTTATTTTTTTTTTTTCCTTTTCCCTCTCGATCCAACAAAGATGTCTCCTGTTTATGTGCAGATTTGTAATAAGGTCTTACGAATGATACTGACTGTGATCTGAGACAGAATGGTGTGCTAAACCACAGTATTTTATTTAAACTTCTGTCAAAGCAAACATATGTGAGAAGCATATACAAACTGCCACCACCAGGCACTATTCCTAGGTTTGTCTACCTTTTCTGTCTACTCAGTGCATCCATGTCCTTTCCATTTTCTCAACACAGTTCAAAGAGACACCAAAAAACATAACATTTTCCTTGCAGTCACTTTTTAAGCTGAAACATAAGTTACATTTATATTAAAAATAATAAAAAATATAGCATAAGTTTTGAATGCTGGAGCTATTTAGATGTCTTGTGTAGCTTGTAATTAGCAAACATATATATATACATACATATATATATTATTTTTTTTCAGAGAATATTACAAGCCAGGTTGATTTTTTTTTTGAAGTCTACATGTTATTTCATCCTTTATTTCAGTATCCCCAGTTAATATCAATTAGCTAACTAACTTTTAAGTATATCACATTGAATTATATGCTATAAAATTGATAATTAAAGTCACTATGCCTACTTAATACCCACTATGAGAATTCATTATATTTCATCAAAGCCACTTATTCAGTATGAGCATTGAAGAGTACTGAAAAGCGGCCTGAAAGCCCTGCTAGCATTAAGACCCAGGCAGTTAAGAATCAACCCGAAATTGTTATAATTTGTATAACATTAAGATGTTAAAGTATCAACAAGCATTTTCCAAATATTAAACCATCTCTAATTGCATGCATAGCATGTATACATAACATATAAATTTCTTTTTAATTTAATGAAATAATCCTCCTATATTAGTAGATTAGAAACAAGGATAAACTCAAATGTAAAATGAATAGGGTTCCTATCAGCAACTAATTCAGATTCAGTTTTGCCTTCCAAGTTTTAGGACTGAATTGCAATTCTGAATCGCATTGATATAAGAACACAAGTCTAAGATGAAAATGCATGTAATATGGGGAGGTTTTTCGAATGTTAATCCTAAAATGCTGATTGATTTTCCTATAGAAATTTTCCTCCCCAAATGACCTGTTATTTATTCTATCTTGTTTTCAATTATTTTTTTTTTTTTTTGAAAACTGTTTCCTTCTGTTGTTGCATTTCCCAGTCTTTCTACTTCGATAATTTTCATAGGTAGGTTAAAGGATTTTACAAAGCTGGTGGAACTTATACTAAAATGCACAACAAAGTTGTAATTAATCATGTTTTTGTAAAGAAAGTCTGTGTATAAACATTATTTTCATAACCATTTATGCTTGCGCAAAGCATCACCGTAGATGTGATAGGTTAATTTTAACAAGTATAAAATCAAGGGGAGTTTTGCTTCTGAAGCTGGGATGTTTGTCCCTCTCCAGTCCCTATGCCCCCCCCAAAACAAAACAAAACAAAACAAAACAAAACAACAGAAAGCTCTGTTTTCTGCTATGAAGCAATAGAAGTAGAAAATGCCATCTCTTTCCAAACAACATACATTCTGAATGGAATAAAGTGTCTGTCTGAAAATGGATGGCAATGACTGCTACACTGCAACGACCATTCTTACTAATATAGTGTAGCATCTCCAATCTGAAAATACTAAAGAAAAGCATTACAACACCTTTGCCTTTGATATGCCTTTTCACCTTTCTCATGAATCAATAATAATAATAATAATAATACAAGAGCATTAAAATTAGAAAATAACCTCAAAGAATAAGAGTCTGGAAACTTTCACAGGCAGTGCAGAGGCCCAAGTGAAGTCAAACAAGGTGGTGATTTCTGCAGGCACAAACAAAGAGCTGTCTCCCATGCCGTGTTTGAGTAGTTTGATAGTTTGACTTGCACCATCTCTAAGGCACTCACCAAGGCTTAAAATATGAGTAAGGTAATTTACCTCCCAATATGGCATTAAATTTAGCAGTTCTTAATGATCACATATAATCCATTTAATTCTAGTGAACTGCAGCAGTATAAGTGAAAATTGATGGTAGACTGATATAATTATACCCTACCAATAACCAGATTATTTTAAGAGCCTGTCAAAAAGATTTAAAATGCAAAGATTTGCTAAAGCCATTCTGGAATAGTATTTAATAAGGTTCTTTCTTTGTAAAAAGAAGGTTTATTTTTCTCTTCTTATTTCAAATATATATATATATAAAACAATAAAGAGAGCTAGACATTAACAATACTTTTTAAATAACAAAATATTATCTATCAAAACAGCATGTATCTCAACCAATACAAGTTATTTCTGTTCTAACAATGTTGTAAATGAGGAAAAGAAGAAAAAAGGAAGGAGATACATGTGAAAAGATGGAGAAAAAGAAGTGTGAAGGGAGAACTGGGTCCAGGGAGTGTCAGGATGCAAACCATTGAGAAGATTTCTACAGAAATATTTTTTCCTTTGAATTTTGAAACTGCAGCTTAGCATTCATTATAAACCACACACTATATATATTGACTTTTTTTTTGTAACTTTTTGCACGGGATGGGTGGCTGTGTTGTTGCTGCATGGCCCCAACAGCCCCACCGCAGGGCACGGCTGGGCCCAGCAGCCAAGATGGCGGCGCCTCGCCTCAGGGACAGCCTGGGGAAGAAATGAGGGCATAGAGCTGTTCGGCAGTCGGCAGAAAGAAAGAGAGAAAGACAGGGAGAAAAAGAAAGGGGGAGAAATAGCCCTGCCGGCACGGTGGGGGGGGGGGTGGGGAGGACGGCAGGAGGGGCTCCAGCTGCCGAAGCAGAGAGCCCCCTGCGGCCCCTGGGCAGGAGGCGGCGCTGGAGCGGAGGAAAGGTGTGAGTGCCTTTGCGCTGCTCGGTGGGGAGGAGGCAGGGGACTGAGAGTGGAGGAGTGAAGTTGAGCCTGGTAAAATGGCAGTATGTGGGATGAAGGTGCTTTACTTTTTTTTTTTTTTTTTTTTTTTTGGTCTCTGTTCTCACCATTCAGGTCTATTTTTAACTGGCTATAAATTAAAGTACTTTTCCCCAGGCTGAGTGTGTTTTGCCTGGGATGGTAAGCGGTGAGTGCTGTCTCTATTCTCAGCCCATGAGGTTTTCCACCTAATTTTCTCCCCCTGTCCTGCAGAGGAGGGGGAGCGAAAGAGCAGCTGGGTGAGACTTTGGCAGCCAGTCCAGGTCAACCCACCACACTTTTAAAAAGACATCATTTGATGTACTGTATTGTAAGTATGTGATGAGACGTTGAAAATAGATTGCATGTCCCCCAAATGCCTTTTTTTCTGTGGTATTTTTGATGGATGTAAGTAAAGGAATCAGAAAGGATAATGATGATACATTTTTAGGGGAAAAAGATGAAATCAGTAGTTGGAAGACCTTTGGCATTTATTTTAACAGATAATATGTGTTTATGAGCTGTAAGACATAGCACTTTTATAAACAGTATAATGATCCATCTAAGCTTGAGTTGGCTGAGATGTCGAGAACTATTACATCCAAGCAGCAATCTTAATGTACCCAATATATTAGTAATATATAATGAATTCCAATATTTAATGCTTATTTTAAATGTTGTAATGTATATTAAAGTGCAGTGACACATACACAGTTGGTATTCAACTTTTTAAGAAGGCAGTGTACTTCCACTGTACCTATTATTTGTAATTTTCCTAAAATTAAATACTTGCGCTTCAGTGCAAGTACCTAGAATATTGGTTATCGTGCATATTAACAAAATCTATTTCAGCTATATATTTAGCAAACTTCAGGGGGAAAAAAATGTAACTGTTCTTGTTACTGTAGTTTCTAGAAGTTTCATGGGAAAGGAATGCCCTCATTATGTTAACGGTGTAACAGTAGACTAAAATGCTAGACGATACTGGGGCAAAAAATAAATTACATAGACTCTGGTGGAAAAAAATGTGATTTTTATTTAGGAAAGTATAACTTCGGATTTCAAGTATTCAAGAATCCCTAATGCTCAGGCTGATCTGTATGCTTAAAGGCATCTATCTCCTGGCACTGACAACAGAGAACTGAACATGAATGCATAAACAACAGGGGCTCTGACTCTGTTACCCATATTTTCTAGGGTAACTTCCTCATTCTGTTCTATAATGCCAGCCCATAGCTATATTGCATACAGAAGAGAAGGTAGCTTCTCCGGGGGGGGTGGGGGGAACAAAAAAAAAACAGAATGTGTGAAGTGTGTGAAGATTTAACCAGCTTTGGTGTCCAGGAGAGTCATGAGTTGGATTTCACATCAAATCTCTGCTTGAGGACAATTTGACTTACTGTAGGGCATATTTGACTAAATGTAACTGACAGAAATGAACATGTAAATACATACAGAAATTACTAGAATCTTGAATTTTATTCATGCTGCACTCACTTGCTTAAGGAACTAAAAAAGGAAGAATTACTAGATGACAGTCATATAAAATGCATGTTCTATATTTAAAATCAAGAACTAAATGCTCACGTATCTTTGTATCATATGGAAACTAAATAGGGTTACTAGGGCAGGTTTATAACAACTTTCAATATAACTAAAAATGTCTATATAGCTGCAAAGTTATGGCAATTGTGATAAATAAAACTGGACACAGGAACTAAAAGTGAAACAAGTATATTAATACATTAGAAACGTGCCTTATTCTTCAGGTTCTTAGGTATGGTGACTTACAGCCTTTAAATGAAGTATAAAAAAAAAAACAGTTTCACGGTTACCAATTACTCTAAAGCAAATATAACTGATGAGAAATAATGAAAGACCTAATTCTGTAAACTGTTACTTATAATTGCTTTTCAAGCTTCTGCAATATAAATTCAGCTCCTCAGATGACAGGGAAGAAGAGGGGCAAACAAAGGTACTGGTGCTTTTGAAGAATTCAAATCCTATCACAGCAAGTCCCAGGTTACTTTCATAATTAGAAGATTACTCCTTAATAGAAGCATTTTGCCATTATAAGATAATGTGTACATCTTCTGTGCCCTTGTTTTTGTATGCATTGTTTCAGGCATTGTGCATTATGAAGTATAGACTACTTCAAATTGTAAACATATGTGAAAAAGAATTATAGTTAACTGTAGAGTGATTTGTGTAAGAATGGCTCATGTTTCACCTATAACAAAAAGAGAACATGACTTTTTCTGCTTCTAGGATACTGCTTCTAGGATAACCTTTGATAATGACTAGATAATGCATTGGCCATTACTAAATTAATTAATAACTTGTTATTGTCAAATCTCTACAAGTGTCAGCTGAAGAAAACCATAATCAAATGAGAGTATTTCGAATAGGTTCTGCAGGGCCTGATACTAGTGCTATTTATTATTTTAAATGGGGGATATGGAAATAAATATAAAAATCATCACTGGAGAGATTTATATATGCCATAAAAGTGAGTGGAATAAAATGTAATAAAGATAGTTCAGCAAAACTGTCTGGATTACACGAGAAGTGATCCACTTAACTAGCATTTACCCTGTACAGCCATATGTACAATTATGGCTTGCATTCCTTGTTTCTAGATTTATACCTGCTCGATGAATGTCTTTTTTTTTAAGTGCTGTTTTCTTAGAAGATTTTGGAAAACTGCTTGATGAAGGTTAGTGAGATTATTACGCTGTAGCCCATCAGCAGAGTAAAATGCTACATTAATCTAATGATGTGCACAACATGCTTGAGCCAAAATCATGTGCACACCATGCTCGAGCCATGCTGGCTTGAATCACATCTTCCCTGGCAGGTAGCGTCAAGGGTGTCCCTGCTGACAGGTGGATTATCAGTCTGCAGGCCAGCTGACAGTGTGTCCACATCCACACCGAGCATATGGGGCTTCTTCATGTGTTCTTTTCCTTATGCCCTGTGCTCAGTCCTTTCAAATCAGTTAAACATGAGTCTGGTACTCGTGAGGAGCTTGTGCTCAGCTCATGTTCCAATCACAAAAAAGGATTCAGGATTTTCCCCTTTGTAATTATTTTGTTAGTTGCTAGAATGTTTTTAGTCTTTGTAGGTGCAGTGCTTGCATTCTTTGCTCCCTTTTATCTCTGGTCGTGTGAGTCTGTGGTGTAATCACTTGTTCAGCAGGATTTGGAGCTGGGGGTTAAGGGGAGAACGCCACGCCACAGTCTGTCATGGTGGTCAGCCTGCATGGTGCAGTGACTCAAGCCGTGGCATATGCAGGAATTCTGCCCTTTGAGGGCATGCCAAAGAAAATTTCTTTTTGGCTATGCCATCACAAGTCCCACTCTTGCCTGTGCAGCACCTGTCATTTATATTTATTGCAAATATAACAACTTTAGGAATACATAACTATATTTTATACAAAAAAGTGGATGTTATGCAACAGAAAAACCAAGTATAACAAACACATCATATACTGCAAATATTTGCAATTAACATTTTTATATTTGTTTATGATCTATAATTAGTCAAACAGTTCTTCATGTTTTGGAATGACTGCCTCTCCGATTACAGAAATATTTTGGTCATTAATGAAATACTTTTGTTATGAATTGAGAGTTATTAATACCTATTCATGTGTATTAAAAACTGGAGTAGATGTGATTTTCCCCATTACAGTAGCTTGAAAAAACAGTTGTGCAAAAAGTCTCATGTTTAACACAAACACTTCAAAACCTTGCATTAGGTTATACTGCCATACATAAGCAAACATGGATTAACTCTGTTCATGTTTGTAGTTGAGGAAGCCTTGTTTTCAAGACGGTATATTTATACTTGTGCACTATTTTGCCCAGATAATAAATCTTATTTCAAAGTAATGTCTGTCTACTCCCTTCCTCCTGTGTAGACTTGACCTCGGAATTTTCTTTCAAAATGCTGTAGATCCTATTTTCACCCATGCTGTTTAGGGAAGATAGATTGTTTGGGGCAAGAATTATGTTATGTATGCACTTTCATTTATTGGGAATCTGGGCTGTACATCATACCATGAACTTCATGGTCTCTTAATCAGTCTTTTAAAGCATTGCCTCTTGACCAAAATAAATGTACTATTTCTGGATGTATTGTGCATTAAAAACAAAAAACTAAAAAATAGACATTACCTCCAGTAATATCAAAGTGTTAATGCATTGCTACTTACTGTAGAAATGGTATCTACAAGTCATTGGTTATGCATTTGGGGTGAATTCACTTGGGCAAGCTCTTTTTTTT
Source organism: Cygnus olor (assembly GCF_009769625.2). Lineage (NCBI taxonomy): Eukaryota > Metazoa > Chordata > Aves > Anseriformes > Anatidae > Cygnus > Cygnus olor. The sequence goes on from NC_049170.1 coordinate 76,129,310, forward strand.
TTTTTTTTTTTTTTTTAACGTCCATCTGTTTGCATAGATCCCACAGATTGTACGTGTGGTTCTGGCTGTCAGAGAACAAGAAGGCTTAGCAAATATACGTAATATACTTTAAAAGTTGTTTGGAAATGATTTAAGAACATGGAGAAATGTGTAGGCTCCAGGCAATCTAGTACCTTAGAGAACATACCCATCCCAGAGCTGTAAACTCCAATAAATCATATTGTGAACATACTGTAAACATTTTCATTGTTCCAGCTGGCAAAATGGTTTTTCATGCACACAACATAGATCCTGTTTGCCAGCACAATTTTTGCTATTTTCCGAAAGGACGCCATTATTTTATTTATTTTTTTAAACAGCATTTAGTTCTTTGTTACATACTTTGCTTTCATTTTAAATATTATAGTCCTTTTTTTTTTTTTTTTTTTTACAGTGATACGGAAAAGGTGAAGGAGCAAAAGGTAACTAAAATCAGAATGTACAAATGGCCAGTTAAAATACAATACAAACCCAATACAAAAACTTGTCTGATGTGAAGTTAATCTGATCTAGTTATAATCTGTGCAAACATCAATAGAAAAAAAAAATTGTTAAGATCCCTTTCATCCAAAGCTGGCATTGAGTTTTGCCTGTAGAAAGGATCTCAGAGAACTCTGCTTGTAGACCGTGCTACAGAGTTGGTTTCTTGGTTAGTAGTGGATAAGCAAGGTGGAACTATATAACTACTAAATAGCTATCTGTTGGACTAGAATTGAACTGGTGAGTACCTTTTGATTTTGTTTTGTTATTTGGAGATGCTGACACACAGGGTTTCATAAGTTTTGTCATTATGTCAGAAACAAGGCAAAAGATTAAATGAGTAAGCAGTAGAAGCTGGAACTGTATTGCAAAATTAAAGAGAAAATAACTATATTTGGAATGTAAGGCTTTGATACAGTGTAGTATTTCATCTTGCTCAGTAGAGCAGACTGAGGGAAAGAAGATGTCAGGGTCTTGAGGGTGCTGTTAGTTCTTATGGTCCCTGCCCAGCAGCGGACCCCACTTCAGCCCCCTGTCCAGGGACATCGGTCTGTGATAGCATCCCAGGAGGCAATCAGGTTGGTCAGGCATGATTTAGCCTTTGTAAAATAATGTTCACTGTTCCCAGTCACTACCTTCTTCTTGTGCTTGGAAATGTGTTCCCAGAGGACTTGTTCCAGGATTTTCCAAGGGGCCTAGGTGAGGCTAAATGGCATGTTCCCTGGGTTTCTGAAGGTGTTTGCAAGATTTTTTTTTCTCCAAACAGTGGGGACACCTGTTGCATCTTCATGACTTTTCAAAGTGGATAGCAGACTTGGTAAGAGTCAGCCTTTTCTCTCAGCACCCTGAGATATAGCTTCATGTAGTTCATCTGGTCCCATGAACTTTTACATATTGAGTTCTTGCAGTAACCTCTCTCTTAAATCTTGTCTGCCACTGGAAGTTCTCTTCTTTGAACCCTGCCTCCAAGTAGGGAGGTCTGCAGTGTGGATATATAAGCTAGGTCTCCAATTCAGACCACCAGTCCCCGGCCCTCCTGATGCAGAGCTTCTCCCAGTCCAGTCCATTGCTGGTACTTCTTGCATTATTCCAGAGAATCAGGCCCTCACATACAAACACCCATCTTCCTGCTGCTCTGTTCCTGAACTCCCTGTTCATGCCACCTCTCTGTGGAGACCAGTTCTGTAAAAACTTCCTGATGATCTGCTTTCATTGTCTTCATATTCACCTTTTGACATCTCACCTTTTTCTGCCAGGGAGGATATTTTAATCAACAGCGGAGCAGAGGCTATGCTAGGCAGGTGTGATTCCTGGCAAATGCTGGGTAGGGCTGACCTCTAGAGACCACCTAACTGAATAAATTCTCATGGATTTGGGGCTTCCAGATGTGGCTTATGGTCTAAAGGATGTTGTGGTGGAAGGCACAGACTACAGAGATGAGAGGTGTCCAGCGAATAACTGCCTGGCATGGAGATCTGTGTATCTCAGGGTACCTACCTCCTCTGGAGGTTAGGAGACTGTTGCAGCTTTGCTTGGGTCAGTGAAAGCAAACATCAGCAAGGAGGGATGCAAATGATTGTGAGGAACAATGTAAATGATTTCACTCAGCCTCTGCCTTGTCACAAATAGTGCAATGCTAGGCAGAACTTCCTCTCCAGCTTAATTGCACAGCCCCCAGGAGCTGCTGCGGCTTAGTCCTGTCACTCTCACTTCTGCCTTGCACTTCATGCTGTGTCCTTAGCCCCTGCATTAGTTGTCAAGATCCTGTGCCACCTTCTCATGAGCTGTCATATCCAACTGAACTCATGTCCTTAGTCGAACTTTACCTCTTAATTGGCCATTCCTGCAAAAGAGTTCCCCTCATACATCTGACGAGATTTCTCAAGGCTAGATACATCTGGTTTTGTGAAAGAAATAACTCCAATGAAAATAGTCATAAAAGACATTCCCAGAAAAAAAAATAAATTACGTGCATGTGTATCTACAGAGCAAAAATAAACAGAATGTTCTGGACCCAAGAAAACTTGGTTGTACACCTGTTGGAGGACACTAACTTGTTTAGACTAAGCTTTGAAAACATAACAGCCAACAAATAATTTTTGAGGCTATTAGAAATAATCATATTTGTAAATGCTATCTCCTCATTTTCACTTCAATCTAAATAATTTTAAATATGTGAATCATATATTTTTGTTTGAAAATGTCAGCCAAAGATTTTTAAAGCCATGTGCTTAAAGTTAGGCTCATCCATATTTAATTGTAGTGTGCTACGTGTTGTGCCTACTTACTGAAAAAGGCATTTTAAGTCTGGTTTCCCAAAGTGCTCAGCACTTATAACTCATTTTTCTTCAATTCAAATTTCACATGCTCAGCAGTATTGTGAAAAAGGATGTATTTATTGGTTTCCAGAAGTAAATATCACTACAGAATCTTAACTTTCAGCAGTCAGGTTTCAAACTTTTTTGGTACGCTGTATTAAATTTCTTTAGAAATATTCATTGGCCATCTGTGAACCTACAAATATATCTCATATGGTAAGAAAATCTGTAGCTTTTCTTACTATGTAGCTAAGAATCATTGCTTGTGTGTCACTTTAAATTTAAACATGGATTGTAGAAAAAGTATTTTGAAACTCTGTGATAACCTGCTGCCAAAATCCTGTTTACAGTGATAATTTAATAGAGTGGAAAAACAGTTGTTTTCTATTTAGTAAAGTTTAGGACCTGATCTAAATGTGAATTGTTTCCATGGCAGATCTAACAGAAACTGTCAGGCAGTGGGTTACATAGCATTGCAAGTGAACTGAAATTTTGAAAGGTAAATACACCTTTGCCGACAGGTAATTGGACACTCTGCATAGGTTACATCTCAAGGAGGGAGATTTCATCCTATACAGCAAAAAACTACTGAACCTTGCTGATTTCATTAGTACACTGGACATTCTTAGTATTTATTGAGCACAGGTACGTATCTTATTATGTGAGCATCATTACATCAGAGGATTGAGTTATTCTTTAAGTATTTGAAAGGCATAAGAGGTAAAATACACTTAAATGGAAAACAGCTACAAATGGCATGTTCCTCCCTTTCCAGTCTCTTTTTTTTTTCTGATGTCACAGGGGGGCATATAATATACATCATGTATGGCATATAATATACATCATGTATGGCATATAATATACATCATGTATATTTTCCAAAAGTCCATCTTTTGATGGAAAGACAGCTCTGAAAGTGTGAGTCTCCTGTTTTAAACTCATAAACAGAATTATCAACTGATCATAGCAGGGGATGTAAGTCATCTTATTTTTTTTGTTTAATACTTGCTAGGTAATCATCAGCAGTCTAAATCCATTAAAACGAAAAATCTTACTAATTAGAGACAAACATCTTAGCCTTTTTTGTCTCCAGTACCAATGATCACAGGTAGATTGCATGTGGTTTGGTGAGATTTTCCCAGAGTACCCAAGTTTTAAGTTTTGATCAAAGGATTCCTGGTTCCTTCCTCATGGTCATAGAATCATTAAGGTTGGAAAAGACCGTCTGGATCATCTGGTCCAACCGTCACCCTGCTACCAATGTCACCCACTAAACCATGTCCCTGAACACCACGTCCAACCTTTCCTTGAACACCCCCAGGGACAGTGATTCCACCACCTCCCTGGGCAACCCATTGCAGTGTCTGACTACTCTTTCTGAGAAGAAATGTCTCCTAATTTCTAACCTAAACCTCCCCTGGCACAACGTGAGGCCATTTCCTCTTGTCCTATTGCTAGTTTTCTGAGAGAACAAGCCAACCTCCAGCTCCCTACCTTCCTTTCAGGTAGTTGCAGAGCAATAAGGTCTCTCCTGAGCCTCCTCTTCTCCAGACTAAACAACCCCAGTTCCTTCAGCTGCTCCCCATAGGACTTGTATTCCAGGCCCTTCACCAGCTTTGTAGCCCTTCTCTGGACACACTCCAGGGCCTTGATGTCCTTCTTGTAGCGAGGGGACAAAACTGAATGATGTTTATAAACAGTTCACTTCTTTAACAGTAGCAGAGTATGAGATAGAGTGTTATGAATTTGTGAGTCATATTACCCGAATTCTAGCTATTGATACTGTATTCCATTTTTGAATCAGGAATGATCACCAACTATTTTGTATTCCTCATCTGTTAAAAAAAATGACTACAGAAGAACTGTTGCTAATATCACCTGCATCGGGGATGGGGGTGGTGCAACAAATTGGCTAGGAATTAGCTGATGTGCGATGTAAAGTGGCCGTAGCAATTTCTAGAACCAAAGTCTTGTATGTGCAAAGCTACTTTTAATGTTCGGAACTTTTCTTCACAATCTCAATAATTTATATGTATGCTTTAAATTAGGATTACACTGATACCTATAACAGAAATTGTACAATGCAATTATAGAATATGTAGAATTAAATACATAGTATATATGCTGAAAATATAAAATATAAGGGAAGTTATTAACAATTTGCCTGTGATACCCAGATGTAGTGCAAACTGGAAAGAGTGCAATTAACTAACTTCAAGGAGAAAGGAAATAGCTTCTAATATATAAAAACAGCATACCATATACATTGTAGTAAAACTAAATTAACTTCACTTACTTGAACAGTATTGCACAACTTAACACAACAACACAACTTAATAGTACCTCTATACACAGGGATTTTATAGGTTGGAAATTTTTTTATTGTCAATTAGATGCAGATTCTAAATATTAAAGATAGTTGACCACTGAAGGAATTTCTCAGGGATTCTGATACACTCATTTACTCTGGATTCAAAATTCAGATTGAATTTTTTTTCATCTGCAACTGAAATTAATTCAGAGAATTTATATTCCCTATTTTATACCTTAAATCGGTCTAGATATGACAACTTCGTAGGGTGGTCTAAAGAAGTCTCTTCCAGCTTTTTCTATCATTTATTAAATTATCAGAATAAAAATGGAAAATATTATGTTATTACGTTAAGCTTGATATTCCACCGAATATTTTGTATTGTAAGACAATTTTTGCATGTAATAGTTACAGAACAGTATTACTTCATATTACATTTTTCACCAGGTAATCTAAATTCTAGATAAGGTGGCTAATCTTTTTGCACACATTATTTTCTTTCAGTTTTGCTACTTGAATCCCACTGTTGTCTTAAATACACTATATGTGTATTACTGATTTATTAGAGCAAGATCATCTCCTTGAAGGTAAGATTTAATGAATCACTTGTCTAAAATACTGTTTTCTCACCTTACAGGCACTAGCTTTTAGTAGAATTATAATTTAAAAACTTTCAAAAAAAGACAAAAGCTGTATTTGTATGTTCTGCTAAAATCCAGTGATGAAGTTAAACACATCAGTGAAGTAGGCAAACCTTCTCTACCTGCATGATTTATAATATAAAAACCAACATGCATAGGGTATAAACTAACATAATAATTTAAATCAATGCAGTTACATTTTTGAAGAATAATGTGGATTTTTCACAAGTGTTACACCTTGGAAGCTACCTGATTGTCATGAGTTCATAGCCAGAGACAGGTTCAACAGTTTACTAGTCAATTTGTTTTGGTCTTGTTTTTGTGCCTAATGGGGATGCTAACTTCTCTTGTCACTTTGTCATATACTTGGGTCTCTCAGCTGACAGCCACAAGAGAGACCACAAGCTGGCTAACTGCTGAAAACACTTGAACAATACATTTTAAAAACTTTCAACAAAGATCCACTGTCATCAGGGAATCATTTCATTATTTCCCATTAGTTGATAAAGGAGATGCCTCAGCTGTGCAGGAGACATGATTACTAAGAAAAAAAAATCAGCTTTTCAGTATCTAAAGATTGTATTTTTTTGTTGTTGATTCTTCATAAGCCGCTTAGCATAGTAATATTGCAAATTTTAATTGAGCCTCAAAAGTTAATGGAGATGCACCTGAAACATAGTCAGTGCATCAGTATTTGACACTAAAGAAACACTGATGATATATGATAAATATATGACAATGAAATAAATATGGTACATAGTGACAACAAAAATATTGAAAAATAAAGAAATTATCATTTTAAGTCTTTTTTCATGTTTGTATGCTGTTTTCGGATACTGACTCAAATTCTGTGAAAAGTTCATCTTCATTTTCTTATACTATTGTTAAATATGTAAATGCCAGAAGAAGAAAGGATAATAGATTTCAAAATATTTTTTCTATAAATCAGAATATATGTGTTTTGTTTGTTTGTTTTTTAGTTTCAGTCTCTGCTAGTTTAATAATAGTATTCCTGAGTATTTATGATAGTGATATCTGCCTGACACTGATTTCAGCCAGCAGTTCATGGAACATGAGCAATATCTGGCAAACTGTCACAGACATTTAGGAAGTCCTCTGTGCTGCGAGGCTGACATTTGTCCTGAATCCATTTTTAGAGTGAGCATGGAATTGGCTGCTGAGTTTCAGACTGGTATGGAACTTGTCCTGTCTTATTTAGGACTTCTGTATGGATTTTATGCCTCCAGTGGCAGTATGAGTAGAGTTTTCTTTACTTTCTTTGGAAATGACAACGGAATTCTGATTTACTTCATACTTCGGTGTGAAATACGTATTTGCTTTTTGATAAAGTGTCTGTAGCTTCACGACTTGACATATTTGTTGCATTATTTGTATTCTTACAAATAGTAGATCACGAACTCATGAATTCTCTTTAAGCAGCAAAAAAAAAAAAAAAAAAAAAAGCCAAAAGTAAAAAACTGCACTGACAGGAAGAAATTCCTGGAGCTTTGATTTTAAGCAGACTGAATAATGATATCTTAATAGGCAGTTGCAAGTTATTCCTGTTTTCCCTGTTATACCCTTGGCTAGTGAATGCCAGCTGGTATACAGAAAACAGACTGGACTTGGATGAACACTGTTCAGAAAGATTCCAGCCTTCTGCCTCTACAGCATATGTGGAGTTCACTGGGGAATCACTTAAAGAATAATTAAAATTTGAGAAAGAATGCTGATGCATTGACAATTGGTTAGAAAAGCAGCTTCAGGCTAGAAAGGGGCTAGCAAATTCATGAAATTATGCAGATGGTAGAAAAAGGACTTTATCATCAGAACCCATAGCTTTCATCAGACAATTATGCAAGGAGTCTAAGACAGGCTCTGACACTGACCTTGGAGATGTAAATTCCTATATTTACTATGTTGTTGAGCATAATTTCCCTGCACATAGAATTCTGTTTCTTGCTAAAACTACTCCTCCACTCCTTGTTGCCAGAAGCAAGCTACATCTGGCTCTGGATGTCCATTCAATTCTTGAGAGTCATATTCCAGGAAGGTGAAAATAAAACCACTTGTAATATTCAGAACCAGACTGTTCAATCAGCTACGAAGCCTTAGAGGTATAATTACAAAGCAGGTGATCGACTACTGGGCATGCTGATCTTTAATCAACACATACTCAAAGCTGGTAACCCACAGTACAAGAAAGCAATTAGTAAATTTAATAGCTAAAGGAAAGCCAAATGGGAATATGTTAAGACCAGCCTGGCAGTTCATTACTATGCTAGCAGTTTGTGACAGTAAAATATCCATTTATCTGGAGCCTGTATGATAATGTTACCAAAGCCAAAACAAATTCTTAAAAAGATCGAAATGTCAATTGCCAACCCGGAAATATTTTATATAAAATGCACTCGGGATTTTCTCTTTATTAGCTGTTTCCCTGCCTTTTTGTGAAGATGAATTTAGAAATATGAAATAATAGCATTTTATCCTAAAAGAGCCATGGGATTAGGTGATTCCATGTCAATGTAACTCAGTTAAATAGAATTTTTCCTAATTTACAGCAGCTTGAGCAAGGTTGGAGTCAGGTCTGTTTTGGATAAACGTAAACAGTGAGCAGTCATAGAAAAATGTGTCAGAGTTCAACGTTTCTTTGAGTTCTTCCCTTTGTCATGGACAACATTGTAAAACAACAGATCTGTTTTCATCACACCATAACCATATGAACGAAATTCCATATTAATCTATATGAACTGTACTTATGCAGCTAAATACTTTCCCTTCCCAGGCAGAGGTGGGTCTCACCTTTGTAAACATAGCTAATTCCAGCAATAGTAATACTGGTCCCAATATGCAGGAAAAGTGCAAGTTGAATGTCATTTGTTGTATGAGAAATTTAACCTTTACACAGTTACTAGGAGTTCTTCAATGAAACAGTCTATATAGTGCAGTTGATTCACCTTGTCTGCATGTAATACAAAAATTTCACCTACCACATATGCGTATATGTGATGAATAGAATATTGTTTCTTATTAATTCAGTTTATGAATTTTGGAAAAAGATACAACAAAAATGGCAAAACCTTGCCTGAACAGTGGAAGTCAGTAAAGGAAATGATGGCACAAAATAAAGGTTAAAAGGAATTTCTGCTTTTAACCAGCTACCGAAATTTGCAGCCTTACATTATGGTTTCAGAAGTGAGTTGAATTATTTTATTCCATTCGTTGTTTATTCTGATCACCTTTGCTTTTCATTTCATGTTACCATGTGACTGAGTAACAATAAATAAGAGCCTGTGAGAATACCCTACCTGCCTTTACATGCTGGGTAAAGTATTGTAAAGTATAAGTATTGTAAATACTTATCTTAAATGTACCAGCAGCATTTGGGAAACTATATTTAATATATTGAATTCTATATGGAAAATGTTCCAGTATTATCAGAAGGCCAGTTGAAATACTAAATGCAACATTGTCCTGGTTTCAGTTAGGACAGAGTTAATTTGCCTCCTAGTAGCTGGCAGGGTGCTATGTTTTGGATTAGAATGAGAAGAGCGCTGATAACATGCTGATGTTTTAATTGTTGTAGAGCAGTGCTTACACCAAGCCAAGGACTTTTCAGCCTCTCTCTGTCCTGCTAGCGAGCAGGCTAGGGATGCAGCAGAAGCTGGGAGGGGACAGACCCAGGACAGCTGACCCAAACTGGCCAAAGGGGTATTCCATACCATCTGACGTCATGCTGAACAATATATAGGGGTGGCTAGCCGGGGTGGAGGTGGCCGGCTGCTCGGGGATAGGCTGGGCATCGGTCAACGGGTGGTGAGCAATTGCATTGTGCATCACTTATTTCGTACACATTATTACTATTAATACTATTATTATTATTATTATTGTTGTTATTCTTTTCCCTGTCTTAATAAACTGTCTTTATCTCAACTCACAGGCTTCACTTTCCCGTTTCTCTCCCCCATCCCGGAGAGGGAGGGGGGAGGGTGAGCGAACGGCTGTGTGGTGTTTGACTGCCAGCCGGGCTAAACCACAACAAACATATATTTTTTTTCTCAATGTATAGCTTCTGGTTATACTTGGTTATAAGTTTATACTGGCTTTAAAATAGTTCTGGGGAACATTTATAAAACAAACTAGCATTTAAAAAATAAATTAGTAGAGTGCAACATGTTTGCACCTACTAAAATGTTTCAGGTCTGTCAGCACTTAAGGTGGTGAGTGTTTGGTTGTTTGGTTACTCTTCGTGAAAGTCATTTTTAGTTCCAGGAAGAATGTGTGCAGGCTGTGATTTAAGTGGTTACTTCTGTGAGTGTATCCTGATAACAGATTTCCTCTTGTTTTCTGTATGAGGTCAGGCACTCCAGGGAGCCTTAAAACCTCCCTGGTGAGTTTCTGATTTGGTACTTACTGGATCCTGACCTGAGTGAGCAAAGAGCTCCTGTAATAACCTTCCACTGGTACAAAGCACTGCTCTTAACATTTACACTTAAAAATATATTTCTTGTGTCAACTATGTCAGTCTTTTACATAGCCTGCCACTGACCTGCCCCTGTATTCTATCTATGGATTTTTGACAAAATGTAAAAGAAAAACGGAACCTCTCAGCAGATCTTTATGTAAAAGAGTCTACTGCATTTTAAACACTGAGATTGTTGGTAAGAGAAGCAATTAGAGGGGTGGAGGTGGCTGGTACAAGAAATGTAATAGAAAGTCTACATGAAACAAGACAGGAGAAAATTACGGAGAAAAAGCAATATATTTCAATAACGGGTCTGTGCAGTACAAACAGCTAAATGATAGATTACTGTGAGTAAATGTAAATATACACGTTTCTGCATTCAGTTATTGAACTGGCTTCAGTAAATAGACACCTCTTGTAACCTCTGTACAGAATAAATAGAAATTGGATTCTGCATGAGCAATGATACCACATTAGTGGGCAATATTTTAAATGTTAGTCTCAATAAAAATACACCCATTTTACTGGAGAAATACATGCCTGACAGGGCAAATTCCCAGAATGAATTTGATTTTATGTTAAATAGCCAAATATTATATAATTTTCTTGCAGTCCACCCATTCTGAAGGCTGAGTTAATTTACAGAAATATTTTGCTCTGTAATGTGGTATTAAGGAGCCATCTTATCTTTCACCATTTATTGATGCATTTAATATTAACTTCCAGTGCTAACAGGGTTCATGAGCCTCTTAAATGCACTTTAAGGTCCTGATTCAACAAGGTACTTAAAAGTATACCTATATGTGAGCATGAGTGCTAAGATCAATGAGGTGACTCAGGCATTTCTGGTGTCAGTTCAAGCATCTTGCCGATTTGGAATGTGCAAGTGAATTAGAAGCACGTGGCAGTGTCTCTCTCATTTGGTGGTTAGCAGGGAGGGGAACATGGAAGCTGTATACCAGGTTTAAGATTTTGGAGAACCTGAATAGCATGTAGAGGCCAGAAAATAGGTTGTCTTGCAAGTTTTACTTCTGATTTAAGTCAAAGTATATCTCCTTACAGAATCTGTGGTTGGCTTGCTGCACTACAGACTTCATCTGTCTGGATTTGTCTGGTGTATGTTGTTGCATGACAAAATCTCAGTTCTAGAGGAGAATCAGAGTGGCTTTCCTGCTTCTTCTCCTCTATCTGGTGTTTGATGCTATGTTTACCTGGGGAGATGTGAATTCAGACAAGGATCCTTATGTTCCTTATTAGATGTAGACTGTGTGTTTATATTTAAGAACAAAAAATGACAAATTACCATATCTCAATAAATCCAGGGACTTCTAATTAGGAGAAGGATTAAAAATAATTGAAAAGCTACTGAAATGTGCATTAGCAAAAAGGTCGTTAGTGATTTGTTGACGCCCCCCCCCCCCCCCCCCCCCTTCCTTCTTTGGAGTGCTACAAGATTAATACTCCTGATTTGGCTTTTCCTCGCATTAGAACACTACTTCTTTTAACATAGTTAACATTGCTTTTTTCTGTTTTTCCTCTCTCTTTTCTGTGATGTCTTTCTTTCCCATCACTTTATCTTAACATGCAGTAAAATTGAGAAAGCTTTATCCAAAAAAGTTTGTTCCCATCATCTATTAATGTGTTCATCACCAAAGTGGAAAATAATCTTTCACTAGAGTGTTTAGAAATAAATACACTGTAGACGAATGAGCATATTAGAATGGGGATACTTCTTTGTAGGATAGCCCCAGATAGGGGAGATTGATTTAGTCTAAAATAGGTACGACAGAGAGAACACTGCCTTTGGGGAAGGTTATCCTAAAGAAGTGAGATATTTTTTCATATATATGCAGCCATATGGTACAGCCAGGTATTTGGAGACAGCAAAAGTCTTTTGCAATTGCATGAACTTTCAACCGTGGTGCTGAAAGCAAAGAGCAGGTCTGTTAGCATAGTATAGGGACAGATGGCCAGTATGAACAAGCTCAAGAAACAGCAACCTGGAGAATGAAGTTTGCTTTGGGGTTTCCCAGACATATCCCCATTATTTGGGGTAAATCTTGAGCACCTTCTCCATTTCTATTAAGTAGAAGCCTGGCATTGTATTTTGTTCAAGGTCATAGCATAGATAAGCTGAAGAAGTGATAGAAACCTGTGGCTGCAGAGAATTTGTACTTACATAATAGAATACTTTCAGACAGTGATAGGTGGAGAGCTCACGAATATACAGGCACACACATACACTCATGCGTGCACATCAAAGGATTGACAGAGAAGGCAATTAATTACTTGTGATGAATGAATGTATAGTAAAAGAATTTTTATCAGTTCTACGTTCAGTTCTCTTCAACCTGCTAGGGGAGGAGGTCTTAGGATTTGTATTTTTTGTAGTGGAATGTTACAAGGGAAAAGTATGGCTGTTGTTGGATATCAAACTGCAATATGACTTTTCTGTGTATTAGCTTCTCCACAAATCGCACACGCATCCTTGTATGCATGCTCCCATCTCACAGCATCTCAGAATAAATATGATGTCTCACCTCTTCTTTGAACTTTATATGGTGGATAGCCTGCTTCTGTTTACTGTGGTACATGGAGGCAGGTATTTTAACGTATTCCTGTGATTAACATAGAACATCTGATACTATATATAGCTTTGTTAAGATATCTGTTCTGGAATGCAGAAATTTATCATAATTGGAGAATAACTAATGTTTTAACTATTAAAACCACTCATAGGTGGCAAAAGGAGTGAGTGCAGTCTAAGTTGACAGAATTGCTAATATATGACTGACGAGGCTAGGACCAATTCACTTAATGATATGCTGACACTACTAGTACTGATAGTTTCCCCTTTTAAATAGGAAAGGGAAATGAAAATTTATTTTAATATTAGAGAAGAGCACGTACTGTTGAAACTGGTATGGTGAAGTGAGATTTTATTTGTTTACATTCAGTTTAGCTAGAAACACAGCACCCCCTAAAATAAAATTCCAAACAGCAATATCCATTGGCATTAGCATCCAAATTCATAAATTCTAGGGAAATATCTACTCAATGTTTTATTTATTTTATATGTATTAAAATTAATGCTCTTGTCTGTCTTTTACTTCAGGATCATGAACATAAGTAGAACTGTATGAATGGGTGAACATGTGCAGGCACTATATCACACATTTTACCAATACATCGATGATGACACACATCAGACTAAGCACAGCTGAAGGAATCCGTTAAAACAGAGATGAAGACCTAAAGACCTAATCTTCCCTATAAATAGTATTTCAACCTGTAGGCAATGGATCCTCAGGCAGGCAGACCGAGTTTAGTGGGTTTATGTTTGGTTCTCATTCATGAATAAATCTTACATCATGAAGTGTGACAAAAAGAATGTTGAATGGTCTGGGAATAATGTGAAAATTGTCTCAGGGAAATTATGGGACTCCATCTGCAAAGAGCAATTATAGCATTTCTATCTGTACTGTAATTAAGTAGAAAAATGACACAGATCCGCTTCTTAGGCTGCTTGGAAATTATTCTGCTAAAAAGGCCTGCCTCTCACAGTTCCCCTGCAGCATAACTACACTGCACAGTTGTGTTTTACCACAGTTGCAACTGAACATTAAGATCTGCATATCCGTTAAGAAAGTAGATGTCACTGATGAAATTGTTTAAAACTAACAAAACAGTTTCAAACTTCAGAACAACTCTTTAATGGATTGGATACATATTTCCAGTGTTCTGTTCTTAATCACTATCAATCATTATCACTACATATACAAAGCAATGGTTTGTTAGACACTTAACATAAATTATCTGTCATCACACAATACCACATAACTTGAGGTACTGTATTTTGAACTGATATCTGTGGTCCTGCGTTGTCAAGGTCAAGCTGATTAGTCTTAAGAGTCTGTTAATAAGGGAAGCCAAGATAGAAATGCCTGAAGGAGGGCTGCATCCTTTTTTCACTGTCGTTCCTCGGTGATGTTTCAGCCCCACCCGCACAAGAAAAGGGGGTGACTTCATCTGCCTTTGACATCCTATTTTTGGAATGCAGACTTATTCTGGCTTCTTTTATTCTGCAGTATTTTTCTGGTTCCATCAGACTGGCAGCTGGTCATGAGTGGAGTTCTGTAGGGGTTTGATACTATTCAATATCTTTTTAAAGGACCTGGATGAAGGGGTTGAATGAACCACACCTGTATGTCAGCTATATGGATCAGCAAACTAGGAGACAAGGTAGATATTCTAGAAGGAAAAGCCACCATTGAAAGACACCTTGATGGGCTGGAAGACTGGGTAAGCAAGAACTGCATCATGTTTAACAAAGATGGAATAATCCCAAGCAGCAGTAAGGGCTGGGGTCTGAACAACTGTGGTATGCCTACAGAAAGAAAAAGACCTGGGGGTCTTGGTGGACCAGAAGTTGAACATGTTATCAAAGCACCCTTGCGGCAATGAAAGCTAATTGTATCCTGGGTTAGATCAACAAGAGTATAGCCAGCAGATAAAGGGATGTAATTACTTCATTCTACTTGATGCTTTTTGACTGTATCTGGTTTTGGTCTCCCCCAGATCAAGAGACATCGTAAAGCTGGAGAGGGTTTGTGAATCACCAAAGACACCTATCAAGATGATAGGAGGGTTGGAAAAGTTAAAATACAAGGGAAAGTAAAAAGAATTTGTTCATCCTAGAGAAGAGAAGACATGTTCGTGTGGAAGGAGTTATCCCAGACTTCCAGTACCTAAAAGGTAGTTACAGAGAAGGCGGATGTGTTTTCTTCACAGGAATAAGTTGATGGGGCAAGAAGATGTGAGCACAAGCTGCTGGAGGGGAAACTTTCTATGGATATAAGAAAAAAAAATATCTTCACTGTGGGAAGAGTTAAACAATGGTATAGGTTGTCCGGAAAAGTGGCAGTATCTTTCTTGTTGCAAATAATTAAGACTTAGCTTGACAGATCCCAGTATAAAATAATCTAAGACCCTGCTTATAAAATAATTGGATCAGATGCTCTTGACAGGTCCCTTCTGAGCTAGACTTTGTTGTAGTTGTAAGATTCTGTAGTCTTTCCTGTTTCTTCTGCGGGATTATCCTAATTGTGCCATGCACCCTTCTTGCTTGTTCTGCAAAATTACTTTTCTGAGCAATTTTATAGAATTACAAAATAGTTTGGGTTGGAAGAGACCCTTAAAGATCATCTAGTTCCAGCTCCCCTGCTGTGGGCTGGGACACTTGCACTAGACCAGGTTGTTAAAGCCCTGTCCAGCTTGGTCTTGAACACTTACAGGGATGGGGCATCCACAGCTTCTCTGGGCAACCTATTCCAATGCCTCACCACCTCCATAGTAAAGAATTTCTTCCTTATATCTAATCTAAATATACCTTCTTTTAGTTTAAAGCCATTACCCCTTTTTGTGCCAGTACACTCTCTGATAAAAGAGTCCCTCTCCAGCTTTCTTGTAGGCCCCCTGTAGGAACTGGAAGGCCACTATAAGGTCTTTTCTCCTGCCTGCAGATTTTCTCTTGCATATATTTTCCTTCGTTCATGCAACTGCACTATAAGTCTCTGTTTTCCTTTTAGCAGTTACAGCTTCGCTATGCTCCAGAACCATATAAAAACATCATAGAATATTTACACCTCGTCACCAGTTACACAATTTTGTGTACTTCCATCTGGGTTCAAGACAGTAAATTTTACTTGGATCTTGCTTAGTATGTATCTGTTTAGTGCATGCAACAGGCCTGTGCTGGCCACATCACATAACATGCTTGTAGTCATTATAAGACAAAGAGATACAAGAGAGGGAGAAATAATTCTTCCTGACTAAAGTGCTCTGAAATGCTGCAGCAAAAGGTAAAGTGGTAAGCAATCAGGTGAGATGGGGAACAATTAAATTTTGGGAGTGTTGACAATCCAAAAAGTGTATGAATTGCAGGATAAAGACAGAATTAATTCGTATTGAAATAACACAACTATTACCTGAATTTTCCAAGGACTAATGGCTGTGCTTTGTTTTATTAGGTAGTGAATATATTTTTTGCCCATGTTATCAGGGAAACAGCTAACTACCTGACTGTTAAATTCACCTGACTGTTAGGCAAATGACTAAATGGAGGTGCCTTGTGATGACAGGTCTTCATATTAAATGGTTATTTGTCTGGTGAGCAGGTGGACAAAAGGAACTCATGACAATCTCTTGGCCAGATAGAAATAAAAATGAATCATGACCTCCACTGTATGAGGTACTGCCAGATAGCTCTCAGATGAATTAATACACTGAAACCTAATTAAACCACAATCCTTTTTATCTTGTATTTCTCTCTGCATGTCTAGGACAAGTGGAAGTCTTCATAAATCTGAAATATTATAGGTCAATTAATATGCACACAAGCTGCATATTCTGTAACAGGAATACAGTTAATCTAACTTAAATTCCCTTTTGGAAACTCAGAGTAACATTAAAATATTTGTCCCAACTCTGGTCCTACTTGTGCTCAATTTCTCAGCAATGTAATGTTCTTGATTTCAATGGCGTAAATTGAGCAAAGCTTTTGTTTGTTGTTCCCAGAATTTAAAGTATATGGACTTCATTGTTCTTCCCCATTAGTTAATGGAAATTTAATGTGCAAAGCTGGGGTAAGTAGCGTGAGTGACTCATTGTACACAGAATTCTTCTGTTCTGTTAAGCTTATTGTAGACCACATAGTAATCCTATTGCTCCCAACAGTTTTGTCTCATTAGGTACTTGACTGCTGTATTAGCCTGGACACTTGCAGTTTGGGATAAGATTTTGCTTTTATGTAACTTTGTGAATCCAGACATGTAAGGGGAAGAACTATGAACAGCACCTATAAGAAATATATTTTGAATACACTGTCAATTATTTTATTATACTAGAAGCTTTATTACAGAACATGTTAAATTCTTATATCTCCAAATGATAATAGCGGACAAGAAGTGATATAGGTCAGATCCAGGTTTTGCCAAACAACCATGTTTCTGACATGCTGTCTGCAGCAGTTGCTTAGTTAAGAGTAAAGAGCAGCACAGTGTGAATACACTGACACTATCCCAGCTTCCATTAATTTGTAGCTTAATTTCTGATTTCCAAGTGGTGCCTTTTCTTTCTAGACTTAGCAGTTTGCTTTTATTCTCATGAATTTGAATCATGGAACTAACCATTTTTGGAAACCTTACTAATTCTTATTATCCATATCTCCCAGGAGATGTGTCCTCTGAAGAAAAAGCTACTTTTTGTTTATTTTGAAACTTCTACCAATTTCATCTGATGTTCCCTCATTCTTGTACCAGATGTGTAGCCCAGTAAATGTGATTTTTGCTGTCACTATCTGTGTTGGTTTACATGGCAAGGTTTTGGTAGCAGGCGGCTGCAGGGGTGGCCTCTGTGAGAAGAGTCCAGCAGCTGCCCCAAGTTAGATAAGAGCCAGTTCCAGCTGGCCCCAAAGGGACCCGCTGCTGGCCAGAGCTGAGCCAATAAGCAATGTTGTTTGCACCCCTGCAAGTGCAGATTTAAGAAAGGAGAGGGAAAACAAACAAACAAATAATAAAAAACACCTGGTGCACAATAGCAGCAAGGAGTGAGAACCATCCCTGCAGACCCCAAGGGCAGTGCAGAAGGAGGGCAGGAGGTGCTCCAGGCATGCAGCAGCAGTTCCCCTATGGCCTGGGGAGAGGCCCCTGGTGGAGCAGGCTGTCCCCCTGCAGCCCATGGGTCCCACATGGAGCAGATCTCCACGCTGCAGCCCGTGGAGGAGCCCCCGGTGGAGCAGGTGGATGTGGCCTGGGGGAGGCTGCGGCCCATGGAGAGCCCCCGCAGGAGCAGGCCCCGGGCCGGAGCTGCAGCCCGTGGAGAGGAGCCCATGCAGAAGCAGGGGGTCCGGGGGGAGCTGCCGCTCGTGGGGGACCTGTGCTGGAGCAGTTTGCTCCTGACAGATGGACCCCGTGGTATGGAGCCATGTGGGAGCAGTTCTTGAAGAGCTGCTGCCTGTGAGCAGCCCCCGCAGGCTCAGTTTAAGAAGGCTGGCATCCCGTGGGAGGGACCCCACATGGAGCAGGGGCAGAGAGTGACCGTGAAGGAGCGGCGGAGATGAAGCGTTAGGGACTGACCGCAGCCCCCATTCCCTGTTCCCCTGTGCCGCGCGGGGGGAGGACGTAGAAGAGGGTGGACAGGGCTAAAGTGTTTTTAGTTTGCTTTTGGTTTCTCACTGTTCTCGTCTGTTAGTAATAGGCAATGTTATTTTAATCTCCTTGTGCTGAGTTTGTTTTGCCCTTGATGATAATTATTGAGCAATCTCCTTGTCCTTGTTTCAACCCTTGAGCCCTTTTTTTCATTTCATAGTATTTACCCTTTGAGGACGAGGAGTGAGTGAGCAGTTGTGGTGGAGTTCAGCTGCCCAGCTGGGTAATACCACCACACTAGCAAAAGCCCCATGGTGCCCTGGACGTGCAGGTTCTGGTGCCTGCAGGACTGCCCTGGTTCTGGTCCTGGTCCAGGTGTCACTGGCCACCCCAGATACCAAGGAGGCTGGACCAGGTGACCTCAAGAGGTCTCTTCCAACCTCAGCCAGTCTAGGATTATGGGATTCCATGGAATGTATATAGTATACTGAAGTATGGTATGCACATACTGTGACAGTGACTTAGTCACATGCTGTGACTTTGACTTAGCCAGGGTGAGCTGGGGCTGTGTGATACTGTCAGTGGTGTGTGCCGTGTTGAGGAAGGCTACAAAAATACACCTAAGTGTACCCAAACTGAGGAGGAAGGGACCCCCTCCAGGAGCATCAAGCTTATCTCCCAGAAAGAGTCCAGTGGAAGGCCACAAATATGATACAGGGCCTGGAGCATCTCCCCTGTGAGTAAAGACTGAGACCTCGGTCTGTTCAGCCTTGAGAAAAGAAGACTCAGGGGATCTTATTAATGTTTATAAATATCTTAAGTGTGGGAGGCAGAGGGATTTGGCCAACCTCTTTTCAGTGGTTTGTGGGGACAGGACAAGGGGCAATGGCCACAAAATGGAGCACAGGAAGTTCCACACCAATATGCAAAAGAACTTCTTCACGGTGAGGGTGACGGAGCACTGGAACAGGCTGCCCAGGGAGGTTGTGGAATCTTCTTCTCTGGAGATATTCAAGGCCTGTCTGGATGCCTACCTGGCCAACCTGCTCTAGGGAACCTGCTTTGGCAGGGGGGTTGGACCCGATGATCTCTTGAGTTCCCTTCCAACCCCTACAATTCTGTGATTCTGTGACCTCACTGAAGCTCTGAGGATGCTGAAAGCTTGTAGTCCACTTCCCATTGTCCTGAGGGAGAGTGAAGCTGTCCACCTGAGGACCCAGAAGGATTCCCAAGGGGTGAGCATTAACACTGGGAAAGAGAGGCAACAGTAGGATGGTGAGGAGATGTTTGCTATTGCAATTTTAACTTAATTAGCAAGGGCTTGTCTGGGGCCATCACAAACATTAACTGTTTGGAACTATTAGACTTCAATTTTTACTTCGACTAACAGTATATTCTAACGTTCAGCTATATGTTGTGCTGCCTTTTGTAGGAGGATACGCTGGATGAGATTTGATGATGGCTCTGACTTTGTACTAGACACTTTGGACCAGTTTCCTACTCTGTAATTTTGGAAAAGTTTAATAGCATGTTTCGTAAGGAGCAGAAGCTTGGGTAGAGTTTTAAAAAAACATTAATGAAAGCTTGTGTTTCTAATTCACTTGCAGTATTGAAAATCCCATCTCTAAATCAAGGAGCAAACACTTGAAGCTCTTCATCTGACATTCAGTACTGTTTAATGGATTTTAATGGATTTAAAAATTTCTCCTATTAAGTGAACTATGAAATAGTTTTCACAAATATGCAGAATAACGTCAAAGACCTAAGCAAGAATTTCCTGTAAACTCACTTAAAAAAATAATAATAAAAAATAATAAAAAAGCCCACCATGGTGTATTACTTATGAAAACAAATGCATCTTCTGAAACATAATGCAGTGTGGTTTTTTGTTTGTTTTGCTGAATGGTTCAGCAGAAATACACAAATATGCTATATCTTCTACCTGCTAGTTTAGTTTATACAGCTGTACGTTTTATTAAATATGTTTTATTTTATTCTGATTCAGTCTTGGAAATTCTTTTTAAATTCAGATTAACATTTTTAAAGGCTTGCATTATTTATCTAACAGTGCAAGACAGAAATTATTTCCTTGACTTTCACTTTAGCCTTATTTTTATAAGAAACTACTATTTTCTTCAGATTTTTCTTCAGATTTTGTATTTTACATATGTGATTGCTACATGGGACTATCACTGCAATTAGTAATATAACTGATCTAGATGAGGAGAGTATCCTGCACGGTAAAGGTTTGAGTAACATTAAATATTTCTTTATTTTTTAAAAAAATATTGAAAACATGAGTAGGAACAACTAGATGGAAGTCACTTCGTGTAATTTTATCATGATCTGACTGTGCTGTGTGCACTTCGGGAGCTGTAATAAGGAGCCATTTGCCTGTCATCTCATATCAATGAATGAATAAAAAGTTTCAGTTTGTGAGTGCTATCAGTCACTAAAGAAGTAAAATTGAAGCACCTCAGGAATGGCAAAACCATATATGTCCAGGAGCTTTTTTTTTTGTTTTCTCTTGTTGTAGACTTATTATTTGGCATGTTGCTGAAATAAAAGCATCACAGCTACTTAAAGCATTCTTTCCAAACTGGAACATAGAGTGCTGTTTTTTGTTGTTTTTGTTCTTGTTTTAATGTTCAGCTTTGTTTCAACTTGCAGTGGAGAAAATGTTCTTTATTTTATTGTGAGTATAATATGAGAAGATTTTGTATTAATTTTATATTGATATTTTCTACAAGGAAAAGCTGAAATAATGATCTGCATAAATCAGACAACCATACCAGTACAATTTTAGCTCTGTTACAGGTCAAGTTGATTTGGTTCAGCCAGCACCAGTTCTTTAAGAAATTCTGAAAAGACCACATTTTATGTGGAGGATCTTCTGACAGTATGGGGCAGCTGGTTAAAATATTTTATTTGCCATTTTTGTTTTTTTTATGTAAGAGCTTATACATCATTTGCATTTCTAGCATGTCATTTCAATTTCTGTCCCAGTACCCTAGCACTGGCACATACAGATAATAAGGTTGAAAGACACTATGATGCTGTCCTTCCCTGGCAACAGGAGTTTTCTCAGTGCAGCTTAAGTTATGGACTGATGAGAAGTATTCTCCACTCCCTTTCTTCTAATTCTGCACATAACATACAGAGAGGTGTAGCAGCACCTATACATTTGCATAGTGACATAAACCCATGGGAAGAAGAGTGCTGCTGCAGCAACAGATAGTTTACTGTGGAGATGCAAACCTGAAAGATGTGCAGTTCTCTCCTTTTGGGATCTGCTGAGTTGTGTAGCTCTTTAGCCAGAGCTAGTATCAGGCAGGTACAAAATCTGACACTCCAAACAAGTCCATGCTCTGACATGCAGAGCAGTGTACAGTAGTGCCATGAGACTGAAACAAGTTTGTGTACTGTACATGTGGCAATGCAAAGATGGTACAAGGCAGAGAAAGAGGCTGCTACTTGTTGCTGTCCTGAAGTCCTGAGCAGCTGCAAGTGAGCGCTTTGCTGAATAGATCCCTAATAAGGTAAATCGTTTTTTTTTTTGTTTGTTTTTAGTTAAACCTGTATTCTGAATGAGTAAAGAGAAAATAATCTGATCTCTTGAAGCCAAATTTCAATATATACTTCAGAACAGTTTTTCAGTTCAATTCCAATTTGAGGAAAATGGTTTGGGTTCAGTTTAAAAGCCATGATTGTTCCCATTTCTTTGTTTAATAAAATCTTATATATATTACAATGAAATTCGAAGGGAAAGAATCAGAAATGGTAATTTCCTTTTTAAATAAATTGTAATTTAATCACTGAAATTCAGAGATTTTGAAGAGCTGTTTTCTCTATGTAAATTACTTTAATCTGAATCTGTTACCTGGCTTATTCTTTTTTCCACCTTCAAAGAAGCATTATCAAAACTGATAAAAGGATTATGCCAAGCCAGACGGCTTTTCACCCTTCCTTGCTGCTTGATTTTGTACTGGCTTTTCATCTAATAACTTCCTTTTGGAAATCAACATTGCTTACGTTGGGGTTTTCTGTGGAAATTCACTGTAACATGTTTACTGGGTACAGACCATTCACAAGCAATATTGGGATCATAGTAGCTAAACTAGCTTCCAACATCAGAAAAAGCAGCTGAATATAATTTTACTGAAAAAAAAAATATCCTTCCATTGTTTAAGGAAAAGATTTACCATCCTTAACCAGAATAACCAGAAGTATCCTGGTGTACTAAG
Organism: Cygnus olor; assembly: GCF_009769625.2. Lineage (NCBI taxonomy): Eukaryota > Metazoa > Chordata > Aves > Anseriformes > Anatidae > Cygnus > Cygnus olor. Next base: position 76,151,958 of record NC_049170.1, read on the forward strand.
TAAGTTAGAGCTGCACATCAGTCCTAGCTCCCATTCCCTGATGGTGATACTGAGGAAGCAGCTTTTCATAGGGCTCAGCTAGCAGCTAGGCAATCCTGAGAGGCATGGTTTCATAGCTCCTGCTTATCAGGGTGTTCACAGGGAGCTCTGGTAGGTAACTGTCTTACATAGATGCAAGTGTAGCCAGGAGGAAAAAGAAAACCGGGTAGTTAAGATAGTTCATTACTGCTCTGGAGTTCTGTCTACTCCACTGTAAAAGAGGCTGTGTGACATTCAATAAGTCATCTAACACAAAGGCAATTATTAGTTGTATATTTCTCATTTGCTGGCTGCTCAGTTTGGAGGAATTGAAAATTGCAACAGAAATCCATGCATTTTAAATACACAAAGCTACAAAATACAAAGCAATCTGGGAAGTTAGATTCTGTCACTCTTATATTGGCTATGTAAATATGGAAAATTCTTTTATTTTGTAGTCTGATCTGTATAATCACAGTATTACTCACAATTAACAATAGTATTGCAAATTTAAATATATTAAATGTGCTTCAACTATGTTGATTATCCTTGTAGAAAAGTTCACGAAGAACCCAATAATTCTGTGTTCAGAGCAGGGATTGGATACCATGCAGTAACTGAACCTGCACATCAAAATGGAGCGGAATGTTACTAGCTGTTCATTAACCAAGCACAGCCCATACTCAGCAGGAATGATGTATGATGATATGGAAAAAAGCACTGTGTAATTATATATCTAAAGAATTACCATAATGATACCCACAGTGGGATTAAATTACTGCTTTGCAGACAAACCATATTCTAGCATTTTCTAACTTGTGAATGTTTTTGACTTCATGATGACTTTATATTGTGTAATAAAATCTTGTGAGGGAGGAGACAGCACTAGATAATATGATAGACCACTTATATTAAACTCCTGTATATATTTACTTCTTCTGAAGAACGGTCACTGCATATTTACATTATCAGGAATTTATTACAAGTTCCCTATTGCCAGGAGGACAGTTTTTTTCTTCAGAGACAAGGAAGAGAACAGGTGAAGTCATAAAAATTAAATTTAGACAAACAAGAACGAGGTTAAAGTACCCATTTTACTTAAGTGCTGTTGATCACATTGTTCTCCTTTTTACTTTGTCAGTGTTAAGCTTCTGTAGTCCTTATTTTAGTCTTAAATTAGTACTGTTTTTCAAAAACCTTTTATTGAAAAAAAAAGAAATATTTTGAATTGAAAATAGAAATGTTTTGCATGCCACACATAAAAATTGTGCATTTTGAGAGAGTATTGAGTGTGAATTTCTTCAGAATGGGTTTTCTTTTAATTACTTATGCTTACTTTATTTCTGAAAGCAATATTGCTTTCTAATTAATAAAAGAATGAGGAGAAATTTGAAGTTAAAAGCTGAAGAGAAAGGCCCATTTGGTATGGCAGCCTTTTCCATGCAGATTTGTGTTGCACCCTGACATTGCTGGACAAAGGTAACAAAAGTAACAGGTGTTCCTGCTGGATGCAGAACTTTTATCGCACTGACTTAAGACACGTTTTAATGATTGTGATACTATGGTAGGAAAGTAGATCAGTACTTCTGTCTGAGAGAGGCAGTGTGAAAATTAGCCTTACACAGTCTCTTTGGAAGGATAAATGTTTTTTTTAACTGGGAACTCTGCCAGGTCTTCTTTGGGAGTGGCCTGAGGAAGAAGGGATGTTTCTATGCTTTGGTTTCAGGAGAGAAGGGCTCTTGGAGTATCCGGTATTGCACTTTATGGCCAGATATTTATGCAATTAAGTCAGGACCACCTTTATGGTTAAAAGTATGTATCAGCTATCCTTGATCCACAGAAGGCATCTATCTATGTTGTCCATTAACCTGTTTCTGCTGAAAACTAGGGCTAATCTCTGCCCTACAGCTGGGTGCTGCTTCTTTCCCTTCTTTTTCTGAACAGAAAAGAAAGAAGAAAGACCTCATTACTGACCTTATTTCCAGGTAAGGTGGGAGGTGTATGTAGGGGACAAGCAAAAAGAACAGAAAGGTTTTGCATGCATTTTTAGAGAGGAAAACAGTTTCTCTTGTAGTTTGAAAGCAGGTTGGTGGCTGTGAGCCTGTCTTGTTTCTCCTTATTTTCTCATAACAATATGAGGAAGGAAGGTAAAAGAGCAATATGTTCAGCCTGTTTTTCCTTGCCCTTTCTTGTAAACCAGTCAACCAAACAAAAAAAACCCCAGCTCTATTCTCGAGGACCCACTTCAGCAGAAAATAGGTACAGGTATCAAAACTGGCAACGTTCTCTAATTCCTTCTCTCTTATCCAGAAGAATTTGCCTGAAAGTGCACACAACAGAAGGAGGTGGGAATTGAAGCTCACAGAAAATTTAACAGCTGTTTGAGACACTTACAAGGTTTGACAATAAGAAAGCTTTGTTCTGGAGAAGCAAATAGAACCAGTCAGGAAGGGTATGAGTTTGGCCAGAGGGATGAAGCAAATATAAATTGTGTGCAAGCTGAGGAATAAGTCTGTATCACCTCCTGCCACTGTGCTGTTTCAGATTCAGATGTGGTATGCCTCCTCATAATGTCACAGATAAATGTTTTATTTTGGCTGTGTTTTATGAGTCTTTAACAGTCTGCTTATGTTCATCATATAGGAGATACTATAAAATTGTGAAGTGCTCAAGAATAACTTTCTCTTCATCGTATTCCCCAAGTTTTCTTCCATGCAGTTGCTTTTCTTTTTGTCATTTGGGTATTTTATGAACATCTAGATTGGAAGGAAAGATGTCAGGAGAAATGAGAATTTAAGGAGCCACAACCTAAAGGAAACATGGTTTAGGAAGAGAGGGAAAAGGCACTGGATATATCTGTTGGAGAAACAAACAAACCAAAATCCAGTAGGAATAAAGGAGGTGGTAAAAAGACTGTTTTGATGTCATCCAAAGCTCTATTCTTTTCTTGTATTTAAGTGAGAAATTTTTGTATTATTTGGGGGAAATTTTGGTCTTCATAGCAATATAGCTCTCTCTGTTTATCTCACCATTGATTTTCATGATTTCTACAGTGTAAAATGTTTTGGTTGATGATTTTGTTATTTCTACAATGGCATTGTGTCACTTCATATATATTACTCAGAGGTTCCTGTTTGCTTCCCTGACTTCAGAATCAAAGCTGTTCTCTAAATCACACACTTGCTGTTGGAGTTATATTAGTTGTACATTGAAAAAATATATTTCTACCTGCATTGGTAAGGAATTAAGGAGCTGATCAGAAAATAGGTGAGGGGTGGAGCTGATTCCCTTCATGTATTTGAACTTTTATTATTCCTAGACTGTGAGTAATAGTAACTCATGGTTCCCTAATACACTCTGGGGGAAAATAAAATCAGTCCGTCTACCCTTTGATAAATACTACCTGGAATAGAAAATGAACTATGAAAACCATGAACTCAATGAGTTCTGAAAATGCTTTCTTCTTCCTATATGTGCAACTCAAATCACCCTCAGTACTAAAACATACTGAAAGAGTGTATCTATCCTACTGAGAAAATGGACAGGTGCCCAAAGAAGCAGAAGTGAAGGGTACCGCTTCAAATAATCAAGAGTGGAGAAATGATTTTCCCTATCTGTCAAAGAACTGAGGCTGATCCTGTCTATGTGTGGGTGCATGCATGCATTTATATAGAGAGCTTTTATGTATAAATTATGAAATGTCAGTCTATGAAAATTGCTCACAAATTTTTCTTAAATGAAATTGGAATGCAGTGTTTCTTGGTAGAAGACACTCCTTTTACACTAGACGTGAAAAAATGTTAAACAAACCCAGCAAGTCTTGTTCCTTTGTTTTGTGCATCTCGGCTTAGCACCATGTGATACTGTAATGCATTCCTCATTGAAGCCATTTGGCAATTCAACAGCTATGTGATAGGTGTCCACCAGAAAAACAACACCTAAGAACTGTGAGCAGAAAATTGGCTGTCCTTAAGTTGGTTTCTCAGGCTCCAGGGGATAACTACTAGCATGGACAGCAGATGGGTATTTTGCGATGGAGCCTAGGAGTTACAGGGGAGGGGTGGGCTTTTATTCTTGCTGGTATATCAGCTGTTGATTCATAACTACTCACAGCAGCTCATAAAGACTTAAAAGAATGAATTAATGTAAGTAAGAAAGGGACCTTTGAACACTTGAGTGCTCTTTTTTACCTACTTTGGAGACAGTCTTGTGTGAGTTTAGTTTGATTCTGTTTCCAATGTCTTTTAAAAGTGCTTTGATTCCTACTGAGCATTTTTCATAATGCCATTCTAAACAAAGTTAGTATTCAGATAACTCTCTCATGCACGACCAAAGTAGTTGAAATGGCTTGTAAATATATTAGCAGGGCAGATATGTATTAACTTGCTGCCTTGGGTTATAAACCTTCTTTTAAAGGAAGATAATATTTGTGTAGAGTGAATTGCTTTATTGAATTATAACCTTATAAAGCAGCATTACAGGCTGTCAATAAATGACATCATGTTTCTGTAAGGGTTCTATTTGAAGAGTCACCGTAATCACAGGAAAAGCAGCTACTTAGAGTAGAAGATCTGGAAGCTTTATCAAATCTGCATTTATTTATTTATTTATTACCCAAAGTAAAGTCTGGAATCAAAACGCCTTTTTCCTCCCAATACCATTTTGTTTTAGTAACTCAGCCTACTGTAAAATGTATAGTAACTTGACCTACAGTAAATCTAGGTGTAAAGTCTAAGAAATATGCCTGCAGTTATTAATTGGCTTCTGTTCTCTTCTACACAAAAATATATTTAGGCACTAAAAAGACAAGCACAAACAAAACCTATTTGCCCATCCTCTGTTAAACAAGAGCAAGTAGAATTCAGCATTTCTTTTTAGTCCAGACTTTTCAGACTAATTTAGCTTTTTCTCAATTGATAGTTTAAAATATTAGCTTCAGAAATTTAAACTTTTATACCCAGATGTATACATGATAGAAATAAAAAGACCAGAGGTTTCAGATATTATTTTGGCCAAAATTCATGTTGCTTTAGAAGTATGAACATACAATTATATTTCTTTAGTGTATAGATCTCTTCAGAAAATTCAGGTCTACAATGGTTAACAGAACAAACTGATTTTCCTGGGATACAGTAGTAGAGTTCATGATCTCATTCTAGCTATTCCAAATCACCTACACTTATTTAACAGGGAATCAAAAAAACAAACATTCCTGATGTATGTTCAGATCTGTAGAGAGATGTTAACATTTTATTACACAGGTTCTATGGAATGTATATATTAGATAAACAGGCCAACAGTCTGACTTTTCCACATATGGCACTTCTGACAGTACTGCAATGCTGTAGGGTTGGCAGATGGAGCAATTATACATTTGCTAGCTAGGAAGTAACCTTTAAAGGAACACTCTAGTGTAACATAGAGTGTGCTGTGATTTTAAGAAATTTCTACTTGAGTTCTCAGTAGGTAGTAACTTTCAGTATTATATGTTTGACTATTGAGATTAACTTCCTCTAATTAATATATTGGTACAGCAGTCCTCTGACGTTCAAATCCTACATATGGGAATGTATCTGGGTTGAGTTGTTTGATGAGCAACAAATTAAGTGTGTGTGTGTGTTTTGTTTGTTTAATATTACTTTATTTGGCTTCATTTTGCTGTGGAATAATGGAAGAATCTGAAAATTTATTAAGATGTCCACAAAAACATTTTAGAAATGTAAAATTTCCTAAAAATTATCTTGAAGAGTTTTTTTTTTTTTTTTTTTTTTTAATAGGAAAAACATATTATTTAAGTAAGGTATTCATAACATATTCAAGCTCCTTTGAAATACACGCTTAGTAAGTGGGCCTATTTTTCATACCCCAACCTGTGACTTCCAGAATTCTTTCATCAAGAGTTTTGTTTACTGAGATGTTGTTCACAATGTGCTGGAGCTTTGCCCTTCATTGAATGTACCTCAGCCTTCAACTTAATAGCTCGTGCTTCTCTTTAATGACAAAGGACAACCTGAGAAAAACAAAGGAAAGAATGCTACTGTGAATATATTAATGTAAATTTATTTTTATGTAACATTTTACATTTTCATTTAACTTGTTATCAGGAGATTACAAATAACATATTTAGCAACCTTATACCCGAGATATGCCTCATGGCTTATTCCATAATGACATGCAGGTAGCTAACCTTGAATATATGCCATTATTCAAAATTTAGCATAAGCATAAATAAATTGTCCTTGGGCAACGTATTTGATTCAAAAAATATGAAGATACAAGTTATTTACTGGCTCAGGCTTTCATTTTGTTTTCCCTACCTATATGTAAGGTAAACCTTTGATGGCAAGAGACTAGAAATACCTCCTGCTCCTTGAAACTTATGGTTAGTTTCATGTACCTATTGACAAAGCAGTACAGCTATTCATCTGCGTGAAAACAGCCATAAAGTTTTAATAAGAGCTTAGTATTATAGACCATAATAAAACATTTTCATCTCAATTTTAGTAGTGATGAAATCACTGATAAAATAAGCAGGGTCAAGGGGAAAAGATAAGGGATAAAGGATTATCTTCCTGTCTCATGAACAAAAGTAATGAGGTCCAGGATATACAAAAGCTTGTCCTACCATCTAAGTAGAATTTGGAAATGTTCTGTTGCAAATGCGGAATTCTTATATCAGGAAGAAACCAGACAGAATCTCACTTTTAATGATGATCGTTAGGTTCTGATCACCTTTGTCCCATGTAATTGTATATTTTAATCTCAAATTTAAATCCTTTTAAAATGTTTATTCTTAAACTATATGAATCAGAGGTGCTGACAAATACTGAAAGAGAATGTAGATAATTTGAGCGATTATATCTGTTTCAAGTATTCCCCTTCTTCTCTGTCCGTATTTCCTTTCCTGACAATATGAAGTGCCTTAGGGAAGGAAGGTGGCTTTTTCTTCCGTGAGGATGACTGTCAGCTGTATATGCTGCCCTCACTTTTGAAGATAGGGTGGTGCCATATGGGCTTCTTCAAGCAGAGAACAAATCTCTGGCAGTAAAAAGAATGAGGTTCATCTCTCTTGCAAGGGACAGAAATTTAAAGGTCTGTAACAGTCTATTGTGTGACCTGAGGAGCACACGTTGAAGAGTTTTATCAGTTTTCCAAAGCACTCAGATCCCATCTTGCTTTTACTTTTTGCTCTCGCATCTTTTGTTTCAGCATCAGATAGAAAATACAGTGTAGTGCCTCTTTGCTCGGAGTTTCTTAATAGTTTCACTCCCCTCCCCTCTCTTTTCCCCTTCACCTCCCCTCTGCTTTATTGTGCAAAGATAAAGAAGATGCAGTAGGTGGACACATCTGAAGCTGCATTCAACTGGAGGCTTCATTCAAATGGGAATTGAAGCACAAACTTAAAACAATTACAATAATTAACCAACTGGAACAATTTACAGTATTGAATGATGTGTTTTAAATCAATGAATTTGTTCTGGAAGAAGACCTGGATGCTCATAAGGTATATGGGACCACAAATATCTTAATTTCAGGATATCCAAGTTTTAATGCCTTAATAGAGTCAAATTTGCTACAGGTGTTGAAACTTGTCTTCCCCCAAATTGGAAACTTACACATTCTAGTTGTGAGCTTGAGAAAATGCATAGCAAAAAATGATAGAAAGAAATCAAAAACTCAGCCCCAACAGCATTAGTTTTATACTCATTTCTTTTCTTCTTCTCTCTTGTGTTCTTCTTATAGTACTTTACTCAGAGATGCATTTTATTTGAGATATACCAGACTGTCATGAAAAATTGATTTCACAATTCTTTTTAAAATCTCCAATAAGACTTAGGTGTTTGAGTATCCAGCAGTAACCAACTCTGACATCACCTTGATGTCTCTGCACCATCAGGGGCAGCACATCCACAGTCTGTGTCCAAAAATGTGCCTGGCCAGTACACCACTAAGACTTAACAGTCTGTGAAGTGCTGTGCTTGAAGAAGGTCCCGTGCAAGGGTGGCCAGCGAGTGGGAGAGAGTACTCCCTCTCCAGCCACAGCAGATACTGTGAATCCTTGGTAAATGAAGTTTTAAAGTGATCCTACAGAGTAGGCATAACAGCAGATGCTTTCCTGCTCTTTTCAGAATAAATATTTAATTAGCAAAGTTAAAATTACATAATTGTGTAGCAAGATTGGATTATATGTGTTTAGTACTTTACAGCTGGCCACTGTAAATGCTTGCTGGGGTTTGCTGTTTCTAATAAGCACTACAAGTAGTTCCCCATGATTTTGTTACTTGTAAATTACACTTTACTGTTAATAGATATGCTTTCTTGAATAACTGTTCATTTCAAAGAAAGATGGAAGAAAGCATACATATTTAAATCCAGAACTTTCACTTTTCTCTGACTCATTGCTCACTGAATAAATATTCTCTGCAATGCTTTAATAACATTTTGGTTATTCTACTATATATTTCCATGGTCATGATAGAATTGCATCAGATTAGCTCACACGGCTCCTGTGTTATGTGAAGTTTCTACAAGATACTGAACTTTTTAATTGCATCACTTCAGAAAATAGCAGAGGATCATGTAAATGGCATCTCTTAGGAAACTGTAATTAGTAAGTTGTTGAATTACATTCAGTCATGTTAAGTATCACATACATTTTCTCATGCTGGTAGACTTTTTAAAATATACAGAGTGGAGGAAGAAGGCAACTTGTTTTCTACTCACGTTTTTTTCTCCTTATTAAAAGCAAGTTTAAAGAAGCAGAAAATGTTCTTTTAAAGGTATCATATAAATAGAGAGCTCATCTGTTACACCTAAAATGCTCTTATTAATGTGGCAGCTCTATAGCCTGGATACATACATATGTCATATCACATGACAGGGCATTGTTCTCTGTACAACCTTCTGGATTCAGACATACGCCATTTCATATAACCAAACACATACAGTTAGTTCAAACAATGCCTTCTGACAATAGGTATGTATTCAGGGAGATAGCTATTAACACAGTCAACAAATGCTTGTTATGTTTGTGCCTGCTGTCTACAAGGAGAGAACTTTTTGCCCATGAAATATGCATAGCTCTTTTGAAATATGTCATATTTTTATCTCTGGTTGTTGGGGCTGCACTGGGATATGTTTTGCCTTTAGAGAAGTAGTAACTTGCCAGCTTGGACTGCTGGGTGGTGGGGAGTGGGTACAGAAGAGGTACTAAAAGTGCTTTTATTACTTCCCATTCAACTCCATGAGAAAAAAACAAATAAACAAACAAACAAACCTCACTTGACCCTCAGGCAGTATGGAGGTTTAATCTTTGCATATGTTCTATTGGATAGGTGTATCCATCATATTCCTGCCTTCAATTATGTTGATATTACAACTTGCAGATGCTGATGTAATATTTTTGTTTTTAACTTTTTTTTTTTTTCCTTGAAGCTGTGATTTCAAGTTCATGTTCACATGTAGTGGGACACTCTTAACTAGGTTGCTAATTGTTCTTTACTGTTTGTTTTCTTTCCTTTTTTTTTTTTCTCAACATATTCCTGCTGTTTTTTGGAAAAAGAGAAAGGAAATTTTTGGCTTCTCTCTTTTGTACTAAATAAGAAGAAATCTATTGTTTGAGGATGTATTGCATAAGATACCTGTGAATCTTGTGCAGCTGTTTGTTTCTTAATTTAGTCACAAAGAGAACCTCCTTACTTTGTCTCTTCTTAAAGGGATATTATCTATTTAAAACTTTTGGAACAATCTAAATGTTTTATCTGCTTTTTTTTTTTCTTTTTCCCCCCAAATATTAAATTTGTAAGTTCTTCTGATGTTTCAAAGCAATGTTTTGACCATCCATAGTATCCTCCAAAATAAAGAGAACAAAATGAAATTGAAAAAAGTTTTATTTTCCTATTTTGATGCAGTGCTATTGTGAACTTCCATACAGAGACGTGTGAATTGTTTTTTCTGCCTAAAATCTTTGGTAACATATAGTTAAGATAAATCAGACATACTGAAGGGGATCCTTAGCCTGAAGAAATAATGCACTTCAAATACACATTTCTATTCTTCCTAGTAGTATTTAAGACTGTGGGTTTTAAGCTCAAGTTTAATTGCCCTCATTCCCCTTTTGCAGTTGATACCATTTTATCTACAGGTAAATGAACCATTTTCCATGTAAACTTAGTCACATAATCAGTTTCTTTTATTTGTTTGTATAACTTTTAAACAACAGTGGCAGAAAAGAAATGTTCTGAACATCTTTAGAGTATGAAAGAAGAGTAGGAATCTGTGGTACGTAGCATCCCAAATTACTTTCAATTCGCTGAAGTTCATCTTTCTTTTCTTCTGAGAATGTGTTTTCGGCATTTAGAAGAGTGTTTTTAATGAAAATAGACATTAATAAACATGGAATCATACATGGTTCTACAGTTTCTGTTTTTTGAGTGTTACAGTTCTGTTGAGATATTTAAATACCTTAAGCTCTTTATGCAAGCTTTTTATGGGTGCAACTCCATTAACAGTAATTACAATTACACTGTAGAAATAATGTAGGAAGAAGGGAGTGAATCAGTTTAAACAGCTATGGGAGATTCAGCTATCCTTCTACAGAAGCCCTCATGAGTAAATAGACTCTGAAATCAATGAGACCAATTATGGGTTAGCTTACCAGTAAAAATGAGAAAATCTTAACTGTGAGGGTGTCTGTAGCAGCATAGAACAGGGGTAGTCAAGCCAGTTCTAAATGGACCAGAGACCAGGAACACTACAGCTGCATCACTGAACTGGGGGGAGGTTCATGTAAACTACGCTTTCTGCTACTGTGACTCGCCTAATCCTGGTGTCCAGGACAGCTTATTTGCCTTGGATAACTGTTACATCTGTTTGGTTCTGTCTGCAGTCAGTAACATTAGGTCAGTTGCATCTGGTAGGACTGGGATTTTCCTGACAGGACTGGGATTTCTAGCTCTCAGGTCATAATTTCAGAAAAGGCTTGGAGCAGCATACAAAAGTAGCTTTTATATCATGCTGTAAGCATATTCTCAAATGTTATTGCTGTCTATCTACCATGAATATGCCTAGAAAAGATTACTTGGCAAAATCAAATGTCTGTGTTCATCTCCATGAAATTTTTACTTTTGAAAAATTATTATTTTAAAAATGACTCTGAGGCATGTATTTTATTCTTTGTTGATTTTCATGTGAGTTTCTATTTATATGCATAAATGAGTCCATAAATATTGAATTATACCTAATTCTAAAAATCTAAAATCCCAGTCCTTTTACACCATTCAGCAATGTTAAGTGAAAAAAAAAAAAGAAAAAAAAAAAAAAAAAGCAACCTCTTCCTTCACCACCCCAAAGTAAAAAATGGGAACTGAAATGAAAAAAACTGTCCAAATTTTTCTTGCTACCTGCGTGCTCCAAGTGAGTGTTTAAGAAGATGTGTATAGGCTGGGAGACTGTTAGTTGAGAAGTTCTGGACAACTGGACCTCTGTTGAGTCCAGTTATGATTAACTGCTGAGAATGTCTTAATCTGAGTGGGTGGCTGATCTATTTGAGCTGGTGTAGCTAAAACTGAAACAGAAGCAGAATAAAATAAACAGTGTGGTCAATGAGACTGTATTATATGGGGCATTGCATTACAAGTCTGCAGGCAATAGAAAAATAAAATTTGATTAAAGACTATTCCATATTCCATCCTAAGTCAGATATGAAATTAATTTCTGTATCATTAGCCTAAAAATGATAAACTCAATGAAAATTCAGTTTATTTTTAATACTAATATTCATTTGCTGTTTATGAACCTTTAACTGGTTTTCAAACAACTAAGTTATACAGGAAGACAAAAGGTTAAATTTGTTCTCATTCGAATTTACTTACACAGGCAAGGATAGTTTAAATTAAAGGATATATTTATTTATTTATATATATTTTTTTTGGTTCCAGCAGGTTTTAATCTTTTTACTTGACTTGTATTCTGATGAAGCAATGTTTCAGGTATACAGATACTGATTTCTAAATAATAAAATCTTACTGAACTAATACACAATGATATATAGTGAAAAAAAAAAAAACACCTAACTTTCCATGTATATTGAGGAAATGGTAATGAATCCAAAATTAATTGTTTCACAAATATTTTTTCATGATGAAATGATTAAACACAATACAGTATTCAACATGATATTTTTAGATTTGTTTTAAGATTATGTGCTCACTGAGGGTTATAATTACAGGAGCTCTACCATTCATGGGAGTTTATGAGGCTCAGTACACACAATTTTTTTCTCTAAGTGCAACACACAGATTTTAATTAGTTAATTTAGCTATTTAATCCAAGTGCTTTTTTAAAGCTTTCTCAGTGAGAAAATTAAGTATTGGAAAGAACTGTCATTCTTTATATAAGTCAGGATAGCAGTTCTCCTGTTGACATAACTTCATTGGAATTCCCTTATCATCATAGAGCTCAATGTCTTCATAACTGCAACTTGACAAGATAACAAAGAAAAATCCTTCCCTGTTTATTAATTACAAATGTATCTAAATTGTTCTCCCTTTTTTTTTTTCCCAATAACTTTATTATTTGTCTTTTCCTTTTGGATATGTAATTCCTTTATTGAACATGACTTCTCTTTTCATGCAGGAAATCACTTTTTCAGGCCATTTAAAATACAGCCTCAAAACACAAATTTTATAAAGATTTTATCTTACACATGCACTGTCAAAAGGATGAATGTGGTAACTCTGTTTTCCATAGTTTTGATATCTGGTACTCAGGTTTTGAGGAAATGAAGGGAATATATTCTGAGTAACAAGAGATGAACTGACGATTGCAACTGACATAAAAGTGTGGTTTTATTCTATTGTTATACAAAGGTTCAACTCATGTAATAGGGACATTGCCTTAGAATATAATTTGTAGAAGACTATGTAAGATAAACATTAATAAAAAAGATGGAGAAGGATATTAAATACAGAGATAACTAAATATGTAGATAGGCATTCAGTATTTTGACATAAAAAAATTGCATGGAAGAAATCAGAATCATAGAATATCCCGAGTTGGAAGGGACCCATAAGGATCATCAAGTCCAACTCCTGGCACCACACAGGTCTACCCAAAAGTTTAGACCATGTGACTAAGTGCACAGTCCAAACGCTTCTTAAAATCCACCAGGTTTGGTGCAGTGACTACTTCCCTGGGGATCCTGTTCCAGTGCGCGACCGCCCTCTCAGTGAAGAACCTCTTCCTGATGTCTAGCCTAAACCTCCCATGCCTCAGCTTGACCCCATTCCCACGGGTCCTATCACTGGTGATTAAGGAGAATAGGTCGGCGCCTGTCCCTCCACTCCCCCTTGTGAGGAAGCTGTAGACTGTGATGAGGTCCCCCCTCAGCCTCCTCTTTTCCAGGCTGAACAGGCCAAGTGACCTCAGCTGCTCCTCATATGTCTTCCCCTCTAGGCCCTTCACCATCTTTGTCGCCCTCCTCTGGACACTCTCCAACAGTTTTACATCATTTTTGTACTGTGGTACCCAGAACTGCACACAGTACTCGAGGTGAGGTCACACCAGTGCAGAGTAGAGTGGGACAATCACTTCCCTCGACCGACTAGCGATGCTGTGCTTGATGCACCCCAGGATACGGTTGGCCCTCCTGGCTGCCAGGGCACACTGCTGGCTCATATTCCACTTGCTGTCAACCACAACCCCCAGATCCCTCTCTGCGGGGCTGGTCTCCAGCATCTCATCACCTAGTCTGTATGTATAGCCAGGGTTGCCCCGTCCCAGGTGCAGGACCCGGCACTTGCTCTTGTTAAACTTCATGTGGTTGGTGATCACCCAGGTCTCCAATCTGTCCAGAATGTTCTTTGAAAAGTCAAACTTTAATAGTGCATTTTTTTCCACAATAAATTGCTATTTTTATTTATTTATTTATTTTTCACCACCATTGAAAAATAAATAGATTTAATCTTTTTTAATCTTATTTTAGTTTTCGTTCCCCTGTCCCATATGTAGCTCAAATCCCATTATGGTCAGAGCAAGCAGTCACATTCCTCACTTTGTTTGGAAGTCCCCTCTGCTTCCTTCTTTTTCCTCTCCCCAGATCTTCAGGAATGAGGAAAACCCTTGAAGGTACATGAGAAAATTCTATTATGATGTATATTTATGTTTTATTTTTGTCAAAGACATTGTAAGTATTTTGTCTAATCATTGCAAGAAATTTGCCATCAAGAGAGTGTACCTGTTGTGCTCAGGAAAAGCTGTGTAAAATAAACTGCTGAGAGATCGTAAACTGTCCAGGGGTAGAGTTTCTGAAACTGAAGCAGTACTTTAAAGAACATCACACTGAGATACATGCTATAAGTGAAGGTTATAACTGCAAATATTTATTGTTGCCTTTATAACATCTTCCCATTATTTTCATAACTGTTAAATGATTAAACAATTAACCACTTACGTTTTAATGATGTGGTATGTTGGATTTAAGTAAAATATTTAAGCAAACATTAGCCTTTCAGTGTCAGTTATCAAATATAAATGTTCGACTTGTCGGTATGTCTGACTTAAATTGTGCTGACTGGTTTAAAAATTTCTGAAAACGTATGTTTTTGAACACCTACTCTATCACCAGAAAACAAGCAAACTTTGAAAATGACAGTTCAGAGACATGCTTGGGGGCAGATGTACAACATAATTACCTATGATTAACCTGAGGTACTGCTAAATTTAACCTTCAATCCACAAAAATAAAAGTTAAGTAAACAGCTTTTCTCTGCAGATCAGCTACAATTAAAACACCTTCTACCTTCTGCTCTACTGCCTGCAGATGTTTCCAGAAGCAGCTGGTGCATAAATACCAGCCGTATCACACCCGTGCCAAGGAAAAAAAGGATGGGGTACAATTTTGAATGAGTGACAGCTACATTTCTTACCTATGGGTGGTTAATCTCTAAGATTTACCTCCTATCACAGACAGACAAGATAGTTGCACTTGTTGCTTATTGGTGAGAGTCTAATTTGGATTTGCTTTGTTGCAGAGTGTTTTGGGGTGTCAGATCATATTCTTGAACTTAATAAATGCCACTGTGGACTAAATAAAGCAAAGGTATTGGCAAAAGAAGCAGAAGGGATTCACAGAAGTCAGTGGGAGATGGGAAGAAGGGTGGAAGGGTCGTGGTGTGTGAGAACAAGCCAGTGAAGTTGCTCGCCCTGCTCCCCATGAAATCTCAACAAGCCTTTCTTGCTTTTAGTTGGATATTCTGCCATCTTTCAAACATATACCTGGAATATAGAAGCTTACTGTTATAACCAAAATTGCAAACTGAATTGTAAATCTGAATTCAGTTTGTGTGAAGGGTAAGAAGTCTATTGCACCCTTGCTCACTCTTTCTTGCAATAACCTTTTTTTTTTTTTTTTTTCTCAAATCTGTGAAGAATAAAGGTATCTTTGGAAAGTAGAATAGTTATCTTCAGATACCATCATCTGAATGAGCTTGTTGTGAAAGTGGAATGAGTGTTATCATAGCATTTGCTTGGGAATGCCAGGAGAGGTGCTGCACCATGCTGTTTAAAACCGTCTTGTTCTTGGGATCAGTATTTCTGACATCACTGCCCTATACACTGTATAAAGAGACACATAAATGTTCCAGTATGCTCACACTGGATTGAAGTCCCTGTACCGCATTAGGCAATGGAAGAACACAGAGGCAGCATACAGAGACTACCAGAAAAAGGCATAATGCAAAAGCTTAGTTTCCTAGAAAAAAAAATGGCTAGAAATATTTTCTTTCAAACGGAAAAAAAAAAAGTGCAACTAGTTTGCAGAAATAGCTAAAAACATGAATGTAGTCTTGCTCTTAAATAAAAGAAATCATTCTATTGAATCTTTCCTAAAAGGAAATCAAGGTGAGAACTTCTCCAACAAAAACTTCACACATTTAAACCTAAAAAATACAGGCCAGAAATCATCAACATGCAAAATCACAAGTTTGGCACCCCAAAAAAAGAGTAAAAATTAACATTTTTCCAAAGCACAGTTTCCTACTCTCAGACTTAGTTCAGAAGCTACATACCTCATCATGTTTTTAGTCTCTGAGCTTTGAGAGTTGTTAGCCTTTCCTCATGTTTTTCAAGAGCATTTCCTCCTGTCCCTATCATCCCAGGAAAAATCAGGAAAATTGTTACTATGAGACACTGGCTTGTAAAAGTTTTACATGCATTTCCCTAACATCTATAGTTATTATTTAAACTCAGGTTTTCAGGCCTTAGTCTCTATTTCTTCTAAATCTGTGCTCTTTGGCTGTTCTACAGTGTCCACAAAACCTGATGTTATCTGAACTGCTACATGTCCCAGTGAATGCCTCCCAGCACTCATGGATTAGGAAGGCAAAGGCACTGAAAAACTGTGAACATAAACACAATGCGTTACTATGCGTATGACGTTTTACTCCAGAATATTTCTTCCACTTTCAAATTTAGATAAGTTAAAATGTAGACACCTCTTTTTAGTGGTATCTCTTTCAGGCATAGGATTTTTGTTGTTTCTGAAGACATGCTAACTTGGCTTGGGTACTTAGAGATTCAGATTAAATAGTGTGCAACCGTAGAGAAAATCATCCTGAGCATAAAAGCAGTAAGCCTTTCTAAGGCCTTCATAGCCATACTTCAGCTTTAGATGGCTTTCTAGCTTGCAGGGCATTGAGGCGTCATATCTGTCTAACAACCATGCATTCTCCTTTTATCAAGGTTGTTATCAAAGACATCAAACAGTACCGGGCCCCTGTAATAAGATAAATGCACCCACAGCTGACACCTATTCAGATATCGAGCTGTTGATTACAGATTAGGGAGGTTCCCCAATCACCATGGCCTTTTAAAGATGATGGAGAACTACCTTGCAATGGTATTATCCATCTCCTTTAGTATCCTTTAGTATCCTTGTATGTAGTGCAGCTGGTCTCACGCACCTATATATACATTTTATTTCTTAAATGGAAACCGTTTTTATTTGTCTCTGGTAGGTGTTACCTTGCATAGATAACTGAAGGACTACTACTGTTTTTCCAAGTTGGAATCAAATTCTTCTATGACCTCTTGAGGTCTGTCCATTTCTTCTGCTCCTAGGTCTCTTCAGTCTCCCTCTGTCCTTTAACTTTGCAGTTTTTCATTTGTGTTATTCTTTTTGTAATCTGGAAAGCAGCAGACTGATGATGCTGTCAGTGCTAGAAAGACTTTCAGGCAATTAGGTTGGCTGAAAGAGAAAGTGATGGAGGTATGTGGAT
Organism: Cygnus olor; assembly: GCF_009769625.2. Classification (NCBI taxonomy): domain Eukaryota; kingdom Metazoa; phylum Chordata; class Aves; order Anseriformes; family Anatidae; genus Cygnus; species Cygnus olor. Next base: position 76,169,252 of record NC_049170.1, read on the forward strand.
TTGACCTAGCTCTAAATTGAAGCTAATTAAGCAGTTTAACGTTTATGAAAAGCCAAATCAGCTATATCTACAGTTCATGGCATTAAGAGCTATAAGAGCTTCATGTGTGTCAGAATTAGTGGATCTGTGTGTTTAATTTAGTGTGAAGTTCAGTGTAAGTAGTCTTACCTAAGTCCTCCTGTCCACTTGAGAGTAGAGTAGACCTAGCTGCTTTACACTACAGTTTTGCTAAGAGGGCATTTGCTCAAAAAAGCAAAGCCATGTCCTCTATGTAGCATCAGTAACACAAATGTGTAGTTTAGTCTGTCATTTTCAGACGCTTGCTTCACTGATGTGATTGCATTATTGGAAATTTAAAAAAGAAAAAAAAGTGATAACAGAATATAGGTATCTTGCTTTTTAGTTGTTGCTGATATTCTAGCATTGTTTAGACAGCTCTGGGAAGAAATTACTGTGCCATTGTGTGGGATTAATATTGTGTTTTGTTTTTTTTTAATCCAATACATAGTTAAAGTTTAAAAATTTGTTTGAGTTATGCTTATAATGGGTACTTTCATACCATATGGATAAATATTTATCCATCTTTTTCTTGTCATATCATTTTGTCTCTACAGTCAACAGCAGAAAGTAGAATGCTTGAGAGGAGATGAAAAAATATCATTGAGGAAAGAACTAGATCTGTTTTGTTTTTCCTGGATTCTTTAATGCATAGGATGTGATTGCTATTAATCACTTATGTTTTCTCCTAAAGCTTTTTTACAGTTGGTAAAGGCTTTTATACTTTGATGTTCATCAAAGCTCTGTAGAGAATGATAAGACATCAGCTAGACCTTTTAATGTTGCTCTGGTAAATCCACTTGACCTGGGGGATTGGGGGGAAGGAAGGGAGAAAGGGAGACAGGAAAAAGTTGAGAGGAGAGAAAGATGCAATGGTGGTCTTATTTTTATAATTGTCTGACTCTGTTTAATTGGGATATTTTAAAGATTTCTTAGAGCAGTTCACATTGTGAATGGACATAATTGTATTGATGCCATACAGCTTGCTGAATTTTGATTTTTAAAAAAAAGGTTTTCTTTATTAACAGCGTGGAATAAATCTCAAGGTTTTGTTGAGTTTTAAGTTTACTTTGCAGCCATGTTTGTCCTACAGAAACACTCTTTGCTACAGATCTGAAAGGTTAAAAAAAAAATGAAGATATTTCATGAACGAAACACTTCAGACTGATAGAAATGCTCAGATGAATCAATAAAACCACATCAGAGAAGGCCAGAGTTTCAAAGTTGAACAAGGAAAAGAAATGATGACGTTGAATTTATACTTTCCCTCAAACAAGGAAACTCAGCTTTCTAGATTTTTTCCTATAAGCTTCCTTAAATAGTCGCAACGTCATAAAGTAAACAAGCATTCTTTCAGATAATTTAGCTAAACTTAGTGTGCTGAGGTTGTTTGATCAATGTAAGTCTGTACAGAAATGTGTTGATAAGTGGAAGTTCACTGAATTGTAACTTCACAGCATCAGAGTGAAAAACAATAAGCAGTGGTACTATTGTACAGATGTCACACCAGAGATTTCATTAAAAATCACTAGGTGTGTCAGACTGTGCTTAATACATGCTGTTGCATTGTATTTCTCATTATGGAATGACACACAGTGGATTTTTCTAAAGGGAGCTTAGGACTCCATAACTCTTAACACTCATTGGAATTAGTCTGTACTTTGTAGCTGTGGCTAAAACAGTGTTGATAACACCCCGGTGTTTTGGCTGTTATTGAATAGTGCTTGTACACTGTCCAGGCTTTCTCTTTTTCCTACTCTGCGACTCCAGTGAGGAGGCTGGGTTGGGCAAGAGGCTGGGAGGGCACACAGCCAGGACAAGTGACCCCAGTGGACCAAAGCGATATTCTATAACATATGGTGATGCCATGCTCAGCAATAAGAGATCATTGAAAAGTGGAAGAAGGAGGAATATTCATAGTTATGTTGTTTGTCTTCCCAAGCAACTTTGCTATGTTGCTGCTTCCTAGGACATGGCTGGACATCCACCTGCTGATGGGAAGTAGTGGATTAATTGTTTTTGCTTCACACACACACACGCTTTTTCTTTTCCTATTAAATGATCATTATCTTGATTCATGAGTCTTATCTTCACCCTTCTATTTTCTCTCTATCCCATGGAAAGGGGAGGGAGTGAGAAGCTGGGTAGTTGTTTGGCTGCTGGCTAGAGTCAACTACAACAACTTTAAAATAAGTACCTTAAAGAAAGAACCTTACTGCGTTTCTGAACATGGTTTTCAAAATTTCAGGGCAATGCTTTGAAAGTCCCTAAAGAACAGTTGCTTATGAAAGAAAAGTATTTCTTAGACCTGTTGCAAGTGCTTGTACATTCATCTGTGTGTATGCATTTCTCAACAGCGTATCAGAAACCTCCAAATAGCTGTGTTAAAGCTGTGCATACAAGAGGCAAGAATTAGCATAGTGAGGATCTATTATGCAGACCTTATTATAAGTTTGTATTATTATTTGAGGGGTTCAAAACTTGTTGGGAATTCTGAACTGATGACAGTTCCCTGAAGAACCACAGCTACAATTGGTTAAAAAGCCATTTCAAATGGTCGCTGCTGTTCTCACAGATATGGTGTTTGATAACTGGTAGGCAGGATCTTTTCAAGATGGTGAGACATGAGTTAGAGTTTCATCAGTTAGAAACAGGAATTCTGCATTTCCAGATGCAGAAAAGAAGTCTAGCACACAACATTTTTTCTATATAGGTAATTGTTGTGGTTTAGCCCGGCTGGCAGTCAAACACCACACAGCCGTTCGCTCACCCTCCCCCCTCCCTCTCCGGGATGGGGGAGAGAAACGGGAAAGTGAAGCCTGTGAGTTGAGATAAAGACAGTTTATTAAGACAGGGAAAAGAATAACAACAATAATAATAATAATAATAGTATTAATAATAATAATGTGTACGAAATATGTGATGCACAATGCAATTGCTCACCACCCGTTGACCGATGCCCAGCCTATCCCCGAGCAGCCGGCCCCTCCCCTCCACCCCGGCTAGCCACCCCTATATATTGTTCAGCATGACGTCAGATGGTATGGAATACCCCTTTGGCCAGTTTGGGTCAGCTGTCCTGGGTCTGTCCCCTCCCAGCTCCTGCTGCATCCCTAGCCTGCTCGCTAGCAGGACAGAGAGAGGCTGAAAAGTCCTTGGCTTGGTGTAAGCACTGCTCTACAACAATTAAAACATCAGCATGTTATTAGCGCTCTTCTCATTCTAATCCAAAACATAGCACCCTACCAGCTACTAGGAGGAAAATTAACTCTGTCCTAACTGAAACCAGGACAGATATCCACCCCTTATTCCATACCATTTATGTCATGCTCAGGTTACACTCCTTCCAATACCTTCTAATTAATCACCATTTTCATCTATGATATATAGCAACCATGGTAGTGATGACATACAGTGTTATATGATAATTAACATACTATAATTCAACTCATGGGCTATTCTCACCCAGTATTAGGTCCCCTTGAGGTACACACCGGACCTCCCCATTCTCTTGCATTACCCACCAAGTGCATCCAGGTCCCTGAGCAAAAGCAATCCCATGAATGGGCTTGCCTTTTCCTGAGGCGGGAGTAGCCCAGACTGTCTTACCCAGCATGTTTCTTACGTGCACTACAGGAACTTTATCCCCTTCTACAGTGCGTAACAGGTTTGATTGGGCAGGTCCAGCTCGGTTGGCAGATCCTCTAGTATTGACTAACCAGGTGGCCTTTGCCAAATGTGTTTCCCAATTTTTGAATGTCCCAGCACCCATTGCTTTCAGTGTAGTCTTTAACAGTCCATTGTATCGTTCAACTTTCCCGGAGGCTGGTGCATGATAAGGGATGTGATACACCCACTCAATACCATGTTCTTTGGCCCAAGTGTCTATAAGGTTGTTTCGGAAATGAGTCCCATTGTCTGACTCAATTCTTTCTGGGGTGCCATGTCGCCATAGGACTTGCTTTTCAAGGCCCAGGATAGTGTTCCGGGCGGTGGCATGGGGCACAGGATATGTTTCCAGCCATCCGGTGGTTGCTTCCACCATTGTAAGTACGTGGCGCTTGCCGTTGCGGGTTTGGGGGAGTGTGATGTAATCAATCTGCCAGGCCTCTCCATATTTGTATTTCAGCCATCGTCCTCCATACCAGAGAGGCTTTGACCGTTTGGCTTGTTTAATTGCAGCACATGTTTCACAATCATGAATAACCTGTGCTATAGTGTCCATGGTCAGGTCCACCCCTCGGTCACGAGCCCATCTGTATGTTGCATCTCTACCTTGATGGCCTGAGGTGTCATGGGCCCATCGGGCTATAAATAATTCACCTTTATGTTGCCAGTCCAGGTCCACCTGAGCCACTTCAATCTTAGCAGCCTGATCCACCTGCTGGTTGTTTTGATGTTCTTCAGTAGCCCGATTCTTGGGCACATGAGCATCTACATGGCGTACCTTTACAACCACGTTCTCTACCCGGGCAGCAATATCTTGCCACAATGCAGCAGCCCAGATGGGTTTGCCCCGGCGTTCCCAGTTGTTCTGCTTCCATTGCTGTAGCCACCCCCACAGGGCATTTGCTACCATCCATGAATCAGTATAGAGATAGAGAACTGGCCACTTTTCTCGTTCAGCAATATCTAAGGCCAGCTGAATGGCTTTCACTTCTGCAAACTGACTCGATTCACCTTCTCCCTCAGCAGCTTCTGCAACTCGTCGTGTAGGACTCCATACAGCAGCTTTCCATCTCCGATGCTTTCCCACAATACGACAGGACCCATCAGTGAACAGGGCATATTTCTTCTCATTTTCTGGTAGCTTGTTGTACAGTGGGGCTTCTTCAGCACGGACCACCTCCTCCTCTGACGATATCCCAAAGTACTTGCCTTCTGGCCAGTCCATAATCACTTCCAGGATTCCTGGATGACTGGGGTTTCCTATTCGAGCCCGCTGAGTAATCAGTCTAACCCACTTGCTCCATGTAGCATCAGTTGCATGATGTGTAGAGGGGACCCTTCCTTTGAACATCCAACCCAGTACCGGCAGTCGGGGTGCCAGGAGGAGCTGCGCTTCAGTACCGACCACTTCCGAAGCAGATCGAACTCCCTCATATGCTGCCAATATCTCCTTTTTGGTTGGAGTATAGCGGGCCTCAGATCCTCTATATCCCCGACTCCAAAACCCCAGGGGTCGACCTCGAGTTTCCCCAGGTTCTTTCTGCCAGAGGCTCCAGGTGGGACCATTCTCCCCGGCTGCGGTGTAGAGCACATTCTTTACATCTGGTCCTGTTCGGACTGGCCCAAGGGCTACTGCATGAACTATTTCCTGTTTAATTTGTTCAAAGGCTTGTCGTTGCTCAGGGCCCCATTCAAAAGCATTCTTCTTACGAGTTACTTGGTAGAGCGGGTTTACAATCAGACTGTAATTTGGAATATGCATTCTCCAAAACCCCACGACACCTAGGAAAGTTTGTGTTTCCTTCTTGCTAGTTGGTGGAGACATAGCTGTTATTTTGTTGATCACATCCATTGGGATTTGACGACGTCCATCTTGCCATTTTATTCCTAAAAACTGGATCTCTCGTGCAGGTCCTTTAACTTTATTTTGTTTTATGGCAAAACCGGCCTTCAGAAGGATTTGGACTATTTTCTTCCCTTTCTCGAAAACTTCCTCTGCAGTGTCACCCCACACAATGATGTCATCGATGTACTGCAGGTGTTCAGGAGCCTCCCCCTGCTCCAGTGCAGACTGGATCAGACCATGGCAAATGGTAGGGCTATGTTTCCACCCCTGGGGCAGCCGATTCCAAGTATATTGGACTCCCCTCCAAGTGAAAGCAAACTGTGGCCTGCACTCTGCTGCTAGAGGGATGGAGAAAAATGCATTAGCAATATCAATTGTGGCATACCACTTGGCTGCCTTTGATTCCATTTCGTACTGGAGTTCTAGCATGTCCGGCACTGCAGCACTCAGTGGTGGCGTGACTTCGTTCAGGCCACGATAGTCCACTGTTAGTCTCCACTCACCATTAGACTTTCGCACTGGCCATATGGGACTATTAAAAGGTGAATGGGTCTTGCTGATCACTCCTTGGCTCTCCAGTTGACGAATTAGCTCGTGGATGGGAATCAGGGAGTCTCGGTTGGTGCGATATTGCCGCCGGTGCACAGTTGTGGTAGCGATTGGCACTTGCTGTTCTTCAACCCTCAGCAACCCCACAACAGAAGGGTCCTCTGAGAGACTGGGCAAGGTAGACAACTGTTTAATGTCCTCTGTCTCTAAGGCAGCTATGCCAAAAGCCCAGCGGAACCCTTTTGGGTCCTTGAAATATCCTCTTCTAAGATAGTCTATGCCAAGGATGCACGGAGCATCCGGGCCAGTCACAATACGGTGCTTTTGCCACTCATTTCCGGTTAGACTCACTTCAGCTTCCAATACAGTTAACTGCTGGGATCCCCCTGTCACGCCATAAATACAGATGGGCTCTGGCCCTTTACAGCTTGATGGCATTAGAGTACATTGTGCACCGGTGTCTACTAGAGCCTTATACTTCTGTGCGTCAGACGTGCCAGGCCATCGAATCCACACAGTCCAATAAACTCGGTTGTCCCTTTCCTCCCCCTGGCTGGAGGCAGGGCCCCCTCTAGTTCTGGTCAGAATCTTCATTTCTGTGTTTAAAAGACTGCCTGCTAGAAGTTGGAGCAGCAAACTTTTCAGAGAACCCCTTTCTCCCGATTGTTTTCTTTTGCAACTCACGTACCCGTGCCTCTAGGGTCTCAGTAGATTTTCCATCCCATTTTCTCATGTCCTCTCCATGGTCACGTAGGTAAAACCACAGGGTGGTGCGGGGTGTGTACCCACCATATTGTCTCCTTTGCACGGATGCACGTTTACCCCTAATAGCCGAGACGCTGGTTTGTACAGGTGGGGAAGAAAATACACTCTCTTTAAGTTGCTGGACCTCTTCAAAAAGTTTCTCCAAAGTATTCTCTTTTAGTTGGTGGCCACTGGTTCGTTCAGGTGGGGGGGAACATAAATTCTCTTTAAGTTGGTGGACCTCTTCAAAAAGTTTCTCCAAAGTATTCTCTTTTAGTTGGTGGCCGCTGGTTTGTTCAGGTGGGGGGGAAGATAAATCCTCTTTAAGTTGGTGGAACTCTTCAGAGAGTTTCTCCACAGCCGAGACGCAGGCCTGTAGGGAAGAGGAGAGATTTCCTTCGTACTCCCAGAGTTGTTTAGCCATGTCACCCACTGTGGGATCTTCACCGTTTTTCCAGGTTATTATTGCCAATGTGCTGGCCCATGTTGATGGTGCATTCCGTACAAACTTCCGCCATATGGGTCGAGTACACTGGACTTCATCTGGATCTGTGGATGTTTGTGCATCATCTAAGTCCTTATGAATTACTTCCCGTACGGCTAATTCCCTCAGGTACTGAATTCCCTTCTCCATGGTGGTCCACTTGACTGGTAGACATACAAGTTCTTCCTTGTAGGGATACCTTCCCTTCACAGCTAACAGGAGACGCCTCCAGAGGCTGTGAGATCGTGCTCCATCTCCAATTGCTTTGTCAATGCTTGCATCTCTAGCAAGGGATCCCAACCGCTTGGTTTCCCTGCCCTCTAATTTCACACCATTGGCTCCAGTGTCCCAGCACCGTAGCAGCCAGGTGACAAGCTGTTCACCTATCCAGCGACCAAAATCTTTTCGCACATCTCGTAGCTCACGCTGGTATAGGGTTCGGGTAGTTACTGTTGACTTACTGACATCCTCATCCTCATCTTCATCCTCCTGCACACTTGATGGCCCAGCCTCGTCTTCTCCAGACCCAGACTTAGCAGAAGACTTTCTGCGTTCTAAACGACCTGAGTCTCTATACCATTTTTTCACCTTTTCTACAGGGGCAACTTGCACTGCTACAGCTCGCCTCTCCGACCCAGCCACAGGGTCTGCCACAAGGGTTGGAGTACCCTCTGCAGGGGCAACTTGCACTGCTACAGTTCGTTTCTCTGACCCAGCCACAGGAGTGGGAGTGGCTGCGGGAGCTGGAACGGCTGTGGGAGCCGGAACGGCTGCGGGAGCTGGAGCCGGGACGGCTGCGGGAGCTGGAGCCGGAACGGCTGCGGGAGCTGGAGTGGCTGCAGGAGCCGAGACTGGAACGGCCGCAGGGTCTGTCACTAGGTTGATAGTAGCATCAATTGCAGCTCGATAGGCACAAGCCAGGCCCCAGCACGCCACAGTGATTTGTGTCACTTTGGAACTGCCAGAGTCATGACACCTTTTTTTCAAGCATTCTACCAGTTTTTTAGGATTTTGCAGTTGTTCAGGGGTGAATGTCCAAAACACTGGAGGTGCCCACTGCCCTAGAAACCTGCCCATATCCTCCCACACTCCCTGCCACTCGCAAATATCCCGCCTCAAGACAGATCTCCGGATGAGATTCCTAAGTAGTTGTTTAACCTTAAACAAAACCTGAAGCGCATTCAGGAGACATAACAACAAGAACATGCTGGTCTGAGTATCCCAAGGATATTCGACATCTTGGAGAGCTACCGTAACTAGCTCGGGGGATAAGAGGGTGGTGAAGGAGGAAGGGAGAGTGAACAGGTAGGAAAAAATATCTTCCCCTGTCCCCTCCAGAGACTGACTCCCTGATGAAAAAAGGCAATAGGTGTAATTGCTAATAGTTTCTGAGATATGGTTTCCGAAGTATAGAGTCGACGACAGTGCTGAGTACAAATACCAGGTTAGAGTCGTGACCAGATACCTCATCATTTCATAAGCCATCGTTACACCACACAGTACCATAACAATCTTAAACCAGGGCCCGGAAAGGATAAACAGCACGACAGGGAGCACATACAGAAAGTAACTTGCTATAAAACTCAATTTGGGAAACAGGCACAGCAGACTTGAGATTAAGGCAATCAACATTGTGACTAGCAACTATTAAGCAGGTCGAATACTTATACCAATTTTAGTTTAACACACTCTGGTCAAATCTGTCCATATCTCAACCCTTCGAGCCCCACGTTGGGTGCGAAATGGACTGTTGTGGTTTAGCCCAACTGGCAGTCAAACACCACACAGCCGTTCGCTCACCCTCCCCCCTCCCTCTCCGGGATGGGGGAGAGAAACGGGAAAGTGAAGCCTGTGAGTTGAGATAAAGACAGTTTATTAAGACAGGGAAAAGAATAACAACAATAATAATAATAATAATAGTATTAATAGTAATAATGTGTACGAAATATGTGATGCACAATGCAATTGCTCACCACCCGTTGACCGATGCCCAGCCTATCCCCGAGCAGCCGGCCCCTCCCCTCCACCCCGGCTAGCCACCCCTATATATTGTTCAGCATGACGTCAGATGGTATGGAATACCCCTTTGGCCAGTTTGGGTCAGCTGTCCTGGGTCTGTCCCCTCCCAGCTCCTGCTGCATCCCTAGCCTGCTCGCTAGCAGGACAGAGAGAGGCTGAAAAGTCCTTGGCTTGGTGTAAGCACTGCTCTACAACAATTAAAACATCAGCATGTTATCAGCGCTCTTCTCATTCTAATCCAAAACATAGCACCCTACCAGCTACTAGGAGGAAAATTAACTCTGTCCTAACTGAAACCAGGACAGTAATATTTCAGCAAAATGTTTGAACTGTTGGTGATGTGTAGTTTGCCTCACAATCATGTGCCATTTTGTGGACTTCTTATATTGGAAAATTTTTATTCAGGCTGGAGTCTCTTGCAGACTAAAAACCAAGCAGCTGTGTCATATTCCTGTGATAGTCTGTTGCCAGGTAAGCTGAATATAAGACCAAAGGAATGAAGAAAACAAACAACAACAACAAAAAGCTGTCCAGAAAATGAACAGAACCACCAAACCCATAATTTAAAAGGGGGAAAAAAAAAAAGAGAAATGGGAAACAAACAGTTATAATAAATTAAACTTTTCAAAGCATATTGACAGTCATCAAGGAGTTACTTAGATAAAAAAATAATTCTTAAAGAAGTAAGGGAAGGAGGGGTTATTCTAGTAGAAATAGAAAAAATCTACCTTTATCTTGAAAGAAAGATAAATGCTTTGTACAAGTCTTTGTTAAGGACTCTGAAACATGGTGTTAGCAAAGACAATATGGAGAATGAAAATGAAACCATGAACATGGAAATTTCCTTGTCTGTAGTAGATGAAGCATTCAGGGAGCTACATCTTCAGGTACAGTTTAACCCATGTACAGCTGTGCCACACGTGTGCATTGCTGCATAATCAAGGTGAAGTGCAATAAGTCTGTCTTTATCACATAACTATCAAGCGAAGCATGTGAACGATAGGGATGTGATGGTGAAACACTCTCGGATTGCGGTTGTGACTCCCTGTGCTGTAATGTGCTCAAATTAGGATGATTGTAGCATTGCCATACCAGAAGCAGCTGGCACGTGGAATTGGAAGTTTCTTGAGCTTATTCATACATCTATCAAGCCAAACATCAGGCCTTAGGAATGATTAATAACAAATATTGTACCTACATTTAAAAAAGAATAGGCAGAACAGATCTGTTCAATAGACATTTTTCATCTCAATTAAGAGATTTTAGAGGAAAACCTAATAACAGAGGTGACAGAACTGAATAAAAATGGGGTAAAATGAATCACTAAAGGCAAAAATCTATGTTAGAAGAACTTAACAGGATAATTTACTTTCTAAAAAAATAAAAGTAAGGTAGTTCTTGGTATGGTGCTGCACAAGAAGTTACTTTAACAGGGGAAAAGGATGGTTAATAATGAATTGCAAGCTAGATAGGAATAATTTGGCCTATTCCAACTTTATTAATATTGAGCAGCTTTAGTAAAAATGGGAAGTCGGATTCCATGGCTAAAACTTTCAAATATCTATACTGTGTCACTATTATTATCTGTACCTGTGAGTTGATCCTGTTAACAATTACATGAAAACAAAATCAGGATAACTATAATAAGTAATCAAAAATCCATCAGTTCTCCCCAAAAACACTAGTAGTGTTGAAAATTTCAGCATTTTTGAGGTAGGTAACCAGTTAGGCAGTAACTTATACTTATCATTAAGACAGAAAGAAACCTGAGGAAATGAAGATAAAATATTTTGTCAACAACATAACGTACTACATATTGTGATTTTTTCTTTTCTGAACGCGGTGTCTCTCAACTGAAAATACTGCTGTCTTTCATCTTCATTATTATTCATCATTATTATTTATCCATTATTAATCATTGTTATTATTTATCTCTAATACACAATTATTTTATTATTTTGGTACGAGCACTGACAACTCTAAATGAAATATTTAAATTTAAAATATATTAATAAAAATAAAGCATTTTTAGTAAGCATTCTAGGGTAGGTAATAGAGGCTGGTAGCATCACAGTTCCCTTAACTAAATGTCTTTTCACAATGAAAAATGAAGTAATTCCTTATAAGTATCAGATGTAAAGTTATTTTTAAAAATAAAGTAGGAAGTTACCTTTCAGACAGCATGATGTATGTTATTCTCTGGTAAGGCTTGGGGCAATGGGTTCAAGGCTCAAAAATATTAGCAATGTTCTTGAAGTGATACAATTTCAGTAAAGGAAAATAGTCACGGTCTGTGGAGGGATTACCTATTTCAATTCCTTTGGAATGAGAGCTAGAACTTAATGCTGCTGTTTTCTAGATACCACCCTGTATTCTTTATTCGATATGAAATCTCCTTGCTTCTTCAGATCTGCCTTTACAGTGCTTAACAGTGCAGTGTCCATAGTTCTGCACCTGTGGGAGTGAAACTAAGCACTGTTTGTAAGGAAAATGGGATGAAAAACTTAGCCTAAAATGATTTTTGACAGGAAACTGTATTAGTAATGAAACAAAATATTTCATTTAGCTGCAGAGATGAAAATAACATTGTTTGCCAGTGTTTACTATTTTCAATTTTCCTGTGTAGGATAACACTGAATTTGCCCTGGGAGTCTTGCAGCTTTTAAGTTTATATGTCTTGTTTTTTTTAATCTTTTTGTTTGTTTGTTTGTTTAAAATCATTAGTTCAATCCCTATAGTTTTATATTAAATTTCAAAATTAGTAGTTGGAGGAATGTAAAAACAGATTTTGCCTTGTGGCTTGTAGTATGCCCAGTCTTTAATGTATATATTTGTTATCAACAGTCACATTTTTCCCATTACCAATACTCAGGTTCACTGTTGTTTGTTTTTTTTCCCCCCAAACCTCCTTACCAATACGCAGAATTAAAGAACACTGATTTTGTCACTGTCCTGTGTCCCTCAGCATAGCTGCAGTTTCAGACATTGAAGAAAAGGCTTAATTATCTTCTCAGGTACTTTTATGTCAAATCCCAGAAAACAAAACAATGCTGACCAAATAGAAAATAATATATTCAAAATTAAGCACTTTTACAAAGAAATGCTATAGCATTTCACTTGAAATAGAATGACTGATGCAAAAAAATTATGCAGCCTTGGTGACATCCATAGGATCATCCAAGATGCTGTAATTTCCATCTTTTTCTTGTCCTTGCAAAAATATTCACTATACTTAGACATGAACACTTAAAGTTACGTCCAAAGGCTACATGAAAAGGGGCTTTAAATCTTGTTTACTGAGTACCAAACAGCCTGTTTTCAAAGCAAAGCGTGGAGCTATCAAGAATCACAAATATTTTGCTAGGCAAAAGGATTTTTCTGTAAAGCCCAAGTTCAGCCAGCATGTTTTGATTACTGGGCTTTCTGGTACAGTTTTGTGTAACTGAACACAAAAACACAGTTTTTGTGTTTCTCTGGCAATTTGACGGTAGTATACCTCAGTGGAGACGTCTACTTAATTTTTTGCTCTCTACTGAGGAAAGAAAGTTTATAATGTCCTGAAGGTGGCAAGTGAAAGAGGCCTGTTACTGCTCCCAGGCTTCCCCTCTTCTCAACCAGCAGTTGGCCATACCACACTCCCCCAAACATCTGTATCTGTTGTTCTGTGCAATGTCTTGTTCTTCAGAAGTTGCCTACCCTGTTCTTGAGAAATCACTTACACTCAGTTTGCCGCTCTGGCACGTCAACATAACCAACTATCAGTACAAAAATAACAAATAGGTATTCAGCTAAGCACTACTCCTTAGAGGGTAAACTGAAATGAAGGCACAAAACATGCATAAAATGAACTGAAGTTCAGGAAACATGATAAGCTTTCAAAGCAGCTCTCTATCAAAAGCATGAGAGCAGCTAAGTGGTAATGACTGTTTTTCTGGTGGTTGTCTTAGTACCATTTCTGATCCATGGCAGCGTCTCTGTCAGTATTACTGTATTTAAAACTTCAAGAACAGAAGAGCCTACTAGATAAGTAATCTGAGCACGTAGTTGGTATTATAGGAGAGGTCTGTGATGTCAGATACAAATAGTGCTCAGCACAGATAGTAGTTTACAATGCCTACTGTTCAAGAATGTCTCTCCAATGAAGAAAATCCAGAGAAGAGCTGTGAGCATCAATAGAAGTCTAGAGAAAAAAAAAAAAACTTCTGAGGAAAACTTAAAGGATTTGATAGTTGGAGACAGAAAGAGGAGAAAGTCTTCTTTCATTTAGAATCTGCTTTGTAAAAGGCATAGCACATACAATAACATGCAAAGGTACATTTAAGCAACAGAAAATTTTAGAAATGTGAGTTCTTAATGTATTAAATAGCTGTCATCTACGCACACAGTGAAATACTTAAAATCTCAACATAAGAGCACCTATATCAGCCAGTCCAGCCTGAAAAAGATATTTTGGGAATATCAAATATGAAATTTGGTACGATAATTATTAAAAAAAAAATATCAAATATGTTAAATATACCTTTTATACACAGTCACTGTAATTCACCTGCCAGTAGTAGTCAATGTCCAAGAGATTAATCATGCTAGGATGCAGTCTTTACTGTGTTTATTTACATTAATGTATTAATTATTAGTATGTAATGCTGCTTAATTCAGTGGCATTTTGTTTCCTATTATTAATTTTGATAGCACAATCAGGAATAGTGTCCATTTGTGCCAGGCAATGTGCACAAAGCACATCTCAAGAGAGAGAATATGAGGGGAAGGATTACACCACAGCGTTAGAGTTGTACCTTAATTGCAGATCACTCTTGCAGTTGACATGCTACAAGAACAGACAGAAATCTCTACCTCTGGCAATATGAGAAAAGATGTCACTCCCCATTTGGCATTAAACATTATAAGATTTTGCTTTTAGCTTTGCCAACCAGTTAAGTTGAATTCAGAAACTGCTAGGGTGCAATGAAGAACCCAATCCTGCTTTTCAGGAGTTTTGATGGAGAAATGAATGTATTTACTGTGAACATCTACTATGTGGGCTACAACAAGTAATAAATAGAAGAATAGAGTATTATTCTACCTCTGTAAAGTTACATGGTTTGTCATTGCCCAGTTAACTGCATAGTTTTAAATAGGTAGATATTGAGGGAGTTTCCTAAACGGTGGGGAAAGGGACAAAAGAAGAGAGTTGCTGGTTGAGAATTTTTTGTTAACAAGATCATAGAATCATAGAATGGCTTGGGCTGGAAGGGATCTTAAAGATCACCTAGTACCAACCCTCCTGAAATGGGTAGGGATGCCACCCACTAGATCAGGTTGCCCAGGGCCTCGTCCAACTTGGTCTTAACACCTCCAGGGTTGGGGCATCCTCATCTTCCAAATCAGGTTGTAAATTAGGAGAAATTTCTTAGAATGATTAGTAAGGCATTGGGATGGGTTGCCCAGGGAGGCGGTGGAGTCACTGTCCCTGGGGGAGTTAAAGGAAAAGTTGGATATGGTGCTTAGGGACATTGTTTAATGGGTGATAGTGGTGGTAGAGGGATGGTTATACCAGACTATCTTGGAGGTCTTTTCCAGCCCTAATGGTTGTGCAATTCTGTTGTATGATTGTGGGCAACCTGCTCCAGTGCCCCACCACCCTCTGAGTGAAGTTTTTTCCTCCTTACGTTTAGTCTAAATCTTCCTTCTTCTGGTTTAAAACCATTCCCTATTGTCCTATCATTATCTGCCTGAGCAAAATGTTGTTCTCCATCTTTTTTACAAGCCCCCTTAAAATACTGAAAGTCCACAATGAGATCGGCCTGGAGCCTTCTCTTCTCTGGGCTGAACATTTTCAGGTCTCTCAGCCTTCCTTCATAGGAGAGGTGCTCCAGTCCTCCGATCATTTTCATGGCCCTCCTCTGGAACTGCTCTAACAGGTTCTTCTTGTGCTGGGGGCCTCAGACCTGGATACAGCACTCCAAGTGGAGCCTTACAAGTGCAGAGCAGAGGGGGACAGTCACATCTGTCGACCTACATTGGCCTTGCCAACAGTCCAGGATGCAGTTGGCCTTCTGGGCCCAAACTGCTGGCCTATGTTGATCTTCTTGTCTACCTGAACCTCCAAGTCCTTCTCTGCAGGGTTGCTCTCAGTGAGTTGTTCATCCAGTCTGTCCTCATGTCTGGGATTGCCCTGACCCAGGTAGAGCACCTTGCACTTGGACTTGTTCAACTTCGTGTGGTTCATGTGGGCCTACTTCTTCTTAAGCTTGTCCAGGTCCCTTTGGATGACATCCCTTCCTTCTGTCGAGTGCACCACTCAGCTTGGTGTCATCTGCAAACTTGCTGAGAGTGCACTCGATCCCACTGTCTATGACAAAGATACTAAATGGCACCGGTCACAAGATAGACCCCTGAGGGACATCACTCATCACCAGCCTCCACCTGGATGTAGAGCTGTGAACCACAACTCTCTGGTTGCAGCTATCCAGTCAATTCTTTATCTACTGAATGGTCCAGACTTCAAATCCATCTCTCTCCAATTTAGAAATAGGGCTGTCACGGGGAACTGGGGAAAATACGAGGGATATTCTGTGTATTTTCAAACTTCCTGTGTATTTTTCTCTTGACGTTTTTGGGAAAGTTTAAAAAAAAAAAAAAAAGCAACCCAGCAGAACAAAGCAAAAAATAAAAATAGAAAGCATCACACTTTTAACAATATAAGCTTTAACATTTATTTTCTGTTTTTAATAACCAAACACACAGAAGAAATTGTGTGACAACAGCTCGTCCACCAAGTGTAGTGTAATCAAATTTTGTCAGGTTCAAAAAAACAAACAAACAAAAGACTGGAAAAGTTTTGGGCCTACTGTGATTCTACTTCTTTATGAAGTAATAGTGACAGAGTGGGTCATTCACAAATGTAGTTACTGAAAACAGCAGCGACTAGGGAGATATTTTTCTGAGTGCTACAATCTATATATGTATTTCCTCTTCCAATATAAAACTCATCACTTACAAGTTTATATATTTTATGACTTTTCCACTTTTTGCCACCATGGTATATAGTTCCCAGAAACCAAGGCAGTCAAATCTTATATCATTAAATCTCTCAAGTTATTAAAAATGTGATAGGAGTCTTCTTGAGAACTTTTGTGTATCTGTAATTTGTGAGCTATGCATGTTTACACGCACAGAAGTACTCAAATTTGATGTTATGTAATTTGATGTCCTTTATCCCTAGTTCACCAGTTATATGTTAGCTTCCTATACATGGTTGCCATTTCAAGGATAGAAGGCCAAATTTTTAACAATGTCATAATAAGAAATCTGCGCGTCTGAACATAAGGCAAACGTGGCTCATTAATACCTATGCAGCTGGAGTAATCCACTATTCAGTATTGCCCTTTTCTATTGTAATACAGTTGACTGGGCACTGGAAGAGAAGATAAGTGTTCCCTCAGAGTATGAAGCTTAACTGGATATACTAGACTACAGTAAGCACTGTATAACAGTAGAAAGCAAGCACAAACTGTGCAGATTTTCAACATCATGTTTCATCTTTGTCCCTAGCAGTCTGGCCCTGCCACATTACATTAAGTATATAATTAAGATTATATTTTTGAATGCAATAGTGGTTAAAGCATATTATCAGGCAAGTTGTTGTTACCCAGCTTGTCTTTTATCTTTTATCTTATTTGTAAAGAATGTTTTCTAAATTGTTTCATTTGAAGTTTAGGTCAGAATTTTCCTTCTGTATTTTTGAAATAATTCATAAAGTCAAAATATTGGGAGGATGACTGTTTCAGAAATAAATGCAGGTGGATTATCCTTATATGAACACTTTTTTGATAGCAACAAATGACAAGGGAAGTAATCATCCATGTTTTACAGATGCGGAGGTAAAATATCTTGCCAGGACCATTCTTGGTACCAGAGGCTTCATTAAGCATCTGCAGCTATGGCATGACAGATTTCCTTTGCTTTGAAGTGTTCCGCCCTACCTGTGCTCCCATTCCTCACCCCAATGAAGTATTCTGCCCCTGGAGCTTCTCATCTTAAACCGAGAAACTATTTTATTATTATTATTATTATTATTATTATATTATTTTTTAATGCTGTTGCTCCACTAGAATGGCTTTATTAATTTTTTTCCTTTATTTATCATTTCTGGTCTGTTTCTGGTCTGTTTTCTTGTCTGAGCAATCCTATTGTCCTCAGTCAGTAGCTCTCAGGGTTCACTCAGTGAGAGACAGGCTAAGCTAATTTGAATTGCATTGTGTTTTCTATGAATAATGGGCAGTTGCCACGGATCACTTCAGAAATATTGGACTCAAATGTCTTTTTTAGTTAATAAAACAACTCTGACATTGAAAAACCCTGCAGCAAAATTACACTGGAAAAGTGGTATAGACATTTTTTTTCCTGAATATGAAGATATTTAACAATGAGCTGTTTTTCTTTTTGTGGTCCTTCATTTTTCTGATTCTGAAAAAAAAAAAAAAAAGGTGGGGGAGCAACAAATAGGTAAAAGTACTCATAAAAAGACTACTCCAAAAAAGTACTTCCAAAAGATACTACCCATCATCTGTTCATTTAACTTGACAACCAGCCAGTAGTCTGATCATCTTTGAAGGTGAAATTGTTACTCCTAACTAAGAGCAACAGATGATATTTTATGCTATTGTTATTGTGTACCCATGCTTCATCTTAAAATAAAACACAAATCTCTTACCAAATCTGTTTTCATTTATGTGTGACCATGAATGACTTATGTTGATGGGGGACAGGAACAGGTTGCCCAGAGAAGCTGTGGATGCCCCATCCCTGGAAGTGTTCAAGGCCAGGTTGGATGGGGCTTTGAGCAACCTCTTCTGGTGGGAGGTGTCCCTGCCTGTGACAGGGGGTTTGGAACTAGATCATCTTTAAGGTCACTTCCAACCCAAATCATATTATGATTCTATGTTATGCTTCTGGTTAGCACTGCAGAAAGAAACTAAGACCTTCAGCTGTACAGCCAAATCTTCAAAATATTCTTTTGCTCCCACTGCTGCTATCTTGTTTTCACTTCTGTTTCAGTTTTACTACCACTACATCATACTCATTTTATTAGTAGCAAATTTAGTAGTTCTTTAGATGCTTCTGTAACATACCTCCAGGTGTATGAATTAATCAACAGGCTAGTAAGACAAATAAATATTCTTTCTTTTATACATTAAAATTCTGAAGAGCAGAGGAGCAAATTTCATTAAAAAATACTCAGGAAGCTGGGAAAAAAAGTGAAATTAATCCCTACATTGCTGATCTTCCAGACCAGTGACTGTAGCTGACAGGTATGCTGTGGTCCCCTCCATTTTTCCTTTTTCTTGCTTTACCTGAATCCCCTAATTCATTCCCTTCATTTGCATAGTCATGGAATGGCTGAGTTTGAAAGGGACCTCTGGAGGTCATCTTGTCTAAAAGCCCTGCTCAAGCAAGACAATGTAGAGGCTTGCCCAGGATCATGTCCAGTTGGCTTTTGAACATCTCCACAATGTCTGGGAGCAATCCGCTTCAGTGCTCAGTCAGCCCCTTGTACTAAAAAGAGTGTTTCCTTATGTTCAGACAATGTGCTTGTTATCTCTTGTCCTGTCGCTGGGCATGGCATGCCTTTCTTTGTTGTGTTTACAAACCGTAGAATAAATATTACAAATATAAATTTTAGCTGAAATGAAAATGCACATAATTCCCAATTCCCATATGCGTATGGTTGGTCTAAGTCTGACTCAATACCTCCAGGAGATTTCTTTACCTCCCTTTTAATTTACACTTAGAGAAACTAGTCACTCTATTCACAGCATCAGATATCAAAGAAAAGGAACTCTTAAAATGACTTTGTTCTACAAATCTTCCCTAAATGAATTTCATGGACCATAGCAAAAAGATTCTTTTTGTTGTCTATATTTCACTTACAAACGTTACGTTATAAGCAGATTTAATACACACGCATATTACAATACCTAAAATAATTGTCGATGCATTTGAAATATACTCAGAAAAAAAAATCCGTTTTCATTGATGTTACAGCAGATGGGTTGCTGCAAAAGATAAGGGCTCAGTTGGAAGTAGACCAGAGGCTATTTTTGACATCCTTGTTAGAGGGACAGATGATACCATAGTAACTTTTTAACTAAAATTCACTTAGCCTTGAGTGATGTTTAGTAAAAATCAATTTAGAGTTCAAATGAGTTCAATGAATGCTTTTTATGTATGTGTTCAAGGTTAGAATTGTAGCTCTTCCTTTTACATTGTGAATTTTCTATTAACGTGTACATATAATTCAGTGTTGAAGGACTTAATACTTGTGGTGATGGATGTTGACCCTTGTACAAATATTTACCAGAAAAAATGAAGTGCATGGGCTTGATATTAACACTGTTAAACTTCATAACAAATACTCAGAAATAAATCTGAACTTATTCCTTCTCCCATTTCTTTCCTTATTGTCATAGCTTTGCTATGGTTATTTTTTATTTTATTAGAAGTGTTTCTTAACAGAAATGTTTCTTTGTAACAGAAGACAGGGAGCAGCAAACAAGTATGGAAGCTTTTAAAATGTGTTACGGTTGTCTCATCAGCTTTATTGAGGGTATTGCATCTGAATTAGGTAGGACCACAGGTTATCTGGATTTATAGCTGAATATGCAAAGGGTTTTGATAACTGATTTTTTTTTTTTTCTGAGCTACAGAAGAGTATATTTTCTCATAGATAATAAAACAGGTTTATTATGTTCAAATTTCATATATTTGGGTTTATAACATTGTTTCACTGATTAAGGACTCTTCTTATGGCAGTATGAGTTATTCTTAGTCAGCTCTTTAATTTCAGAATAGTATATGCAAGAAAAAGATGAGCAGAGGCTGCTAGGTTTCACTGACAATGAGGGCATGACATACAAGCTGTAAACTGAAGTGTTGGTGGTTGAGAGATTTTGTTGTAATGTTAGTAGTACTGAGCAAAGTGGGAAAGACGTCTTTTCCTTCAAATTATTTCAAGTCAGTGAAGCTTTGCATATAAGCCTACATACAATTGTTTGAGTTTCTAAGAGAGTTTGAGTGCTCTCTTCCCATTCTTGTTCTATTTGTTTTGTAGATAAGTAAGTTTACAAGGAGAATCCTTCCCTTAAATAGTATATCTGAAGCTGGTGTTCCATAGAAAGAATTTTAAAAAGTATAATGACTATTCAGAGAAGAAATCTGCAAAATTAGCAGTTATTCATCTTATGGCAAACAGATAGACTTATCTGACCAGGGTAATCAGAACAAAACACTAACTACAGTGATCACCCATCTGATCTCTTTTCTCTGCTACTTATTCTATGGTGTGATTTTGCTATGAATGTAATGCACTATGCATCCCTTTTAATTAACTCCTTGCATATTAAACACAATTTTGGTGCTTTAGCCTCTTATTTTATGTTTATATGAATCTCTTACAGGTTCTGGAATCCAAACAGTGAGAGTCTAAGCTGAACATCACAAATGACTACAAATTTAATGAGCCCTGAGGTTTTTCTGTTTACACACTTGATCACGTGCTTGCTTTCTTCATGCATGCAAACATCTCTGGGTAGAGATAAAGAATGGTCGTTTCTCTTTACTTTTTAAATGCAATGATGTACGTATACTGATAACTGGTCTTGGGAACCTGCTTTTTTCTTTTTTTCTCTCTTATTTTAATTTAGTGAGATGATATATCTCAAGAACAATAGATCAGATTACAATAATGATCATAATTATGATGACATTAATGACCTGTTAATAGGTGTCTTATTATTATTTCTCTACACCTGATTTTTACCTATCATGGCTTAATATGTTATGAAGATTTTTGATGACCTGATGATAGATTTTTTGGGAAGGAATTTGATGCAAACACTATTAATACAGATCCTGAAGGTGACTGGATACTTTCAAAGGGTAAGACAATTGAAAGAATAATCTCTTTTCCTTTCCTTTCCGTTCCGTTCTTTAGCCCTAGAAACAAAACCTCCTTAAGTTGAACCTTTTGATTCCCATATAGTTCCCTAACTAGCCTTGTGAGACTCTACCTAGCGTACTTCATCCAGCTCTGGGGCCACGAGCACAAGACATTGTCCTGTTAGAGTGGGTTCAGAGGAGGGCCACAAAAACAAATGATCAGAGGGCTGGAGCAGCTCTCCTTCAAATAATGCTGTGAGAGCTGGGGTTGTTCAGCGTAGTGAAGAGAAGGCTCTGGGGAGACCTTTTAGAGGCCTTCTAGTTCCTACAAAAGGAGCTTATAAGTAGAGAGACTTTTCACAAGCACATGTAGGGCAGGGGGTAATGGTTTTAAGCTGAAAGAAGGTAGGTTTAGGTTAGATATTGGGAAGAAATTCTTCACTCAGAGGGTGGTGAGGTACTGGCACAGGTTGGCCAGAGAAGCTGGGATGCCCCATCCCTGGAAGTGTTCGAGGCCAGATTGGATGGGGCTTTGGGCAACCTGATCTAGCAGAAGATGGTCCTGCCCATAGTGGGGGGGGTTGGAACTTTAAGGTCACCAAGCCATTCTGTGATTCTAAACTAAGATGCATTTTCAGTTGTTTAAAAGAACATCTTCTAGTTTTTCATGTCTCAGGGACAGTCCCTTTGGAGTAATGATACAGCAATAGAAATAACATCCACTCTAATATTTTTTATGTAGCTTTGTGATGGAGAACAAACATAGATGATTTTAAGTCACCTGAATTTTCAGTATTTTCCTGAGAAAGTTCAAATACTAGCAGCTCATAGGCATATTATTTTCAACTTCTGTTAAAAAGATAAATCTTCAACCTCTTGTAATTGATCTCATTCTATTCTTGTCTTGCCTCTAACCATTCTGTAAGAGAAGGTCAGTGAGAAAATAGTATGTGATCCAATTTTCATGCATCTGATTATCTCTTGATTTTCATTTTTAAACACTGGGAAGTTCTCAGCACAAAATCTATTTGTGATTGTGTGTAGTGGTAGATGTAACTCAGACACGTTAGTATCCAATCAGCAGAGAGTGGATACCATAGAGATATCTATAATGTTTTTTAAGGCCTCCTTTTTGTCTAGTCTGAAAGTTCATGAATTTACTGAACATAAATTAAGTATTGGACTTTAAAATGTGACAAATCTGTCCTCCACAAGAAATGGGGCATTATTCTTTGCAATGTGATATGCCATTATGCATGTACAAGTAGACTACTGATAATGATCTATAGGAAGCCACCAAATGTATGTGGTACAGAATGCAGAGTTTTCCATATCTTGAGGCCATTTTTTTCATCAATTTAAGCACCATAACAGCAAACTGTTGATAAAAATTTATAGAATCTGAAGCACAAAGTGTCAACCATATGATCTGATTCTTCTATACGCAAATATTTTTCCGCACAGTAGGGTTAAGTCCCATTTTATTTCAATGTTGAATTATTTCTGCTACCATAGTCTGCAAGAGGCATAACGTCTTCAAGCAGATTATTATTTTAATAATTGGGTTGTTAATTATTAAATAATATTTTAATTATGTATTATAAAGTTTTTATTGAGTGTTCTTAATTCAACCCACATGAATTCATTTACTTCAAGTCTGTTTGACTGAAAAAAAAAAAAGTGGCATTATAACAATGAAAGATCAAGAATCTTGGCAATAGAATACTTTGAATTACTCCTGTAGACTCTTTTTCTTACTGTTTCTATGATACGCTCCTTTGATATGTAAGACCAATTCATCTCTTAACATCATGAACGTTTGCAGATTTTTCACTGTTGTTTGATATTACCTGTGATTTTTGATATACATTTGATTAATATTTAATTTGCTATTACCTGACTAAATAAATGGATAAACCTATTTTTTCAACTTTTCTTTGCCTAAGAAATAGAATTATTTTATCGTGGTTATGAACATCATTGAGAATACAATGATGTTGCTCTTAGATTAACCCAGAACAGCAGTGAGAATTTTAAGCTCACTTTATTGATATATCCTAGGGGAAGCTAATTAGGCTTAGCTTATAACTTTTTTTTTTTTTCTTAGCTACCTTCTGTTTAAGCATCACACTACTGTACTAAGTTCTGTACACGGGACACTAACATATTATCTGTGATATCTGAATTGAGAATAAATACTTTGCTTACTTGATGCAAAGGTAGAAATTCTGAAAGCTACTGTCAAAATAATACTAGTGAGAAGCCATGCGCTTTTTGTACTAACTCCCTATACATTAGGAGGAATATATATTTCAGTAGGGTAACCTTGCATTATCTGCTGTGTAAAAAATATTTTGAAAAAATCATAGATTTTTAACTGCCAGATACAATCTATGTGTTAAGGTCATAGCCTTGTCCATCATCAAAGGACAAATTTTCTTTGATTGCAGTAATAATTAAGTAATTAAGTAGTAATTGCCATTTCTGGAGCCCCAGGACTGTGGTAAATCCTAATTTCTGAATTCTTCTGGTATGAGGAATATTGCGCTTGATGATATATTAATACATTCTTGTAATTATACAGCTAGTGAATTGGTAAAATTGTCGATCCTTGTCTCCTCAAACAACCTATCTACTTGGGAATAGTAATGAGTGTCAGAGGTCTGAGGCCCCAGAATTCTGCACCTCTGTTGTTGTGGAATTAATCATGATAGTGTATTTGCATCCAGATCTGAATTGCATCATGCATTCATGCCTTCCTGGGAGAATGTAGGTCTGGATTTCTGGACTATTCTGTAGCAGGGTGCAAGAAAATCAGGTCAATCTTCACGGAATTGGACTACAGACTACAAATTAAGCTATCCAGGAGGATGTAGACATTGAAAGCCAGCCAAAAATACACTGGTGGCAAATCACATTACCTCTACTTAGTTAAATGATACCACTGAAGCAGAAAAGCTTATAAAAATAGAGATAAAACAGCTAGTCTATGAACAGTAGAATAAGAACTTAATTTAGATTTTTTTAAGCTAATTCCTTTTTTTTTTTTTTTTTTTTTTTGTCCATTGGTGTGATTTTTAATCATTTACTTTCACTGCTATCCTTTCTGAAGCTGTAACATTTTACTTACTTCAGTCATTAATGCATTTGGCCTCTCACAGATATTCCAGAATGTTTTTATTGTAATTTTAATACGAATGGGGCAACAGTCACTGTTTAGACTTGCTATCAGAAAAGCATACTCATTAACTATGACTGTTTCGTTAGTTACTGACAACAGCTTCCTACATTTTTTGTGATTATCATAGCTGTAATGGCTGCCACCCTGTAATTTGTGAATTGCTAAATATTACTAAGGAAAATATTGCCAGGCTTTCAACAGCAACAAAGGTTTTTTTTTTTTTTTTTTTTTTTTTTTTTTTTTTTTTTCCTGATATATTTCGTTTGCAAAATGAGAAGGAAAAGTTTCCCCGCGACATTTGTAGCATCTTGCATCATCAATAATGCAAACCCTCTAAAATGTCATAACATAAACATCATGTTTTTCTCATTGAATCATCTTCTGTCTATTTCCTTATTATTTTTTTTTCCTAATTTCATCTCATTCACTTTATTTTCAGGTACAAATTAATGTTATTATTTCAAAGCTTATATAGCTAAAAACTGTACAATTTAATCGGTATTTGCAATATTTGTTCTTTTTACTTCACTTTGGTAGCAATATTTTGCCCTAAACTTCCTATCTATAATATCTTATTCTTCTAAGTTTAAAGTAGATGCTAAAATTTACTTGAAACAATTAATCTAATTTGCTTCATGAAGCATGATAACCACTTTTTCTATAAACATTTTTAATTTCCAAAAAATAATAAAATTTATTGCATTCTATCTCTTGTTTAATCTTGGGAAGTTGTTTCCCATTGAATGCTCAAAAGTTACAAGTTTGCAAATATAGCCTGTGTTACTGCAAGTTCTGAGGGAAAAAAAAAAAATTAGTACTGTCTCAGCTGTCTAGTACCCTTTGTGTGTGTTCAAAAGTAATGCAGGTCAGTGGGATTGGAGCTATTAGATGAAGCATTGGTACGGAAAAGCATGTGTCCCCACTATGGTCGTTTTGGAGAGTTATCCTCTGGATTAGATCCAGTCTGAATGAAAACACCAAATGTCTTGGTGCACGACAAACCAAGGTTTGCCTAGGTGTGCTCCTATTTCACCTTCTGGATTAATTTCACTTCAGTTCATATCCTCCAAGTTAAGTCTATGATATGACCAAAGCTCCATAAAGGTAATAATCACTTTGAAAGCAGGCGTCTTTGACAAACTAAAATGCTAATTCCATTGCAATCTTTACAAATTAAAGTATATATAATATACTTACGTATCCATGTGAATAAAACTATTGCATGTGCAGTGGTTCTGTGAGTAGAAGTGTCACAGTTTGGGGGGTAGCTTTGGAAATATATACATTGATATCCATCATCGGAATTGCCATATAACAGAGATAGATGGAATTAGTGATGTTTACAGAATATTTCTTTAGTGTTTTGTCTATTCTCATTTTACATTTATTATAGAATTTTACCTCTTTAATAATAATTATTAATTATTAATATTGGTCCTTTTCTCCTTATTACATCCATTGACAAAACATTAATTTAATTCTCACAACATTTGTCAAGTGTATCATTTTTATTTATTGCTTAATGTTCCATATTCACACTCCTAATCTTTTCTAAGTTTCGGTAACTGTGTTGTTTTAACTGAGAATCTAATTTTTCTTTTTATTACCTTTATGATAATTTCGTAGTTCAAGTTTATGTATCTTGATCCCATAGCATCAGAAATATAAAAATACGCTTACTTTTTCAGCTCTGCAAGATCAAAAAAAATTTTAATATTGGTTTACATACTGCCAATGCATTTTATTTTTATTTTTATTATTGCTATTACTGATATCTGAGATGTTAGCTTTTTAAGGGTGTTTTTACAGTACTGTTTTAGTTTCTATTGGAAGTGAACTTTTGAAGGAGTTTCATGATAGACCACCTTAAAAAGCTTTGAATGGACTGCAGAGTGAATTCAGTACACAAAGCAGATTCAATTTTGGTTAAATTAAAGCCGAGTATTCATCAAGAGTTTAGGTACTGTACAATATCCATGGCACAAGGCTAGGGCCAGTATGAAGTAAAAAAGATTGAAAGTTATATAATGCAGTTGTTAAATGTTCAACACAATTTTGTTTTGATGAACAATCAGGACTGTTTTTCCCTTTTTAATTATATTAAATATTAATATACAATAAAATAATAAAAAATAATATTATGAATGAATATTGATAAAATGTATAACAAATAGAACCACTGTGCAGAACTTAAGTAAAGTTCATGCTGTCTTGAAATGTGCTTATTAAGAAAGTGAGTTTGTGTTGTTTTTTGTTTGTTTTATTTTACATGTTTATGTAAGCATAACTTGTAAACTTCATATTAATTGTACACGTTCAAGTTGTCTGGATTTTGATTTCAGGAATCATATTTTAGATTATAAGCCAGTCAAAGTTCACATACTAATGAAAATACAAGCTTTTAAAAGTTCTGTTCACAGATGTTTCTATGCAGATGGGAAAAACAGGCTAGTTGAACATTAAGGATTATTATTATTTTTTTTTTAATTTAAAATCGTGATGTGTACTGGAATTAGATGACTTCCACTTGGGTGAACCAAGTTGGAGTTTATGTTCAAGGGATCCTTTTCACACCTGTATAAAATTCATGTAAGACATTATCTTACAGACTGCTCATATTCCAGTTTAGGAAGAGATGTAGTCATTGCTTCCATGAGTGGCAGGTAAGCTTAAAGATAGATAGTACCATTGACACATGATACAAATGCTTTTTCATGGTCCTTCAGGCATATATCTCAGATAACTTTATGAATTTCAATAAATTAAAAACAAACAAGCAAACAAAAACACTTTATTAATTGTTCAATAAATTCCAGAACCTGGCTTTCATACCATCCTTCTCATCCCCATCATATTTCTTTGCCTGTGGAAAAACAGTTTCTGATCTATACCCTGTGCACAGAATTTTTTGTTTTCATTTACATCTGTGGGAGATGGAGGTATTTCCTCAAAACACAAAGCATTGTCACACAGAGCTTCTCAAGAGATACAAACTTGTTAAAATCACCTTATGATACTAATATACTTTGTCAGCCTACTAAATGACTTCAGCAGAGGTGAATGAAAAATGCTACATTTATTGAATTATCATTCATATGGTTATATTAGACAGTCGTGACCCTGATTTGTTTATTTATTTACATTGTAATTGTTGTTTGTTTTTCAAGCTCCAATCCTGCAGTTCACTTTAGAGAAGCCTACTGTTTCTTCTGGTGTCCTTCAAAGATGGCAATTTATGGAGTTCAGTTCAGAAGGTAACACTGAGGCTGACTCTTGCAAATCCCTAAACAATTGTCACATGTCACTCTTCTCTGAGAAAACAGATGACAAGTTGTGCCTAATTCTGTGTTCAAACCAGAAGTCAGGAATTGCAGGTAGAACTATATGCCAGGGCACAGCAGGGGGCCAGCAGTTCCCTGGGGCCAAGCACTGGGAATGTGAAAGTCAGGGGAGGGCCCAGCAGGCAGGGCCCGTCCCAGTGCCCCAGCCAGGAGCAGGGCACTGGGGCAGCCCCAGCCCCGGGTACTGGGCACCTCCCTGGAGCCAGGGCTGTAGGCCAGGACAGGCCTTGGGCCCATGTGTGGGCCTGGCTGGCTGTGGGCAGGGCAGGGCTGTGGGGAGCTGGAGCCCAGCCCTGCTGCGGCCTCAGTGGGGCAAGGGCCGGTGGCCCAGGGGCTGCTGTGGGGCCTGGACCTGGGACAGGAGGGCCTGGTGGTGCCCTCGGGGCCATGATGCATTTAGACAGAAAATCCTAAGTAAAATAAATTACACAGAAAATCTGTAGGCTTACACCATACTTCTTTACCATTCACAATATGTATAACATGTAATTAATTTTTATGACACAATTTTATGGTAAGTTTCGTTGAAACCTTATGTTGCACAAGCAGTAGCATAGCTTCCCTCAGTTCTTTTAGATTTTCTTTTTTTTTTTTTTTCTTTTCATTAAATTTAATGGAAAAAGAAATCTAAGTCTGCAGCTTTATCCAGTGGTTGCTTTTGATTTGTGTCTTTCACAGCTCATCTGCACCTTTTTTTTTCTTTTTTTTTTTTTTTTTTCTGCTAGGATGGTTGAAAAGTGAAATATAACAGTAGGTGCCAAGTCTGTTAGCTATAGTTTACTCACTTTCATAAAATGTTGCATAAGAAATTACAAGAACTTGCTGCTCTAAGCTACTAAGCTACAGATCAGCTGCTCTGGGAGAAACTGTATTATAAGTTCTAATAACTAATATGAAATCCACCAAACGTAATTTGAATAAGAGTTTGATTTATACTATACTCATTCTAAGCAACAAGAAAGTTACAAACTGAGCTCATAATGACATAAATTTACAAGGTAAATATTGTAGACAGAACAGATCTACTTTTGCAGTTAGGAAAAAAAAGAAGGAATTATTAGCATCACATCAAGGACTCCCAGGTTCAGAATGCTTAATTAACTCGTAATCTCTTTTACCTGGCAAAACAGCAGCTTTTGAAAAAAAGTCATTGGGCTCAGAGATTCTTTTTAAAACTCCATTCCTCAAAACTTCATTCCTCTTGAATTACAAATGTCCAAATTTCCAGTATTCATTCCCATCTTTCCTTGCAGATGTAACTGAAAAGAAGAAAATGAGCATTTTGATTTTTCACTGATTTATCTGTGATTAACACTAAAAAAAAATAAAAATAAAATGCACATTGCTTATTTATTATCTTTAGATTAACATAAGTAAACACCATGTAAAATTCCTTTAGTGATTTGTTGACATATGCATGTACAGTAAGGTTTTCTAGGAGAGGAGAGCCTTGAAGCCATGTTCATTCGGACTTTCAGATGGCAAGCAAGCAAAATCAACCCTTCTTTTTTTTTTTTTTTTTTTTTTTTTTTTTTTAAAACCAAAAAAATAGCTTTTTCCTGCATTTAACAAGTAACATCCAAAAACCTATCATTCACAGTGAAGTTCTCTGCAGTAGATAAAGGAGCAAAGCTAGTAAAAGATTCCGGGGATATAGTAGTAACTTGACCAACTGATAAATTAATTAACCCTACTAAATGAAATTCTGATTTTGAACTAAACTAAAGCTGAAGAAAATTTCAAATTGCAGAGGAAGGGATGTAAGCAAAGAAATCTCCAGCAAGGACCAGAGACCTATGTTTCTTATTGAAGAAATGAGTATTTCAGAAGCAGTGGTACAAAAGTAGTGAGGAACTTAAATGAAAAGGAAGAACAAGATAATTAATGCAATTGGTAGCTGAATGACGTAACAATGTTTACAAACAGTATTTGCTACACATTTGATTCTCACCATTATTGACAGCAAACACGCAATTTGTGTGAGATTTATATTAATTTGTGTGAGATTTAAATTGCATATAATCTTTCAAAGAAAAGGTTTTAGCTGGGAAAGCAGTGACATGCAACAGAGTTGGGTTAAATTTCATTCTAACAAGTAATATTTGGATAACTAATAGTATTCAAAGCATAGCTATAATCCTACAGCAGTTAGTGTACTGCAGATGCTTTTCTACTTGTTAGTATGCACTATTGCTGATTATTCATCCATTATTCTTTTTCAAAATGCTCAGCCAATGTGGAGATGAATATCCCGTAACAAGCTATACACATTTTAATAAAAAGTAATGCTGAATATTGCAGATGCACTATTTATTAAGGCTAGCTGAATGCTTATGCTTAGTATGTTTTCACAAACAAGTATAAATTTACAAATAAATATGCAAATAACCAGGGGAAACTTATCCTGGTTTTGTGCAATTTACGTCAGTTCACTTTTCTTTATTTTTATTTATTTTTTTTATTCTTTATTTTATTGTGGCTTTTCCATGCAGTGAAGCATTTCATTCTTAAAATTTGAAATCTTCTCTTCTATGGAGAAGAAAATAAATAAACCTATATTTTAAAAATCTGTAGACCCTAGTCTAAAATTTCACTTCACAGGTTTCCCTGACATCTGGATGCTCTTTTCTTTTGAGAAATTCAGCTTGAAACCTTGTTTGAAGCACTGTCTGGCATTCTGTTTATGGGCTCTACTTTTGAACACTTGATTAATTCAGTTCACCACTCTGTGCCCTGCTTACACTATAGCTATTTACATGTCTCATTTAATTAGAGTAATAAGGACTTGAAAACAAAGCTTTTCTTCTACAGTACCTACATATTCAATTTCATAACCTAATGTCAAGACTAGTTAGTCTGAATAAAACCTGGCAATTTTGAACATGGCATAGTGTCTTAACAGATCAGCATTTGAAGTCTTCTTTATATATTTTTTCTTATTTAAACATCTAGAATCATAGACTAATTTAGGTTTAAAGGGATATCTGGAGTTTATGACGTCCAGCCTCCTGCTGAAAGCTTCCCTAGGTAATGAAGATAGTTGAAACTGTATCAGAAAATCTTAATATGTTCAGGTTCATTTACTTCAGTATCCTAGCCAGTAGTGAATGTTTAAGCAGGTGCTATAAGTAAAGATTTACAGTGTTTCTACACTTCATTCAGAAGAAGACTCATTTTGT
This sequence comes from Cygnus olor, assembly GCF_009769625.2. Lineage (NCBI taxonomy): Eukaryota > Metazoa > Chordata > Aves > Anseriformes > Anatidae > Cygnus > Cygnus olor. The sequence goes on from NC_049170.1 coordinate 76,200,258, forward strand.
ACAATGCATCTTCATTCTGACTTCAGAATTTTTGACTGAAGAAGAGAGGAGAGCAAAAATTTTCTGACTGTTGCCAGTCGGGATGTATTTTTGCAATTGCTAATACTGTTTATACTTCTGTATAAGTCTATAACGTCCATAACGGTGGTTTCTTACAGATATTAAGCTAACTCTCCAAGTGCAGATGTATCAACATTTAAACAGTATATTCTCTTAAAATTTGTCTTTTTGTGAGTGTCACACTCACAATGCTACATACTAGAAAACAAAAGCATATTCATTTTGAGTTCTGCTAAGAGAAACAAGATGCACATATACTACTGCTGAAGGGTGTGTGCACCCAGAAGAAAATAATAGGCCAAAATCTATTTTTAATACAGGGGCAGAAAACAGTTCATGGTCCATTAGAATTCAAGCAGAGACAGGGCAAGTAAATGGAAATCTATAGAAGTAATAGCATATATGGAACTGTCTATGTCTATATGCTATATATAGCATATATGGAACTATATATTGAATATGAATATGAGCCAGCAGTGTGCCCTGGCAGCCAGGAGGGCCAACCGTATCCTGGGGTGCATCAAGCACGGCATTGCTAGTCGGTCAAGGGAAGTGATTGTCCCGCTCTACTCTGCGCTGGTGCGGCCTCACCTCGAGTACTGTGTGCAGTTCTGGGCACCACAGTACAAAAAGGACATTAAACTGTTGGAGAGTGTCCAGAGGAGGGCGACAAAGATGGTGAAGGGCCTAGAGGGGAAGACATATGAGGAGCGGCTGAGGTCACTTGGCCTGTTCAGCCTGGAAAAGAGGAGGCTGAGGGGGGACCTCATCACAGTCTACAGCTTCCTCACAAGAGGGAGTGGAGAGGCAGATGACCTATTCTCTGTTATCACCAGTGACAGGACCCATGGGAACGGTGTGAAGCTGAGGCAGGGGAAGTTTAGGCTGGACATCAGGAAGAGGTTCTTCACTGAGAGGGTGGTTGCACACTGGAACAGGCTGCCCAGTGAAGTAGTCACTGCACCAAGCCTGTCTGAATTTAAGAAGCGTTTGGACTGTGCACTTAGTCACATGGTCTAAACTTTTGGGTAGACCTGTGTGGTGCCAGGAGTTTGACTTGATGATCCTTATGGGTCCCTTCCAACTCGGGATATTCTATGATTCTATGTTCATCTAAGAAAGTCCCCCAAGCTGAAAATAGCTGATGTTTGGAGCACTATGGATAGGGTGTGGTACAATCTTTTTATGACTGCCCTATTTTATATTTCCTCGGGCACTATTTATCCCTTTACTGGAGGGATACTCCTCCACAGGACAACATGAAACTTTATTCTGCCCCTGTATGGCTGTTCTTAAGCTATCACAAAGCAGGAAGATATGTGAAAATTATGTAAATTGGACACAGTTTTAGCACTAGCTATTTTATTATTTAGATAATTTTGCTTAAAGAGGAGAAACATTCTAGATGCTTCAAAATCCACATGGTGTTAAAGTAGTCTTGAAATACATTCTGCTTTGAAGTCATTTGAGAAAGGAGCTGGGCAAAGCTCAAAGGCAGTTCAGCATCACTCAAGTATAGTAGTGTTTAGAGTAGTAGCTAAACATTGAGACACTGGTAAAGGGTGCCTTCTGCTCCTGCTCATTGAACTCATCAGTTACTTCCTACTTGTCTTTTCTCTTTCCCTCTTTCTTTTGCTGTCCGCTGAGCTCTATATGCGAACAAAAATTTCAAGGACCAGCCATGAAAGGCAATGGTGGTGAAAAAGCAAGGGTGCTCATCAAACCCAGCAGCTGGAAACACATTAAGATTCTCTTTTGGGCTGATTCACTCCTTTGCCCATACTGCATCCTAGTTATCTTTTCCCTTGTGTTGGATTCATCTAGAATTTATTTCTCCATTTCTCTTACCTGCACTTAATTTGATGAGATCTAGAAGTGCCCAGTTCTGTGGAGCGGAAGAAAGGCTGCTTAGGTTCCCTGTCTCTCTGCTCATGTAGAATTCATTGGAATTTGAATATAAAAGCCTTCTAAAGTGCAGCTAGCTTGCAGGCTTCATATTACAAATCCCAGCTATTTACTGTCTAAAATTCAGAGAACCTGGAAGACAGTGGGACAAAAAGTAAATTGCTGTTCTAAGACTCATATAGTACAATAATAAAACAGCAAGGCTATAGGTTTGATTTACTAACTTATTATAGAACAATGCTAGTCATGTTCTCCTTGTGTAAGTAACAAGAAATTACATCTGAACTTAAGCTGTAAGAAATACAAAACTCATTTGCAAGATGCTACACCATTTTTATTTATTTATTTATTTTTTGCTAATGGATTATAATTAAGCAGTAGTGTTTATGGCCACATTCCTTACAGCAATTAAATTAACCTCTGATTGCTCTGAGTCTCCCTTGGATCTTCTGCCAATGCTAAATCTTTATGTCATGCCTCAATAAAGTTGATACCAGGTGTTACAGTTGGTAAAAAATTTCTTTAAAAATTTAAAAGCTTCGAAAGACCTGTTCTTACTTTTTGTCTTCCTGACAGACTAATTCATATATGTTCCCACAGACAAATTATTTGCTTAGGAAGCTGTAGATTGTCTGTCATTAATACTTTAGCTGTTATACTCCTTGGAAGCTGTGTTCTTAATGAAGCAGAGAAACACAGGAATAGAGTGTGTTACATTTAACACATCTGAATGTATCTTTGGAAAATTGTGTTGCTACAGAGATAAATCCCCTAGGACATAGCTTTTAATAGGTGATCACAGTTGCTTTTTTTTTTTTAATGGGTGAATAACTTGAGGACCTGAGGTCATTTTTGCTTCAGACCTGAAATCTTAAAGTGTCTGCTGAATAGAAAAGCAGCAATGATTTGAACAAATAAAGTGACAAGCAATGCTATGTACTCTGCTGTTCAAGTTCTCTTAAAATGATTACATAAAATTAATGGAAAATGTTCATAGAGAAGTGATGTGGTGGGTTGAAAAGTGAGAAACAGAAATAAAAATAACATCTTCCCCTCAACACACATATTCTTCTTCCCACACTGAACCTCACCCCTCCATCCCTGACCCCTCCACCTCCTGCCCCTGAGCAAGTGGCGCATTTAGCTTGTTGGTGTGAGGAGCTATGTTTGCCAGTTTTGGAAGTCATTTGTGTCTATGAATCTTTGTTTCCCACAGAAAGAGGGAGTAACACCATATTGACCTCTCACGAGATGGGAATATTTCTTATCACTTCATTATGCTGATGACTACACACAGACACACACACAGACACACACACAAGCTACCTAATTCTAACTTGTAGCAGGGTAGGTAGTCTGATCTTTCTGGCATAAAGAGTGTTGTTAGGCCAATAGACTGTTCATAATTATAAGAAATATCTATGTCTCCATACTTTTGATGTGGAAGTGAGTTTTGTATTCTTAGTAGGAAAGAAAACATTCTGTGATGTTGCTTATATGAAATAGGACAGTGTGCCTATCTCATTCTAGAGGTTCTAAATTGGATGCATGAAGATGACAAAAGATTATATAAAAGCTTGGTTATATTGTTTTGAGGTCAGATTTTTTTTTACGGTCATTTTTATACCTTTTGTATGGATTACATTTGTCTTATATGCTGTATGTTGCTGAGAGTATGAATTACGTAGTGTAACTGAAACGATAGCATGAACAAGACAGACTGTTTAGTTAGTCAAAAATATGTCTTTCTAAAGTCTTTTTTATAGCATACGCAAACAACTATGTTACATATTTTACAACTTGTAAAATAGCATAAAAAATAGAGGCAAACACCTGCATTTACTTAAAATTTTTTTCCAGAAGACCAAATGAGATATAAATCTTGCTTATTGTAGTAATGTGGTGACAACAACAGTAACTATAATATATCAAATTATTTCCAACACATTAAGCAAACAAATCATTTATATAGACTAAAGCAAGTAAATTATTTATATATTTACTGTGCACAGTGCAACAGTAAACTGTGCATAAGAACTCTGTAGCAAAAAGCCCATCATGTTGTTTAAATCCATAAAATGCTTCTTGCAGGTTGAACATAACATATAAAGATTTAAGATGTGTTCTGAATTGCATCTTAAAAAAAGACAGAGAAAATGCAGCCTTAAGTTAGTGAGAAGGCATTGAGGAACCCTGTGAATTAATGTAGTATTATGTTGTTTCTGGTAGTTTAAAAAGAAGATATTTAATGTAAAAATTGTCATCTGCTATTTATTTCACAATCTAAAAATGGCTGGATCCTTATGGCCCCAAAAGCAGTAAACTTGGATAAACTCAGATACTTAATAGCGATTGAATTGAAGATAAGGCTCATGACTCATTTAAACAATACGGCATTTCAACCTGTTTAGTAGAACTGAAATTTACTATTTTTGGTTAAAACAAAAACAAACAAACAAACAAAACATTGTGGATCCATCTTGTGGAGATCCAATTTGGAGAGCCAGTGTGGAGAAAGTGATGAGTTCTTTATCAAACAGTAGCTTCAAAGCTGTTAAAACCCCCAAGCATAGGTGGAGCACCTTGAAATGGAAGCCAGACTTAGGTGGCTTTTGCTTTCTATGTCCATGTCAACTTTTTTAACGTTCTGCTTTTAGTAGAGGAGGATATAAATAACAGAAATTACTTGTGCTGTTAAGAGACCTGTGTCTTAATTAAGGCTGTTGTTAATTGAATGTTGGCTCTGGCCAACACCACATAATCAGAGTACCAATATAACCCCAGGCTTTTTCTTCCTTTTTCTCAGAGTGGTCTATTCTGTTGTTCCTTGTTCTCTGCTATATCTAAGAATTCTACTATTAAAAAAAGATGTGTTGAGCTTCTCTTTTCAGAAACTGTAAATCAACCTTCTAATTTCTATGGAACTAGTAAAATATTGATTTTCAATGAAGCAACTTTTCTTGATACTAGTAAATTTTCCAAAGGCAAAGATGAATACATAAATTTGGGAAAACACTCCTATCTTTACCTGAAGGATTTATTATTTTTTTTAACTCTCATTGTCCTTGAAACCACTCAACATTTTTGTAGTATCAGTACTTTCAAGATTCCCAAACATGACTTTTCTGTTAATGAATGTTAATGAGAAACTTTGATAGACTGAAATATAAGCAGCAGTATATCTAGAAATACAGATGTTGAACTACTTCAAAACCTGTCAGGAGAAAGGTGTCAGGAAAAGTGAAAAAGCTCATTACTACAGTCAGGATTGCATAGGAGAACATTCTTTTCACCTTTTGGTCTGTGTCCAATACTCTCTGACCAGATTCTTTGAGGTATTACATGTGGAAATATTCCACTTGTTTAATATCAAATTTACTTATTGGAAGTTATTTGATGTTACGTAGAATTTTGATTTTAAAAAGTGATACAGCAATAAACTGAAATCAGTATATAAACACAATATTTCAATATACGGTTGGATCACAGTACAGATGTAATTCTCATTACCAGTCTATATGTGATCACTGTCACAACACCATGAAGGAATACATGGGTTGAAACCAGCACAAGCCTGCTGCTATTTGAATTTTTATTTATTTATTTATTCATTTATTTATTTTTGCTAGTAGCTTAGTTTTATTTTACTTGTTGGGCTGAGCCATGCATTCACTTCCCCCATGCTTGTCTGGCCAACTCAAGGAGACGTTCACACTTTTGTATTTAACTAGTGGAGAAACATTTACACCACCAGATGATCCAGTCAACTACTGATAGCTGCTTATCTGAAATAAAGGCCACCCACTTTTCCCTTATGTGTTAAGGGAAGGTATCTTCTTTGCAACAGCTATGGTCAGTCACCCTGCATTATTTTCTGAGCTTCATGGGCACATCACCCTAGGCTGTCCACACTGAGCATTTTGTAGGCTTCCTACCCCATAGTAGGGGTTTATTCAGTGAATTATATATCACCCCTAGGGAATGAAACACTTCACATGTCTATTTAGATATTAATAACAGATATAAAATTGATAATTTGCGTAATCATAACGTGATTAGCTGAAGTTGTTAAGTATAGTTTTGATTAGCATCAGAGGCCTACATTCCATCTCTATGGGAATTAATTAACTTTCCAAACACCTGAGTGATATAGAACTACCATTATTTAGTAGGAAAAATGGAAAATGTTACACTGTTACATTGCCCTCTTGTCCTAAACTTAACACATTAAACAACAACAACAACAACAAAAAACACCTAGAAATCATAATCTCAATATACATGAAAAACAGCTTTTTCTATCTTCACAAATAGCTATTTGATCTAGTTTTGGACACTAAGGCAAAAATACATTTTTGTTGTTGTTGTTGACGTTGAATGTGCTATTAAGGTTGTCAAGAATGTAGTAATGAAGGATGAAAAACAATACCTGGAGGAAGAGTCCAACAGTAATGTCAGAAAGATCAATAAGGACAAAAGCAAATACTGACATGAAGAAGTACTAGAAGCAGGGCATCCAATGGGTGTAGGTAGCATCTCTGCAGAAAAAATAAAGGTCTCAGTGGACAGGTTGAACCTGAGTGAGCCATGTGCTGTTGTGGTGATGAGTATTAACTGGGCTGTATAGTAAGCCTGTAGCTGGCTGAAGGGAAGTCATTCCTCTCTTCTTGGCACACATGAAAATACATCTGACACACTATGCCCAATTTTAAGGCCCTTTCCCAGGAGTAAGTCCACTGGGAGCATGTACAGAAGCTGAAGCACATAGGTTATGAAGGAGGGCTGAAAAAGCTGTACTTTAGCTCGCAGAAAAAGTGCTTTAGGAGAATCTGTTTATAATTTTCTACTACCTGAAAAGAGCAGGGGGTTATAAAGAAGACAAAGCTAGACTCTTCTCAGGAGTTTGCACAAGAAAACAAGAAAAAAATGGTCACAAGTTGCAGAAAGGGAAATTCCAGTTAGGTAGGTAGAGAGGAAGAATCTTCACCATGAGAGTGATTCAGCACTGGAACAGGCTGGTGCCATCCTTACAGATTTTCAAAGTTCACTTGGGTAAGGCTCTGAATGACCTGACCTGTCTTTGACTTTGCCCTGCTTTAAGCAGGAGGTTGTACCCCATGATCTGCAGCAATCCCTTCCAAACTCAATTATTCCATGAAAATCTGATTTAAACTGGATAACGATCAAGCAGGATGTTGACTTTTTAATGAGTAAAGAACATTTCCAAAAATCCTAACCTCACTTTTTTCACCTGTTGTATTTTCATTCTTATATAAACATGACCAGAAAGAGTAATTCAGGACCACTTGCTTTAGTTGATTATGTAAACTGCAGCAAGCAACCATGACCAAAAATCAAAAGCACTTCAGAACAGCCAGCCATGAACCCTCACTGTCCTGGAAGCTGCAAAATCATCTAGAGCTGAACTAAAAATGTTCTGTAACTTGCATTGTTGGTTTGTATAAGGCTCATAAAAGGATGCTGTATTTTATTTTATTTTACTTTATTATTTATTCCCCCCCCCCCCCCCCCCCCCCCCCGTGGAAAATAAATATAGCACTTGCAGTTCTAAATTACTACAGTTCAAGTAATATTGCAATACAATGTGGACAGCAGAGTAAAATCAACTTAGAGAATTATTACAACCCATCAAAAAAACAACAACAACAAAAAAAAAAACTGTTCACAATAAAGTGTTTATATTTTGCAAAATTTGTTTACTACTGATGTTTCATTTTCACTTTCCTGCCCAGAAAATACTACAAAAAGAAATTGCCTTAAATTTTATTTGAAAATATGTTTGGGGAAATAGCTCTTCTAAGAACTAGATATGCTGAGAATCTCTAAAGCCTCAATCTGAGCAGGTATATTTTATCAATAAGAAAGGTATCAAAAGTTTAGTTTTGTTTAAAAAAAGCGTATGAACCTCTTTTGTTCCCCCCTACCACCACCCACCTCCTTTTCACTTATTGGATCCACTGTGTTTTTTGCTTTTGAGAATAACCAGTTTCAGCTAAATTCAGCTTCCTATTCAGCTGTTACTATCTCATCTCCCATCCTACCTTTAATTAAAAATTCAAGAAAAAAAAGTCATTAATGTGCTGTGCAGAATATCAAACAAAACTATAAAGCAATATAAAAAAGTAAGATTTTATTTTATTTTATTTTGTAAATTTATTTTATTTAATACAAATAGCTATAACTATTCCTGTATAGACACTAAGGATGAGAAATATGTTTGAAATTACAAGAGCAGAAATCTTGTTATGATATTTATAATGAATTATAATGAGAAAATGCAGCTTTTCTGAAAACAACAACAGCAACAACAACAAACAGCTTTTCTTTGGTGTATGCATGTGGAAAAACATCAGTGTTTTGGATGTTGATCTGAAGGGAACTGTTATGTTTTTCAGGGTTTTAAATTATTCACTTTAAATTATTTTTCAGTGCTGAATGATTTAATGAAGTTCTAAGTTCATTGTTCATTAGAGGTTTTTTAAATAGTAGTCCAACAAACATGGATATTCTACAAAAAACAGCAAGAGAGCTTCTTAGCCTTGCTGCTCCTTCTCTTTTTAAGATTGTCCTGGTTTCAGTTAGGACAGAGTTAATTTTCCTCCTAGTAGCTGGTAGGGTGCTATGTTTTGGATTAGGATGAGAAGAGCGCTGATAACATGCTGATGTTTTAATTGTTGTAGAGCAGTGCTTACAGCAAGTCAAGGACTTTTCAGCTTCTCGCTCTGTCCTGCTAGCGAGCAGGCTAGGGATGCAGCAGGAGCTGGGAGTGGACAGACCCAGGACAGCTGACTCAAACTGGCCAAAGGGGTATTCCATACCATCTGACGTCATGCTGAACAATATATAGGGGTGGCTAGCCAGGGTGGGGGGGTGGGGTAGCTGCTCGGGGATAGGCTGGGCATCGGTCAACGGGTGGTGAGCAATTGCATTGTGCATCACTTATTTCGTACACATTATTATTATTAATACTATTATTATTATTATTATTATTATTTTCCTGTCTTAATAAACTGTCTTTATCTCAACTCACAGGCTTCACTTTCCCGTTTCTCTCCCCCATCCCGGAGAGGGAGGGGGGAGGGTGAGCAAACGGCTGTGTGGTGTTTAGCTGCCAGCCGGGCTAAACCACAACAAGGATAAATTGTAGGTGAAGAAAGTAAAATCTACTAAAGATATTTTGAGCATGAGCTTTTCATGCATCAGCTGCTATGATTACTCTGATTACAGAGGACTCTGTGAGAAGGTAAAATGACCAGAAAAGGTAGCTAAGCCAAGAGAATATGTCTCATAGGGCATGGTTTAATGCCCTGGAAGCTTGGAAAACATTGACTGTTGAAATAGCACCTTTGCTTACTCCCACATTAATGAAGAGCATCTGCCTTGCAGTTGTCAGAAACAGTTAGGCCATGAAAAAGAAATGTCATCAACTTTTAAAATACAAAATAATCATACCATATTTCTGACATCTTGCCTGACAAATCTGGTGGCCTTCTACAGTGGGGTTACAGCATTGGTGGATAGGGGAAAACCAGCTGACATCATCTACCTGGACTTGTGCAAAGCATTTGACACTGTCCTGTGTGATATCCTTATCTCTAAATTGGAGAGACATGGATTTGATGGATGGACCACTCAGTGGGTAAGGAGTTGGCTGGATGGTCACACTCAGAGAGTTGAAGCTCAATGTCCAAGTGGAGATCAGTAATGACTGGCATTACTCAGGGGTCAGTACTGGGACTGGCACTGTTTAACATCTTTGTTGGTGACATGGACAGTTGGACTGAGTGCTCCCTCAGCAAGTTTGTGGATGACACCAAGCTGTGTGGTGTGGTCAGCATGCTGGAGGGAAGAGATGCCTGCCAGATGGAGAGGCTTGAGAGGTAGGTCTGTGTGAACCCCGTGAGGTTCAACAAGGCTAAGTGCAAGGCCCTGCATCTAGGCTGGGGTAATCCCAAGCACAAATACAGGCTGGGCAGAGAACCGATTGAGGGCAGCCCTGAGGAGAAGGACCTGGGGGTGTTGGCTGATGAGAAGCACAACATGAACCAGCAATGTGCACTTGCAGCCAACTGTATCCTGGGCTGCATGAAAAGAAGCATGGCCAGCAGGTCGAGGAAAGTGATTCTTCCCCTCTACTCTGCTCTTGTGAGACCCTAGCTGGAGCTCTGGGGCCCCCAGCACAAGAAGGACATGGACATATTAGAATGAGTCCAGAGGAGACCCATGAAGATGAACAGAGGGCTGGAGCACCTATGCTACAAAGACAGGCTGAGGGAGTTGGAATTGTTCAGCCTGGAGAAGAGAAGGCTCCAGGGAGATCTTATAGCAGCCTTCCAATATATGAAGGGGGCCTACAGGAAGAATGTGGAGAGAGTCTCTATCAGGGAACGTTGTGATAGGACAAGGGGTAATGGTTTTAAGCTAAAAGAGGGTAGATTTAGATTAGACATGAGGAAAAAAATCTCTTGAGCATGAGTGGTGAACCACTAAAAATGGTTGCCAAGAGAAGCTGTGGATGCCCCATCCCTGGAGGTGTTCAAGGCCAAGTTGGATGGGGCTTTGAGCAACCTGGTCTAGTAGAATGTGTCCCTGTCCATGGCGGGAGGGAGGTGGGTATGGCGGTTGAATTAGATAGTCTTTGAGGTACATTCCAATCCAAAGCATTCTGTTATTCTGTGATTATTCTCTAAAATTATGTCAATTCTCTACTGCTACTTAGAGACAATTTATGAAGTTCCTTTACTGTATTGTTACATGCTGAAAGGGTAAATGCTGATAGTTACTTAATGTATGAACTTTCTGCCTTGATGTGGTCTTTCAGCAAGACAACCCCCTGGGTTTTTGTAAATTCTAAGGAAAATTCCCCAGATAAGTGAAATCATCTGAAGAAAATAAAATGAAATCTACGTTGTAGAGATTCCTTGGGGTTTGATTGGGTAGTGAAGTGAAATATAAGCTGTTGTTTTCTTCTTGCAAGAGTACCTGAACTGTAAAGAAAGGTATGATATATATCTGAATACTGATCTAGACAGAAATCTAGATAGAAATGCTAGTGATGATATTCCAGACACAGTAAGTTAGGCTTCTTTCTCTACCAAGTATTCTGTTTCTGTCAATTTGTATTACAGATACCGGAATCAGTGCCACAGTTCTTAACTTATATTGCACAGACAAACATTAGCTGGATGAGACACATCACAGCCTCGTTAGAAATGTACAGATAATCTTTGAATCCTACAGATTTTGAATTAATATCTATGGGTATAGTTAAAATCTGGAGACATAGGACTTAAGAGTTTTACATTCATTAAGAGATAATAATGACTAAAAAATGTGTGAAGCGAGATGAAGTTTTTTGAACACATTTCTTTGGTATAAATTTTGGTTTAGCCTTTCTAGTAACATCTAAATATCTGTCCAGGTATGACAAAGTATGTAGATTTATTATTTTTACTAATATTTTAGTATGTAGTATTTACTTATATGGCTTGCTTTTGTAAGCATTTCAGAAGTCTTTAGCACTTATTCCACCCAAGTGTATCACAGATGCGTTCCAATGACTGTGTTTACAAAGGAATGAAAGAATGTGAACTATGTTTTTGATATATGGGATGAAGAAGAAACTGAAATAGTTTCTGTATCATTGGATATGTTTTGTAAACCAACAGAATATTTAAGAACATTTTTCATGATACATTTATGGACTAGTTCATGCGTAACACATAGAATGAAGAAATCAAAAGCAGCTTTGACTCCAGACAGATCAGGTTTCAACTATTTCTTTAGAGTTATGTTAGTGGTGACAATAGAAACTAGTAAAGGATACCAAAATATTTCAATACCATCTACAGTTTCTGCAGGAAAATACTGAAGATAAAATACAAAATACAGTGTGGACAGCGCTCAAATAGACTTAAAAAAAGAGAAAAGATGGGAAATCGACTCAATTAGAGCTGAGGAATAAAAAAATAACCAATTTCATGTTTCATTCAATCAAAACATTTTCAAGGTTTTCATATTTCAGAATTTTATTTCATTCCTATATAAAGCAAACCACTTCATGAAAAGTAAAGCAATGTGGATGACACCCAGATATCTGACCTAATGTCAGTAATTTAGAAGCCCTGGGATCTTTGGGCCTGGTTGTGTATTTTAAAACACACACTGTACAGCCACCAAATAAGTATGTCAGTTTGCAGATAATTCCAAACACTGATTGATATTCATGCAAAGTTTATTGAAATGAAACAAACTTTGACAAATGCTTAAATTTTGGCAATGTATCTCCAATTCTATTTATTAAACAAGTGACTGCTACTTTATGACAAATTTGAATGAGACTTTAATAAATCAAAGTATACCAAGAAAATGTGTTTTTCTGCAAAGCAGAGTCACCAGTCTTTGACACCATTACCTGTGATGAAAAAAACACCTCAGGTGTCTTCAGCTCTGTATGCAATTCAAGGACTAGTGGTAACATTGAAAGCAAAACAAGTCTGTACAACTTTCACTCATTACATGTTTGAGGTCAGTAAAACTAAAAGAGCACTACTTCCCATAGTCTAAAATATTCAGACGGTATTCATCCTTAAAGTGTATATTCAAACTGTGGGATGCTTGTGCATTCAGGGCAAGATAGTTCAGTCTTTCTAATAGGGGAATATAGTAATAATTCTAATAAACTTATGGTTTTGATATGTAAGGCTATATTGTAGGTATTGACAGTAATGATTAAAAAATATATTTATGTACTGACATACACAAAAATCAAATAGCATATTTATATTCTGCAAGGAATATTTTTTTTTCCACTGGTAAAGTCCAAAGGAAACATCTCCAAAAGGATTAAAAAAAATCAAATGAATTCATAAAGCTTTTTTTACACTACTTATTACTGCTGTCCCAACAGTGGGGACACAATTCAAGGCTTTGAAAAATAAGATACAGTTCTACTTCCTTGAGAGTAAAAAATGTTTTGAAACCCAGTTGGGATTTTTTTTGTTTTTGTTTTTGTTTTTTGTCTGTGTGTGTATTGGGAGGTAAATCAACAAATAGTATAAATGCTACCTTTATAAATAGTGACAAATTTCCTCTTTAGAGTGTAGTGTTGTCGAACACATTTGCTGTGGCATCCAACAACGACCAACACTTGCTACTCCTGACCCTGGTGATACAGTTAGCATCACCAACAAACATACAGCAAATACCATAAGGCAAACTTTCATGATATATAAGCAGGATGCTCATGTACCACCCTCTCCTCTTTTCTCTCCTTCTCTCTGGTGCCAGGGTGTGTGAGGGTGTGGGGATGCCAGTTAATGGGGATGCTATTAGATTAAGCTCTAAAGAGTTGTGTGAGTGACCCGTGGGGTTTTCTTGGGGCTGCATGAATGACCCATGGCTTTTCCTTAGGTCCGGGCTTTTGTGTCATGAGCTGGGTGAACAGAGTTTGGGCTGAACTGCAGTGGGTCCCAGTGGCTGGGAGCTCCATGTGACGTGGAGCTCAGATATCCTGTGTGGCTGCAAGCTGTGCTGAGTGCTAGGAGGTGTAGATATTGGTAAGCTGTGCAACTGGCTAACACTTCACGTAATAGTGAAACTCTATAACCCTGTGGCTAGTCCTTATTCTGCCAAGGATCCCGCCTGTCCTCCACAGCATTGTGTGACACCAACACATTTAGTAATTACAACTTCTTGCCAATACTTAATGCCATCTTACCTCATGAATAGGTATTGCTGCATCTTTCCCTGTGCTATTTTCTCTTCCTCTGATGTAAACAAGTGAATGTTTTGGAAACTGAACATTAATAAAAATAACCCTGTATTTCTTTTCAATATGACACCCAGTTCAGGAGAAATGGATTCTTGTTTTAAAGTGCTGATCCTTTGCTAACATTTGTGCAGACACAGTAAAAAAATTCATTGCAAGTAGATCCATTTATGATATTTCCCAAAATTAAGAAATACCACTACAATGCATATGTCTGGTTTTGTCCTATTATTGAGATTATGAACATTGACTTGGTTGTTCTAAGATCATATTTGTCATTGATTTTTACTTATTTATTTATTATAAAGGGCTGTTTAACGGAATTCATTTATGGCGTTCTTTGCTGACCAGAATTAATCCATCAGGAATCAAAAATCTTGTTTTTCAAAAGAAGTTTAAAACTTTCATCTACTCAGCTATTGGTAGGAGCTCTTTTTGATTGGTTTGAGTTCCTCCATCCTTATGTAAGTCTCAATAGTCTGAAAAAAATGGGAGATGTACAGGGAACATTTCCTTTTGTTCCTATTGTCCTGAGGAAAATAAGGAAAATTGGTATTATGAAGCACTGGTTAGTAGTTATCTCTAATTTTTACATGTGTTTTGATAACATCTAAGGTTGTTACTTAACATCAGTTCTCAGGTCTTAGGCTCTGTTCCTTCCAAATTTGTGCTCTGGCTGTTCTACATCCAGTGTCTATGAAACCTTGTATTATCTGAACTGCTGGGTGTCCAACACTTGTAAATTAGAAACGTTAAGGCACTGAAAAATGTTTAAACAGAATGCAGTATTAATGTACTTTCTTCTAGGTAATCTTCCATTTCTAAACTTGGTTAATTCAAAATTTAGATACCTCTTTTTAGTGATAATAATTCTTAAAAATAATTTCAAGTGGCTTGATGCATGGACATCTCTGTCCTTTGAATGAAATCATTTGGATATTGTGGTCAGCTTGTAAGATGTTACCAGAAATGAAACAAAGAAGATACTGAAAATCAGACAAAGAGAAAAACAAACAAAACAAAACCAGTATCAAAGAGACAGGATTTAACACAGTATTAAAAATAAACTACTTTGGACATATTTGACAAAACGAAAGAGACTGCTTCCTGTTAGCGTTCTCAGAAGGCTGCAGTTTGAGAGTCATACTTTCATAGAACTGATGACCTGAGGTGGCTGAGGTATAAAGGCAACATAGGCTGAATAAGCAGTAACAGTGGTAAGCTTGTTCTTATCATCTTAAGGTTCGGAAACAGAAAAGGGAAGATATTTTACACATACTATATATACCAGTATAGGTTAGAGAAGTTAATGCTTTTATTGTAGAGGTAAGCCTACATAAAAATAACTTCTAAGACTCACTATAATGTGTTCATCAACACTTTAAGTATGTGTACAAAACACGAATGTAGATGTAGATGCTACACAAAATCTATATATACTTAAGAATGTTTGAACAATATGTATTTTTAGTTTATGTAGTGGCCATGATGCATGACTGTAATGTAAACTAACCAAGTGTAGATAAAATAAATACCAGAGAGAACTGTTGTTCGGTGTCCAACTACAGAATAATAGCTATTACAGTTCACCCAAAGTAATGCTTTTTCCCCATGCTGCATGTTCTCTGGTCTTTGGTTACACAGAATCACAGAATGTTAGAGATTGGAAGGGACCTTGAAAGATCCTCTAGTCCAATCCCCCTGCCAGAGCAGGAACACCTAAATCATGTCACACAGGAATGTGTCCAGGCGGGTTTGGAATGTCTCCAGAGAAGGAGACTCCACAACCCCCCTGGGCAGCCTGTTCCAGTGCTCTGGCACTGTCACCATAAAAAGTTTTGTCTCATATTTAAGCAGAACCTCCTATGTTCCGCTTGAACCCATTGCCCCTTGTCCTATCATTGGATGTCACCGAGAAGAGCCTGGCTCCATCCTCCTGACACTCACCCTTTACATATTTATAAATGTTAATAAGGTCACCCCTCAGTCTCCTCTTCTCCAAGCTAAAGAGACCCAGCTCCCTCAGCCTTTCCTCGTAAGGTAGATGCTCCACTCCCTTAATCATTCTCGTGGCTCTGCACTGGACTCTCTCAAGCAGTTCCCTGTCCTTCTTGAACTGAGGGGACCAGAATGGGACGCAATACTCTAGACGTGATCTCACCAGGGCAGAGTAGAGGGGGAGGAGAACCTCTCTCGACCTACTAAGCACACCCCTTCTGATACACCCCAGGATGCCATCGGCCTTCTTGGCCACAAGGGCACAGTGCTGGCTCATGGTCATCCGGCTGTCCACCAGGACCCCCAGGTCCCTCTCCCCTTCACTGCTCTCCAGCAGGGCAGTCCCCAACTTATACTGGTGTCTGGGGTTGTTCTTACAGGACTCTACACTTGCCCTCGTTATATTTCATTAAGTGTCTCCCTGCCCAATTCTCCAACCTGTCAAGGTCCTGCTGGATGGCAGCACAGCCTTCAGGCATGTCAGCCACTCCTCCCAGTTTAGTGTCATCAGCAAACTTGCTGATGGTGCACTCCATTCCCTCATCCAAGTCACCGATGAAAATATTGAACAACACTGGTCCAGTACCGACCCTTGAGGGACTCCACTAGATACACGACTCCAACTCAACTCCGTCCCATCAACCACAACCCTCTGACTTCTTCCCTTCAGCCAGTTTACAGTCCACCTCACTACCCGATTGTCCAGACCATACTTTCTCTGTTTAGCTGCGAAGATGCTGTCGGAGACAGTGTCAAAGGCTTTAAGGAAATCAAGATACACAATGCCCACTGCCTTTCCTTCATCTATCCACCTGGTTATATCCTCATAAAAGGCTATCAGGTTGTTCAAGCATGACTTCCCCTTGGTGAAGCCATGTTGACTGCCCATAATGACCCTCTCATCCTTGATGTGACTAGAGACAACACCAAGGATAAGTTGTTCCATCACCTTACCAGGGATGGAGGTGAGGCTGACCAGCCTATAGTTAACTGGGTTCTCCTTCTTGCCCTTTTTGAAGGCCAGAATGCCATTTGCTTTCCTCCAGTCCTCAGGCACCTCTCCCAATGCACATGATTTACCAAAGATGATGGAGAGTGGTCTAGCAATGACTTCCGCCAGGTCCCTCAGCACCTGTGGATGCATCCCATCAGGACCAATAGACTTGGAAATATCCATCTTGCTTAATCGGTCCTTAACCCAGCCTTCATCAACTAAGGCAAACACCTCCTTTTTTCCGACTTTGTCTGGGGCCCCAGGGTTACGGGGCTCCTCAGGAGAGCCTCTGGCATTATAGTCAGAGACAAAGAAGGCATTCAGTAACTCCACCTTCCCTTTATCTTCTGTAACCAGGGCACCCACCTCATTCATTAGTGGGCCTGCAGTGCCTCTAGTGTTAGCTTTATCCGCAG
This sequence comes from Cygnus olor, assembly GCF_009769625.2. NCBI lineage: Eukaryota > Metazoa > Chordata > Aves > Anseriformes > Anatidae > Cygnus > Cygnus olor. The sequence goes on from NC_049170.1 coordinate 76,217,422, forward strand.
TGTATTTGAAGAAGCCCTTTCTGTTGCCCCTGACCCCTCTTGCAAGGTTTAATTCCAGGGAGGCCTTAGCTTTCCTAGTTGCCTCCCTACATCATCTGACAACAGCTTTGTATTCCTCCCAAGTGGCCAGCCCCTCCTTCCATGATCTGTAGACTCTCCTCTTCCACTTGAGTTTGCCCACCAATTCCCTGTTTAACCATGCAGGTCTCCTGGCTCCCTTTCCTGACTTCCTACCTGTTGGGATGCTCTGTTCCTGAGCTCAGAGGAAGCGGTCCTTGAACACTAACCAGCTATCTTGGGCTCATTTTCCTTCAAGTGCCTTGTCCCATGGGATTTCCCCTAGCAAATGCTTGAAAAGGCCAAAGTCGGCCCTACTTTAATGATGGCTTCAAAATATTTTGGAGAAGCTATTAGTTCATTTCAGTCTCAAATATAAGCATTCTGAAATTGTTATGTATTTATACTAACAAAGATACATATGCAGACACATGTAATGCAGTAGCCAACCAATTTCCTATTGCAAAGATATTTAATTATTGAGTAGAGCTCATCTGAGTAACGATATAAAATTAACCTTTATACTTGATGATGGTTTCTCACCACTAGACAAAACTGGGTAATAGGAACAATTTTCTTAGATTCAAAGGGTAACTCAGTCTAGAAGGTACCTTGGGAGGTCTTTAGTCATATCTTCTCAAAGCAGGTTCAGCTAAGGGGTTAGACCAGGTTGCCCAGGACTTTTTCTGGTTGAGTCTTGAAAACATTGAAAAGGATGGAGGCTTTAGTCTCTGGTCAACCTCTTCCAACTCATCATTGTCCACAGGCTGAAAAAGTTTTTCCCTATATCAACTCAGAACTACTTTTGTTCAGCATGTGTCTGTTATTTTTTTCTTATTACAGAACTGTAACATTTCTAAAAGGATATTTTTTTAAATAACATGCTCTAAATATGTGCTTGTGTTACTAGTGCCAGCGTTTGACTCAACAGCAACATGTGCACATTTCTCAAAGTAAATTTTTTTCAGTTTCTTTGGCTTCTGAATATGTTTATAGTGAAATGCTATCAAACGTTTAACATTTTAATGGAACAGTAAATTACTTAAGTTGAATTTATGTTCATGAAACTCTTCAGTCCAGATGTGCTCATATTTCTGGTAAATGTGAGAAATGTCTGAGGATAACAAAAGCTTTTTTTTCTTTTTTTTTTTTTTTTCTGTTTGTTTTTTCTTTGAGGGTATTAAATAAACAATGAAAAAAATACTTTTGGAACTTTGAATTTTAGAAATGTTAGATTTTATTTTGTTTGGAATACTAAAAAATTTTGATATTTATAGCAGATATTTAAAATTATTGCTATATTTTTGGTTTAGCAACTTGCAGAATGAAAAGCATCAGATAACATAGTCACTTCTTTACACAGGAGACTAAAATAAAGGTCATTCCTTATGGAGCAGAATTTGTGAAGGTCAACTCCAGTATGAAAAAGGATTCCAAATAAAGTGAACCTTAGGCAAATATAAATACGTCCTTGGACGTTTATTACAGAATGTTAATAAAATGAGAAGCCAAATACTGAGCAACCGTTGGGGTTAGATTTTAACTGGCTTAAGGATTTTACTATTCTCAAAAAATAAAAATAAAAAATGAGGACGTCATCTTGCCTCAATTGGAACTAATGAGCATTTTGTCATTTGATTTAAATTTGACAAAGGAATCCAGAATTTACTGAAGTGTCCTAACTGGTGATCTCAGCCTGCCTCCACCAGGCAGCACAATTCACACACATCACCCCTGCCTCAGGGGAGTCTCTAATGCCATGATCATCTGTAGTTAGAAATATGCCTGTGATTGTACATGCATATGACTTAAGCTTAGGGGTAGAAAGGAAGAGACTGGTGACTACACTACTGATTGGACAAAAGGAAGTGTGAGGTCCCAAAATAAATGTTTAACCTCCATCACTAAGAAGAATTAATCATTCTCTGTGAAGAAACTATTTTTATGATGTCATTTCCCTTAATGTCATCTCTTTTACAGAAAGAAGAGTCAGCCATCGTACTTGTGAAAATGGTATTACTGGGATTGCTAAATGATACTAATGCCAGAGGTAATTTGTCATTAATTCTCTTGTGAACACCTGTGTCTTTGGAACAATTGATTCAAGAGGCTGGTTTCACAAATTAAAAAATATCTACTAATATGAGTTTCCTATATTAGCAAATGCAACTAACTGCCTAGAAGCTTTATGGCTGTCGCTACAAAGATATTTAAAGCAGCTCACATTTATTTCATTACACAGTTGTGATTGGCTTTCTTTTCTGGTAGTTCAAGTGGATTTTCAAAAAGGCTATGTCATGTCTTTGTCTGGGATAGAGTTAGTTTTCTTCGCAGATGCTTGTATGATGGCTGTGTTTTGGATTTTTGGTGAAAATAGTGGTGATGACATAGTGATCTTTTAGTTGTCTCAGAGCAGAGCTCATACAGAGACAAGGCCTTTTCAGCTCCTCATACTGCTCTGCCAGGAGGAAGCTGGGGGTGCACCAGGAGCTGAGAGAGGACACTGCTGAGACAGCTGGCCCAGGCTGGCGAAAGGGATGTCTCATGCCATGTGGCATCATGCTCAGCAATAACAGCTGGGGTAAAGGAGGAATGGGTGACACTCAGAGTGATGGCATTTGTCTTCCCAATGTGATAAGCCCTGCTTTTCTGGATGTGGCTGAACACTGGCTTGCTGATGGGAAGCGAATGAATTCCCTGTTTTGCTTTGCTTGTGCGTGCAGCTTTTGCTTTATCTAGTAAGCTGCCTTTATCTCAACCCATGAGTTCTCACATTTTTACCTTTCTGATGCTCTCCCCCTTCCTACCTGGGGAAAATGAGTGAGCGGCTGGGTGGTGCTGAGCTGCCTGCTGGGGCTAAGCCACAACAGGCTATCATTACTTCAGACATTTGCATTAATCTTACATACAAGAAAGCACATATGAGTTTCACCCATTTAATGAATATTTCTATATTTATACCATGGTTCCATTGTTTATGGCTATTTTTTTTTATTGAAGAAATAGGCTTAGCACCCACAGAAAGAAAGCTATTTCTAAAAAATATGTTGTTGATAGTGACCTGTTATGTACTATCATACCTTCTAGTTTATTCTCATTTCTTTGTTCCTGCTTTTAATAACTAGCATAAGCAAACATTTGCTTCCTTAGGGTTTAACCCAAGTCTTACCAATCAGTGACCTGATCTTTGTTTGATGTAATCTGCCTATAGAATGAACTTTTTAATTGAACCTACTTACAGTGACAAACAGAATATATCCGGTGGTTGCTATTTGGAAGTAATATTTACTCTAAAGCTGTCATGGTAATTTTTATTTGAATTGTTCCTAGGAATTGAGTATGTTCTTTACCGTCAAAACCAGTGAAGTCTTGCACTATTTTGCTTCATTGATTGTACTGAAATTTAGCAGTAGTACTGTAGCAGTAATGAGTGCTTAAACTCCCTGCTTCAGCCTCCGTTGCCATTTCAGAGCACCTTGCAAATCAGTGGCAGCACCTACAAGGCACACAGTGATAGATTTCCATAGGCATGCAAGAACGGATCTGAAGGGATCTGAATTAACTAGTGAAAAAGCCATTACGCACTGCTTTTGGGCATAACCATATGCTCCATTTACCTGCTTTTTCAACGAGCACCATCTCCAGCCTGACTTGTCACTTACAGAGTTCTGCAAAGACACAGCTGAGCACAAGGTTTTGTTTTCACTAGGAGGTGACATTGACTAGAGGCAGAAATGTTCTCTGTGGCAGGGTAAGGCATAGGAAGACAGTGCTATATTACCTCTCAGCAAAAATAGAATTGTAAGTGAGTGAAAAATGGGAATGGCAAGTGCTCGGAAACACATGTTCTGGCATGGTGAAGACAGGAATGACAGTGAAAAAAAATAATTCACCTGATACCACAGGCTGCTGCTAGGATAAATACTGCCTAGTGAAATGCTAGTCAGGGAACTGCTTGGTTTTAGCTAGCCATGTACTCATTTGTAATGGATCAATCTGATTATACTAACTTCATGTCAGAGTCATAGAATAGTTTGGATTGGAAGGAACTTCAGAGATCATCTAGTTGCAATACTTCCAGGGATGGGGCATTCACAACTTCTCTGGGCAACCTCTTCCAGTGCCTCATGACTCTCACAGTAAAGAATTTATTCCTAATGTCTAATCTAAATCTACCCTCTTTTAGTTTAAAACCATTATCTCCTGTCCTATCACTACACTCCCTTACAAAGAGTCCCTCCCCAGCTTTCCTGCAGGCCCTTTTTAGGTACTGGAAGGCCGCTATAAGGTCTCCCTGGAGCCTTCTCTTCTCCAAGCTGAACAACCCCAACTCCCTCAGCCTGTCTTTGTAGAGAGGTGCTCCAGCCCTTTGATCATCTTTATGGCCCTTGTCTGGACTCTCTCTAACAGTTCTATGTTTTATGTTGGGAGTGCCAGAGTTGAATGCAGTGCTTCAGGTGGGGTCTCGCAAGAGTAGAGTAGAATCACCTCCCTTGACCTGCTGGCCTTGCTTCCTTTGGTGCAGGATCTTGCACTTAGTCTTGTTGAACTTCATGAGGTTGGCATGGGCCCACCCCTCAAGACTGTCTAGGTTCCTCCGTATGGCTTCCCTTCCCTTCAGCATGTTGACTATACCATACAGCTTGGTGTTGCCCACAAATTTGCTGAGGGTGCACTCAATCCTACTGTCCATGTCATTGATAACGATGTTAAATATTTCCAATACTGACCCTGAGGAACACCACTCATCACTGGTCTCATGGAGCCATTGATTGCAACTCTTCTGAGTGTGACCATCCAGCCAATTCCTTACCCATTGAGTGGTCCATCTGTTAAATCCATGTCCCTACAATTTGGAGACAAGGACATTGTGTAGGAGGGTGTCAAATGCTTTGTACAAGTTCAGGTAGATGACATCAGTTGCTCAAATTTACATATAATTTTAGTTATGGGTGGAAATCACCTTTGATATTTCAGCTGATGGAACCTACAGCCATTTTTTTTTTTTTTTAATAAAAATTTCACAAGATGAATAATCAGAATTGGCACAGCCTCAGCATTAGATTTAGCCTTTTTTAGGAACTTTTCAACCCTAGCTTAAAACTGATGTTTGCCGTTTTCTACTACTTGTAATTACTGTATACTGGAATAGGGAAGATGCCTAGATTTTAAGATCAGCCTTCATAAATAGTTTATTCCAATTCTTTGTCTTACGTTAACTTAAAACTCTAACAAATGTACTTCCAGTGAGATAGTTGTAGTGTTTAACAAGCCTGCCTTGACTCTACTCGCTGTCTGAACTGCAACTCACTTTTTACTTGTCTTTGCTTCTTTTCTCCACTGTGTTCCCTTTTTATCACATTGCCATTATTTGTTCTTTTCCTCTATTTATCTGTTTAACTTAAACATTTAACCTAAGTGTTTTATCAAACTTTTTTTTTTTTTTTCCTCAGCTTAATCCATCACTGTTGTGTCTGGTGCTCTCTTCTGCATTCTTGGAGCATCAGTCTTTCATGCTGGACCTACTACTCTCTATTTTATGTTCTTTATTTTTTTGTGCTCACCCTTCTTGGATTTATTTTGTTTCAAAATACTAAAATATTATATTGACCCCTATATCCATCACAGTAGCCAGTTGGAAAAACTGATTCTTCCCTTTCCATACTCTCCCTTTCTGCTGTCTAACAGAAAATAATAGTGGTGGCATTTTTTTTATTTTTACTTCTTTTACACTTCAGGGGCAGAAACAGGAAGATTTTGGGGGCTTGTTTGTTAGTTTGTTTTGCCTCTTCTTAGTCCTGCTAGTGTCAGGTGAAGAAAAGAATGGAAAATGGGTTATACAAGGTGGAGAAAGAAAATGAATAGCACTGAAGCAATTTCTAGGGAGCTGACAAGCAACCTTTCTGTACGTGTTGACTAGCAGAAGTAATTGCAAGCCATTTGGGCTATGAATTGCTCCTTGACTCTTTCTTTTGAAGCTGCTTTCAGCTCTTGTTGACATTCATCTTACTATTACAAACCTGCATCTCTTCTCTGAGGTCGGCAGAAGCAATTGAGGAAGCTGGTGCTTTTTTTCAAATGTCTCTTGCTCTACTTTTGCTATTGCTCTGGCAAGTACTATTGTTCACAGTAGGAAAGGGTAGAAGCAGTTTATTTAGAAGCACTTTATTATTTTCTAAACATCAGGAATTAGAAATAAACCTGAACCTCATGGTGAGCTTTCCCCTTGGATTAATTTGATCTAAAGCTTTCCTTGAACACAACTCTAGATGGATACTGGAAAAAAAGAAAAAACAACTATACCTAGCTCATACATACCATCTAACTAGTTATTCTTTAAGCAGAAACAACTGAAGTTCTTTTATCATGTAAAAAATTACAATAGGTTTGAAGGAAAATGCAGCTGTTTTTGTTTATATGCACTCTGGAACTAAAATAACTAAATACTATTGTCACATTGCCTAAAATGGGTCATGATTTGTACACTTTGGCTGATTTTGCCCAAAGCAGCAATGTATTTGGCAGTACATAAAAACAGCTCCATATGTATCTGACCTCTATCAAGTGTTACGTAGCTTACCTAAATGACTGATTGATTGCTTATTACTCAGTCATTTGAACTTAATAGAAGTCTGCTATTTTCTTTGCACTTTAGCTGATCTGTCGTATATCTTAAAAACAAGATTGCCTATGTATTTGGACTGACTTGTTTTATTTTTCTATTTGTTTTTCAACAATCTGTGATTTAAAATCCCAGTTGAGGCCCTTGATTTTTAGAAGGGCAAAGTTCACCGTATATAACTTTCTCTGTTTACCTATCATCTTCTACATTATGCTGTGCATAAAAAGATCTTGTGTGTATGTGTTGCATTGCCACAGTCTGTTAATAAATTTAAGAATAATTATTATGTATGTAGCTCTAAAAATATACTGTAGGGATGACACTAAGCTTTTTTTCTTGTATATATCAGGCTGATCCAAAACAGAATCCGAAATAATTGGGAGCTAAGGTGTCTTAGCACCTTTAAAATCCATGCTGTGCCTGAATGTAGAGTCTTATTGCTTTCCAGTAGATATGTATATAAACCAGAAGAAAATGTATACATTTGCCCTGCAGTCAGAGAGGTTTGTATGTTCTCATTGTGTTGTTTTAGTCCACCATACCGAACGTAATTTTGAGCATTTTTGTTTAAGTTATTTTATTTTCAGGGATCAATGTTTTATTCAGATATGAACATGTATTATCATTAAAAAAAATAAAATATATTAGCCAGCTATTAAAATGATTTATTTGTGAGTGCTGATATGTATATTTGACAGTCAGGCCTGAATCAAGCAGATGCTGATTTTCAGAATGAAATGTTCTCTAGTATAATTGCTATAGTATGGTGTCTTTCTACCAATTATCTTGGTACAGATAAACAAAATTGTTGACAGTACAAGCTTCTTTCCTAAGATACTGAATTTGTAAGTTAAAGAGGTGCAGTCGATTGGAAGCAAGTTGATATATACACAGCACTGCAAGTACTTGTATTATAAATGAAAGAAGAAATGATTACCTTTTAATGAGTTCATCTCACTTGGCCTATGATTTCATGCTTTGATTAGCTTGTTAAGATAAAAAGGTTACACAGGTAGATTTTGGACACTATATGTTATTTAAGATGGCTGCAGAACAGGCACTCATTTTGCTGTGTGAGAAATGACTAAATGTAATGACTAAAATGAGGAGGTTTTTTAATTCTCCACAAAACCACTGCATACTGTTGGTAATTTGATGAAAGAGTTCTTCATCTCTGCCTCTTCCATTGAAATGAACAGTATGTGACATATTTAATCTTATCTTTTAATGTCTGGTTATAATCTGGTTGTAACTGAAATGTTAATTCAGAGCAGTAATCAACAGTAACAAGTCATTTATGAAGGAAGCAAAGGGAGGAGTTCAGGTTACTGTGGTGACCTAATTATATTTCCATTTTCAAGAAACAGATTGTTTTAATTTAATTGAGCCTTGTGTGATTTATAAGCCCTGCATGCAGTCTTTAATGCTCCTTACATCTGACTCTAATGTCCCTGAATTCTTTGTTCTGATGTTCAATCACATGTTGACAAATGTGTCTTCTGTCAATTCGTGTCCCTGTTATGCACTTGCACTCTAAAACTAAGCTCTAAGGCTGTGTCTGTATTAATAAATTAAATATTCTGAGGTACTAGAATGTGATTAAACTGGTAGCTATAATAGACTGGTAAACCAAACCTTGGCACAGTTTTGGTATATATTAAGTACTGCCCTGCTGAAGAATATTTTGGCCTAGGCAAAGAGCTAGACTGTCCCTGGGGCCAATCTGAAGTGTTGCAATGGACAGCTTGCATTTGATCACCCTTTTGTGGAAGTCGGGGGAGCACAGATGCAGGACATTTTCTACAGGGCACATCTGTCTCTAGAGTAGTCATGACTTTATCCTCTCCTGTATTCACCTGTCTTACATTCATCACTCCACTATGGATCCAGGCTCTAGGAGGCCCACAGGTGGGAATGGATGGATGATATTGGCATACGAAAAAAATGAAAACGTTATAAAGATACTAACACATTATCATGCTGGACCCATCTCCTGGTGGTTTTCTTTCATAAGGGATTATTGAAGGTTTAGTAATTCCAGCTTTCAAAATCTTGAACCCTAAGGAGATTCTGAAGGATTGACCAGAGGCTTTTTGTCTCTGCACTTTCTGCTGATTTGGGATCCTTACGCTTCCATTCATGTGACCTAGTTTCTTTTCAGAGTTCAGAATAGCTGTGTTTTTTGTTTGTTTGTTTGTTTGTTTTATTTTTGTTTGGTTGCCTGTTTTTGTTTTTGAGAGCTTATTGAATTGTTTGCCCTTAGAGTTGCAACTCTTTCTTCTTTTCTTGGCAAGGGGCAAAAGGAAAATTGTCAGTTATCACAGTGTGATTTCTCATTACAAACAACTAGAACAGTATGAAGAAATTAATTTTTAAGACAACAAAGCAGAGTTGTGTACTTAGCGTCTATAACACTTTCAAATATGCCAAAGTATCAGCTCTTGCCCGGTAAATATTTTGCTTTCAAAACTTTCAGTAATAGATACATCAATTACGAAGTAATCTTAAGAAACTAGCTAGAATTTGCTGATAATGAACATATTTAACAAGTTGGCTGGTCTCACAGGATATGAAGGATGATTTGATTGTGGAAATGCTGTGGTTCTACTATATATGAAGCTGAAAAAGATTCAGAGATGTCAAATTGGGAAATTCAAGAACACAATTTAATTTGGAGGCTGGTTCTTGGGAGAATCTTTATCTGTTCCTTTGTCAAGAAGAGTGCTGCAGAGCAACTTTTTTATGTTTCATTGTTTTTAGTTTGTTTGTATTTTCTCTTGTTTACCTTTGTGTATCTTCTGTGTCAAGAAACCCCACTAGACACTGCAATTTAGATTTCCTTACTATAATTGAAAAAAACATAATAATAATAAACTTAATAATAAAATAACTCTTGACTGACAGTGCACCTTACCTAAGTTGGAAAGAAAAAAAAAAAGAAAAAGAGAAAAAAAGAAAAAAAATATTTATAAACCAGCTTATGTGGTGCAGTATGGATAAGATTTACAATTTAAGTATTGCAAATATATGAAATCTATAATTTAGAAGGTGCTAAAAATGAAACATCAGTTGAAAACAAATTTTGCAGAATATAAGCATTTTATTGTGAACATATCTTTTCGTGGGTTGTAATAATTTATTCTCCAATTTTCTTTTACTCTGCTGTCCACATTGTATTGCAATATTACTTGAGCTATAGTAATTTAGAACTGCAAGTGCTATATTTATTTTCCACAGAAAAAGAAATCTCAGTATCTCTCCTCTCTAGCATCCTTTTATGAGCCTTATACATACCAATAATGTAGAGTCTGTTGTGGTTTAGCCCGGCTGGCAGCTAAACACCACACAGCTGTTCGCTCACCCTCCCCCCTCCCTCTCTGGGATGGGGGAGAGAAATGGGAAAGTGAAGCCTGTGAGTTGAGATAAAGACAGTTTATTAAGACAGGAAAAAAAATAATAATAATAATAGTATTAATAATAATAATGTGTACGAAACAAGTGATGCACAATGCAATTGCTCACCACCCGTTGACCGATGCCCAGCCTATCCCCGAGCAGCCGGCCCCCCCTCCACCCCCCCAGCTAGCCACCCCTATATATTGTTCAGCATGACGTCAGATGGTATGGAATACCCCTTTGGCCAGTTTGAGTCAGCTGTCCTGGGTCTGTCCCCTCCCAGCTCCTGCTGCATCCCTAGCCTGCTCGCTAGCAGGACAGAGCGAGAAGCTGAAAAGTCCTTGGCTTGCTGTAAGCACTGCTCTACAACAATTAAAACATCAGCATGTTATCAGCACTCTTCTCATCCTCATCCAAAACATAGCACCCTACCAGCTACTAGGAGGAAAATTAACTCTGTCCTAACTGAAACCAGGACAAGTCACAAAACATTTTTTTTAGTGTAGGACATAAATATGTCTCCAAGAATGACATTTCAGTAATGGGCTAGGAAATGTTACAGTATACTTTAATTTTAGGTCAGAGAAAAAAATGAGTAAGTCAAAGCTGATATTTCAGTTCATATGACACTGATATTTCATGGTTCATGTGAGATTATAAAACTCAACCCTAAGCCCTAAGTAGCCGAATTTACATTTACATAATTTAATGGTATTTCTTACCATCAAATTATGGAAAATCTGTCAAAGATTTGCTCTTTCATTTTATTTGGAAATCAGATGATTTGGTTCTGAATAAAATTCTGAAATTCCACTAATCATATGTGATACCAGATTTGGGTTTATTTTCATCATAGAATCACAAATTCAGAAAATGACTTATGTTGGAAGATTCCTTTTGAGATTGTTTAGTCCATCCTTCACAGTAAAAAACAAACAAACTGACAAAAAACTTTGTTTTTATGCAACTTTCTGTATTTTAGTTTTTGACCAATGCCTCTTTTCTTGTCACTGAACGTCATTATGAAGAGCCTTGCTCCATCTTCTTAACTTCCTCCCATCAGGTATTTATACACATTGATAAGATTCCCTGAGGCCTTCTCTTCTGCAGGGTGAACAGTTACAGCTCTTTCAGGCCCTCCTTGTATGACACATACTCCAATTTCTTAATTGTCTTTGTGGCCCTTTTCTGGATTCACTCCAGAATGTCCATGTCTGTCTTGTATTGGGCAGCCCAGAACGGGATCCAATGCTCCACTCCTGAACTTTACCTTCCATCGTTATTTTCTTGTTCTTTTCCATTGAAAAGTCAGGTACAGTAATTTTGTATGTCCCAGGTTTTGGTTTAACAGAGGAAAGGGAATCATTTTAGATAACTTCAATACAAATAATAGGTATTAGAAATCTTGGGAAGGAATCCAAAATGAATAAATTGTCAAGTTTCCACTGGCGATCATTCCTCTGAAATTTTGCTCAGCTTTTATATGTCAGAGTGAGAAAAGAAGGGGGGAAAAATGTAGAAATGATTTACAGTTCCATAGTCACATAATATCACATTCCTCAACAGCAATACTACTCAAAAAACACATATGTCAGAGTACTTTGGGCAAATGGGGTTTAAAGTTGTTAGTATAGCATGGAATATTATTAAATGCATAGGAATTTAGATGATCCTGTGACCTGTCAACACACCTATAAATCTATTAAATATACATATCTTGTTATTGAGTAGACTACATAGAAAAACAGGATTCAAGTAAAATTGATACTATGTTTCAGATACTAAAACAAACAATTGTAAATGTTCTTTTAAAAAATATCTAATAGGTATGCTTTCCATTATGACTAGTATTGTAACTACATCCACTGTTATTTTCATTTGCAAGGTTCAGATAATACTGAAGGGAATTAACCTTCCTTGCAGATATCCTCCTGATATTTCACAATATATATTTTTCCCCTTGCCCAGCATTCATTGGTAATAGTAGCCACTCTGTTTATTATTATTATTCATTATTATTTTGTTATATAAACTTCAGTGGTTACCAATGAATGATAAAAACAACAAAAAATGCTGACTTTATATTACCTCATGTATTCCTCATATATATAATATATAAATAATATATATATATGGTGAAAGAACATTTAAAACCTTCTCAAAAGTGTATGAATTTCCAAAACCTAAAAAATCACATTCCTATGCAAGTCTTAGCTCCTACCACATCCTAGGTGCATTATATCATGTGCAAGTGTCAGAACAACAGCGAAGTATGAGATGTTTTAATTGCTCATGGAGACAAGATGAAAAAGGAGATATTTTGGTGATCTTTTTTTCCAGAAGAATGTCATTCAAACACTCTCATCGTTTATTTGTAGTGACATAAATGCTTCTCCACAGCCCTAGATACTTCTTTCTGACTTGGATTTCTTTGCTGAACAATTTGAGCCTGGGTAGAAAATTCATAACATACTAGAAAAAATAATATGAAGCAAAATATTAAGTTGAAGTGAAAAAAGGAAAGTGGTGGTAAGAGACATGGATGCTTATATGTGTAGTTTCTAGCAGCTGCAACTGTGGCACCTGGACATATCATCTCTCATAATCACATTGCAAAAGAAACTCCAAAACTCTGGTTTCTGTTGGAGACTGTAAAAATATATTTTGACAAAACCCCAAACAACTATATCTATATGTAAACTGGGATTAAATTCAAATATTTGAGAGGAATTAGAGATGACTCCACGTAACTGCATATCTAAATCAGCCTTTACTAGCTCACAGAACAGCTATGGTACCTGCATGAGATAGAGCTGTGTGGATATGTTATGTAAAATGGCAAGCCAGTTGCACTTGTGTGACTAATATTTATCACTGTAAATGACATCTAATTTTCTTATGGTTTTATGGACATTTACAGTTTTTATAACTTGCTACAGACACTTGAAATCTAGCATGCAGGAAAAGACCTCCAGAGAATGAATATTTTCCTCATGAAATATTGTTGAATATTATTTGCATTTTTTTTCTTTCATTTGTCAAGCTGTAAGGGATTGGTTAACTTGATATACTAAATATCCATGAAGAGTGAGACCAGTTGGAGCAGTCCTGTAGGAAGAAGAACTTTTGTCCTGAAATAACACGTACACATGAAGACTTCTGCATATGCAGGACTGCATTCCACTACCTACAGTTTGTGGATGCAAAATGTGCGACTGGCTCCTGGCTGGTGAAGAAAAATGAGAGCGTGCCACTACAGCCTAATCCCATACTGTTTCCCAGACACAAAACATTTCTCATTCTCTCCCAGGGCTGGCAAATTCCTGTACTACCAGCTATAATTTTTACTCTGGTAGGTTGCTCATTAAAGATTCATGCTAATTTATATTGTACTGACGTATTAAAAACAAGGTAAAGATGGATTGCATATTGCATTTTTCTATTTTTAAATTCTAGTGAATTCAAGAAGCATCCAGTCTTTCTCTTCTGATAGCAATTGTTCATACATTAAGAAATGCAACACAATGTGATTGACCTTAATTTATCCCCTCCCTCTTGTGTGTACGTGTATGTACTTATATCAACATAATGCTGCGTTCTGCATTCATCTTTTTTTGGCTTTGTTTTGTACAGGAAGAATTAACTTTCACAGACAATTGTAAAGCTGCTGTGCCCATTTTCTTTTTATTTTCTGTGTGGGATGCTATTCATCTGGCAAGATCAAGAAACTTTGGAATGCAAATATTATCTCTCTGCAGTTCTTTGATTCTTTGGAAAATTCACTTATGTTGTTTTATTTGGTTTCCCAAATTGAAACATAGTTCACAAAGGTGTTAAACAGATTGTCTTACATCCTAAATAATCTTAAAGGTAAAAACTGAAAAATGCTAACAGTACATCTGTGTGTTTTATAAAAATATTTGAAGTTGTTTGTGGAGGCTTTTGACCATAAGCAGAAGCATAACACTTAAAATACATGATAAGGGACATGTACTGAGGATGTAAATCTGATATACAACCTCAAAATTAGGCTAAACATAAGCATAACTACAGCAGAGGGAAATATTCATTAATGTTGGTTTGTAGTTTTGTTACGTTTGTTTTTGTATTTGAAGTATATTACAGAGGCTGAATTGTCAGCCAACTGTAAAATCCATCCAGGAACTCCATTTGAAGGGACCTATAGATTTCTTTGTCAGGGATGCTGTGAATAATGCAGAAATGCAACTTTTTGAGAGAAAAAAAATAAAATACAGGGAAATTATAAGTAGCTACAAGTACACATTTCAACGAACGCTTTAAATTTTCTTGCAAGTCTTTCTTACACGCATTAGGGTGTCAATTAAAGATTTACATGCTTTATCAAATGCTATACATACTTTATTTAATGCCATACCTTCTAATGCAGACAGTGCCATCATTACCAATATTCCATTAAAAATAGGATATTTTAACCCTCAAGGAAGCTTAAAAGAGGAGCCGATTTTCTTTCCAATATGGATTTTTTATGAACTTCAATCCCCAAACATAGTGTTGCATTCAAAATATTGTTAGATAGAATACCTGCTTGTTACTGCTATTTAATGCTTCAATTGCAGCATAGAAAGATAAACAAAAGTAAAGCAAATTAGCCGTAGACACTTGGTGAATTAGAGAATTTGCTGTCACAGCTAAATCAAATAAAACAAAGCTACAGGCAGGTCAAGCAAAGTTTAGTCAGAGCGGGTCTGACAAGCCTCTGTACTGAGGCCCTACAAGCTCAAAGAGAACTTGTGGCCTCTTACTAGCAGTGACTACTATATTATTGGGCTTTACAGTCAGGTAGTGAGTGAGGTGTAGGACCAAGTTTGTACCCTGAGCTGTGTTACATGTCTCTGTCTCTTACTGACTTCATTCATTTCACAAAACTTTGTCATGTTAGATATCTAACCAAATAACTAAAATCGCTAAGCAAGCAGACTTGAAGGCATTGCTACACTCAGAGAAGCCACCTGTGATTGTGTTACCCATTAGAAAGGAGATGTTGCTTAGCAAATGGGACAGCGAGAGATAAGATTTAGGTAACGTTTCCATGGTGTAAATATCTAGAGATCCTAAAGAAGATTTTAAATTCCAGGAAGCTTCTCTGTTACTTCTAAATACATCATTTGTTCTAATAGATCTCACTGCAGAGTCCCACATTTGAAAGCCTTGAATGATCATGTCATTAACAATGTTACTGCTGCTTTTACTTGTATTTTTCTGCTGCATAACCTTATTGTACCACACAAACAGGTCTGTTTGGAGGCAGGAAGTCTCAGGATTTAGATATTTGGTCATTCAGGATATATTTGAACTTAAAGGCATATACAAAGTCACTCGAGGTATTAAGACTAGTCAGTGCGACAGCTGAGATTCAGACCCTTGGTTGCTACTTTGTTGTTTAACAAATTTGTTATGGGGTATAATGCTGCAGGGGCTGAAGGCAACTAAAATGTGCATTGGAATTTGCCTAATAATTAAAATAACAATAATAGCTATTGCTATGGAATTTACTATATTGTTTGTAGGCCTACATCAGTGGGAAGAAATAGCAACAGCTTATCTGAAGACAGATGTCTTGATGGAAGGGCAGAAATATTGAATAGAGAAGGTAACATAGTACATGATCCTTCATGCTTACCTGATAAATGAAATGAGGTTGAAATTGCCATTAAGTACAGTCTGTTTAGAATATTTACTATTGGATTTTTTTGATATGATCATTAAAAATAAAATAATAATAATAATAAAAAATGTTATAGTGAGGGTTCTAACCAGAACTGGTTTGATGGTGATTATTTCATTGAGAAATTAATTTGTAAGCCAAATTAAAAGAGGATTCTCCTGAAGCCAATACATAAAATAAATACACAAAACAAATACCAAAACATAAATGTGATAAAAATAAAATAAGGGGTTGAATAAGCCTGCCAAGAAACTTCTCCACTACGTGTTCTCCATAGAATGCTTGGCATTTGGTATGAAAATATTTGGTAGCTTTTTTTTTGGCATTAAAATATTGACTACTTTTAATATGCTTTTTGATCTCTTCTTAAATAATCACACTTGAAAGTTACTGAATAAATCAATAAAGTTTTGTCATCTCACTTAGTCAATCATCCATAGATCAGAGAAATTTTTTATTTTTATTTTATTTTATTTATTTTATTTTATTTTATTTTATTTTATTTATTTTTTTAAGCATAGTGGAGAAATGATATGCAGCTGATTAATTCAACTAAAGAAAGCAGCACCTTGCTAGGGTGATAAAGAATTGTAGACTGTAAGACTGTGCGTATAAGCACAGGCAACTAATTTTAAAAATAAGAGCTTCCTCATTAATCTTAAGATGTCTCTCCTGTTTTCCATGTGACTACAGACCCTCTTTCATCCCTGTTTTCTTCAGGATACTTGTCCTTACTATCTTCTTTTGGACTTGTTCTTTGGATGCCCTTCACTTTTTTTTTTTTTTTTTTTTTCTCTCACACTGTCATGAGTGTCTCTACATGGGCCCCCTCATGACGGGGGTTCATGAGTTTTCCATTTTTCTCTCCCAAGTTATTAATTTTTCCCATTCTTATCTCAATCATTGCCTTGCTGATCTCTTGTCCTCCCATGTCCTTGTTGCTGTTGTGCTCTTTCACTGAAAGAAAAACTTTGGTGGTAGTTCAACAGCAAATGAGGACTGCATATTTTTAATCCTCAGCTGAGACTCCCTTGATCCGCCAGAGATCCATTTACATAATACTCTTGCACAAAAAAAAAAAAATAAAAAAAAAAAATAAAAAAAAAAAAGGCAATGAAATAGTGTAGTGGTTTTGTCTAGGACAGAGTTAATTTTTCTCATAGTAGCGTAGCTGGTATGGTGTTTAGGGTTTAGGATGAGAATAATGTTGATGTTTTAATTGCTGCATAGCAGTGCTTACACTAAGTTAAGGACTTCTTAGCTTCTCGTGCTACCCTGCCAGCCAGGGGACTGAGGGTGCACGAGTTGGTTGGAGAATCAGGTCAGCTGACCCAAACTGGCCAAAGGGATATTCCATACCATGTGGTGTCATGAACAATTACATGGGGTGGCTGGCTGGAGTCGGGGAGGACCACTGCTTGGGGATGGCATAGGCATTGGTCAGCAGATGGTGAGCAATTGCAATGAGCATCAATTGCTTTGTACATATTATTATTACTATTCTCTTACTTCTCTGTCATATTAAACTGTCTTTATCTAAACCCACAGCTTTTTTTTTTTTTTTTTTTTTTCATTTCTGTCCCCCATCCCGCTGGGGGTGGGGAGGGAGCAAACAGCTGTGTGGTGCTTAGCTGATGTCCGGGTTAAACCACAAGTAGCTTCTGCTCATCCTCCTGTGTTTGTTTGTGAGAGAAAATTCTAGTGCTTGAAAGCTCTTTTTTACACTTACTAAATACCTGGCCTATGATTTTTTTTAGGGAATGGAAAGGTTTATTCATACTGGTGTGATTTTAAGTGAAAAAAATATTATTGCTGTATTAATGCTATGTTCATAGAATCACATAATGGTTTGGGCTGGAAGGGACCTTAAAGATCATCTTGTTCCAACCTCCCTGCCGTTGCTCAAAGCCCCATCCAACCTGGCCTTGAACACCTCCAGGCAACCTGTTCCACTGCCTCACCACTCATAGTAAAGAATTTCTTCCTATCAGCTAATCTAAACTTACCCTTTTTAGTTTAGAACCATAACTCATTGTCTTATCACTACACTTCATGAGGTTTGCACAGGCCCCCTTCTCAAGCCTGTCCAGGCTCCTTTGGATGGCATCCCTTCCCTCCAGCATGTTGACTGCACCACACAGCTTCTTGTCATTGGTAAACTAGCTGAGGGTGCACTCAATCCACTGTCCATGTCACTGACAAAGAGCGCTGTTCCCAATACCGACACGTGAGAAACACCACTCAGTATTGATCTCCACTTGGATATTGAGCTGTTGACTTCAACTCTTTAAGCGTGACCATCCAGCCAATTCCTTACCCACTGTGTGGTCCATCCATCAAATCCATCTCTCTCCAATTTAGAAACAAGGATATCATGTGGGACAGTGTCAAATGCTTTGCACAAGTCCAGGTAGATGATATCAGTAAATGTCAGTAAATAATGTTCATCTTCTGATTATGTATTTTTTCTTTCAAGAGTTATACGAAAGAAATGTGCAAATGCGACAGTTGGCACATTATTACATGATGGATGGTGATGTTTTCTGTAGAAGGACAGGAGTCATCTAATCCTCTTGCATTTGATGACTTCAGCACTGCTACCAGGGTTGCACACCAGCAAGGTGCTGAGCACCTTCTGCAAAATGTTCAATACAAGTAGTCTCTAGAATATGTGCATATGTTTGTGTATGACATGACATGTTTATATATTGTGTTGGTGTTCATTACCCTTGAAAGGTATTTGTTTACTTCCAAGACCTGGCTGCAGGTGACATTGGTTTTCATGGAGCCTAAGCTCCGATGAAAGCATTGACTTTTATTACTTGTCAGTTTTCTGTCAAACCTCTAGAAGGTTTTGAAAGTGTAATCTATATGCTTTGTACATTAAGTGAGGCAAATAGCCTGTTAAGCTTCATTTACAAATTCTGCTCAAATCCTCATAAATTGCACATACATCTCCTGTCTGTGATACCTTTTGAAAATGAAGTGGTTTCATTATCCTGTCATAGAACAGGCAATATCTTGTCATTTTTTTTCTTTCTGTTTTTCTGTCTCTCAATATATTTTTTATAGTTTAAAAGGAAAAAAATGAAGGTATCTTGCAACTTATTTCCAAATAAAACATTGAAAAGTTTCTGATTAAAAAAAAAAGATATAAATAATTGTTTTGATTAAAAAATCCAAACAGCTTCTGTACAATGATATCACCCATGCCTAACTGATAGATTTTATGAAAAGTGAATGTTTATAAAAATGTTCGGGTCAAGAAATTAACAGAACTAATGAACAATCTGTTTCTTTAACTCAAAATCAGTATATGCTGAAGCCTTCCTATTTTGGAATTCTGACCCACTTTACTGCAAAGCAAGCCTCACTTGTATTCATCTCTAACAAGGCCTTTAAATCTTGGTCTAGCACATGTTGTCATAGTTAAATGGACCAAAACAAGCTGAGAACTGTTGCTCACTGTATTCAATTAAATGATCAGAGGAAAGTAGGACACAGGAATTAGTAATGAAGAAAAATACTATCCAGTGAGCCTTCATCCAAAGTTTAATTTAAATGTGCTTCTCTGTATCACCACTTTTTTTTCCTTTTAAAGATTTCCAAATTGCTTTAGAGTTTACTTTCACTATTCTCCTCACTGCCTTATTGTGTTACTAATTTACATTTCACATTGTCACATATTTTTATGATGGGATTTTTCTGAGTCCTTTGATTTATAGTGAGTGCCCTATTTACAGAACTACGAGTTTGATGACTCATGTACTAGTATGATGAAGGCAATATGTCCCTGATCAAGTCATAGAGTAATAATCAGGTCTAGATAAGGGATCAAGCCCTTACAGGCAGAGATTATAGTATTAGATATTATTATCCTTTGATCAGAAAAAGCTTCACCTTTCTGATCAAAAAATATAATAAGTATAAGAGTATAATTTCTGATCAAATACAGGGTATAATGATCAAAAATAAATTATTATGTTAAAAAAAAGAGTAAGAAATGTAAATACTGTGTTCATGTAACTTGAAATTTCTCATAAATACTCTAGTCTGAAGGATGTGAAAGCACACATGAAAAATCTTGATTTGATTGTTACTTTATACATATTTTGGGTGTTGGGTGAAATTTTGAATTATTACGTAGTATATAGGATACTTCACCAAGTTAAACATTAAATAAACTTAATGATTAAAACTGATCTTGTTTGTAAATTACTGAGATTATTTGACATCACTTTTGACACCCCTAAATGCAGTCTGTTTTTAAAGCCTCTTGGAAGACTGTGCATAATGTGTTCAGTATTACAATGGATGTAAACATCTATATTATTAGGGATGACGTGAGTATATTTCAGGTGTAAATACATGGGCAATGAAAATCTTTAACAAAAAAAAAAAAAAAGTTGTCTCAGGCTGATATGAACAGGGAGAAGGATAAGACTATCCATTCTCAGCAATGATAAAATTCACTTACTTTTCATCTTTTTTCCACCAGAAATAAGCATAGGCTGTAAAATTACCTAAGTCAGCTTTTCCTATAAAAACAGCAGAAAGTCCTTGCACTCAAGAGATAATGCTCTTGAAACTGTAGAGTACACTAAGTAAAAAGAAAAATGTCCATTAAAACCAAAGCTGTCTTCCTAATGCTCGATTCTAGGAAACAAACAAACAAACAACAAGAACAACAACAACAACAACAAAAAAGCAGCTACATGGATGCAAGGATGATTTGTAGAACAGTAACTATATTTAAACAAAAAAAAAAAAAAAGGCTTTTTCAGTACTGTCTACATAATCATTTTGTGTTGCTTACTATTTTTGCTCTCCCTTACCATGTCCTTAAATTTCAATTTCCTGTTCTCCTTTTTCCTGATGTTGTTCTCTCTACTCCATTCCACTCTAAGGGATAACCTAATGGTACTGAAATTAGTACCTTTAGACTAACTTTGACTTGAAAAATTGCCTATATTTCTGTACACGATTTCTTTTTGATGTGCCCTTTCGTATGCTCACCTCTAAAGTCAACATTACACCTCCAAGTAAACACATGTAAACATTTTTGCTAGTTAAGACTTTTTTTTTTTTTTAATAAAATTTTATATCAATCATTTTGAACTAAATCTTTCCCTCTAATTGAGTGAGTTTACCTCCAAGAACAGTCTCATTATTCATCAGGGAAAAGAATAAAATGTATGGGAGTTTTGGAAAAAAAGGAAGTTTTATTTATTTTTGCAGTTTTATAGCTGTTTATCAAGGAACAGATGTGGAAGTCAGGAAAAAGAAATATAGAAAATCAGTCACAAGTAAGCTTTGTCTTTTGCAGAGTGGAAAGCTGGAAAGGATGCATTTGATATTTTTGAAGTACAAAAGAGTGATTGCCATGAATTGTTACTTAATAATTCTAAGCAAATGATTAAGCAATCATTGTCAGCAATTCCATGTTTTCAAAGCAGGTTGGAGAATTAAGAAAGTAGAACTTAATGGTGTACTGTCTTTTTGAAATAACAATATAAAATTATGATGCATCTGAGATTGGACAAGATTATTAAATAATATGGTAGATGTCCCCATTGGGCCCATTAATATAAATCAGTGATGTCAGGTAGAACTACAATGTTTGTGTGAAATTTGAAGGCACTTGAAAGGAAAGAAAGGGAAAGGCCAATTATCCTGGCAGTCTGACATCAATTCCGTGTAGAAAAGTAAATCAACAACAACAGAACTGGTTTTAGAAGCTCTTAACAATTTAAATTATAAAAATTCAATTATTTCCAGGCACTTAGTGCAATGGTAAATAAGTCCCTTCCAACCATATTTCCTGATTTTACTTTAAAAGTTTGGGTATCAAACGTAATAAGTTAGCTTGTTAAGATCTATGACTTCCCACACTATAATACAACAATTAATACACTAAGAAAATAACACACATGAAAAAGCATATCTCCAAAATTTGTTTGCTTAGTCTTGTACGTTGCAGAAGGTAGCCAATTGGTGTATCCAAGAAAGAACATGATAATATGGAACTCTGAGTAGAAACATATTTTGCAGTGGTATCAAAAGGTGCTTCCTTGTTACAAATTTAGGTGATCTCTTAAAATGATGACTTGTTTCTCATTTAATATTTCAATTAACTTAATTGGTCATGAAATATTATTACTAAGGGAGAATAAACAGGGAAAAATCACTACAACGTATGGCAAAAGTGCCCTCCTTCCCCCTTCCTCCCATTCTTTCTCTTATAACAACTGCTGAATCCACGTTTGTCTCTAGAAAGGTGTTGGGGCAGGAAGTAAAACACTTCAGTCAGCTGTCTCAGCTATACAAACACTGATGGAAGAACTCACCTGCATTTTAAGACGTAAACATCAACTGCCACAGAACCTAAAAAGTTTTTTGTTCTTTGATTTAATCTTCTGCTATTGTGACTTTTCTCTTGCTAGGCTTGCTATGTGAGTGAACAGGTGTGGGTCATTCCAGTATCTGCAAGACAAGCACCTAAGTGTCACTAAAATTCAGTAGCTCTCTCTGAGTTAAAATAGTGCTTTTATAAACATTGGTATCACATAAAACTAATAGCCACACTTAGGTTAAGTGTGCTATCTGCATTCCTCTGTGAGTGGAAGGAAAATAAAGAACTACTCTAAGATTGGAAGGGCAGCCTAGACTCTTACAAAATAAAGAAGATATAATTATTTCTGCCTTGAGCAAATAAGGATGGTGTAAACCCAAAATAAGAAGTGACACTGGCAATCTGTAGATGTTTTTTTCTCTTCATTACCTAAACCAGTGGGTTTCAGTAGTTATAACATTGGGATATAACAAAAAATGAGTCAGGCTACTCTAAATTTTCTAAGTTGAGGCCACAAAGTAATAATATCTTTTAGTGTCATAACTTGTTTTGATTACCTGTTTCAGTACTTTGGGTGATGGTATAATTTGAAACTATTGATTTAATCTTAATTGCAACCTTATTTAATCAGCACAATTTTCTTTCTTAGCTTAATGGTATTTTTATTTAAGTGTATATTTGCTCCTTTCCACTATTAAATAAAATCTGTTGCAGTTGTCTTAAACAGTCCTGCCTGATATAGTCCAGAGACTGTTTTATGAATTTTATCAGAAACAATCATTAGATAAAATACTTAAATGCTACATCTTAATTAGTAGTAATAAATCAAACAATGGCAGCACTGGAATCTATCATCATAAGATACTGATAAACAAGCTGTTGATGTATGGGCTGGATGGGGAGACAATGAGGTGGATTGAAAACTTGCTGAACAGACAAGCCCAGAGGGTGGTGATCATGGGTGCAAAGTCTAGTTGGAGGCTAGTGGTGTACCCCAGGGGTCAGTACAGGGTCCAATACTGGGTCTATCCACAGCATGCATGTGTTGGATGATGGGGTGGAGCTTACTCTCAGCAAGTTTTCTTGATGACACGAAATGGGGAGGAGTGGTGGATAAACCAGAAGGTTGTGGGAGGGACCAGAGGGACCTGGACAGACTGAAGAAATGGTCTGACAGGAATCTCATGAAGTTCATCAGGAGAAGTGCAAAGTCCTGCACTGGGGGAGGAAAAAGCCCAGGCACTGGTGCATGCTGATGGCCACCCAGCTGGAGAGCAGCTGTGCAGAAAAGGAGACCTGGCTTAGTAATATGAATGTAGTGCATGCCTTGTCATTTTGTCTCAGAGTCAAGGAATTCAAGGTGTGTTTAATTTAGTGCACATAATGAGAGTAGAGCTGGGTCTGGAACCAGACTCTCCTTTCCCCCTCCCATGTGAGCACCTTAATCACTAGGCTGAAGACACAATTACTCCTGCTCTCCATGTGTTCTAATGAATCTTCACGTTCTCATTTAATAAATACATGCAGAAACATAACACAGCGCTATAGCACAGCTTTAACTGGAGGAAGGAGTATGCCTATTCAGTTAAGAGCATAGCCCTTTAAAAGCTAGGATTAAATAACTCTGCGCAAGAATAGCTTTTTTACATTGGCAGAGGAAGGACAGATTTCTTCCTAAGCCATCCAGGTAAATGATCTAAACACTTGACTGCAAAACAATGAACGAGATTAGCATTACTGTCATGGCCAGCTCCTTCATTTTTTTTTCCTCTTTTCAGAAAATGTACAATAGCTCTTTCTTTCCAAAGTTAAAGTCCTTGAAATAAAGAATTTACTTGACTTTACAAAGAAAACTGAAAATCTAAGGTGTGGGAGGAGTAAGTTTAAGATATACTCCTATCCTTCAGTTGCCTTATCTAGTTGTGTTTCCTACTCAGCTTGCTAGCTGTTGTACTTCATGCTCTGAAGCTTAACTTTTGTCTAACAGTGTATAGGGAGCTTGTATACTTAATTTAATTTTAGGGGTTTTACTTAGCTTCCTGGGTTAGCTAAGGGTTAGCATTGCAGTTCAGTATTTACAGATACTAAAACATTTTTGGATCTACTCCAGCCTCCTTCATGCTGCCCAGTGGGTTAGCGAAAGAAATGTGAGGAATGGATAAATGAAAGAAAATTGGTCTGCTTGCAAATGAAAGATAATTGGGGGAACAATAAGAAGAATGCCATCAGAGGGGAGCATTATGTTCTTCATCAGATATATGTGATGTGAAACATAGAGTCCACAAGCTTTGAACAATAGTTAAGGAATTTTTTTGGCTAGCCTGACTCTTCTTACTTCAAAAACCATCAATAAACTGAAAACCAACCAAAGGGCCAGGAGAACAGTGGTCATTCTATTTTGGTTGTTCAGCTATCAGTATATGATGGGGTAAGCCAATACTCACTGGTTAGGCAACTGAGAGACAGCAGAGATTCACGATTACTAATCCTGCATTTGGCAATCTCAAGAAAGACTTTAGGTACATATAATTCTCTTCAAGCAAGCAAAAAAGGGTGAGTAAAGGGCATGGGAGGAAGGATTTTTGGAATCAGAAATATTTTAATGGCAGTGGGGGATGGGGGTTAAAGACAGTGTGTTGCACTGAAAAAAAGTACTACGCTGATAGAAAAAGAAGGTGTGTAAGGAAGGAAAAATAATTCTGTAAGAGGAGACTCATGACAAAAAGAGGTGGTCAGGCTTTCAGGGCAACCAATGAAAAGCCTCCTTTCCAGCTTAAGATTACTATGCAGCACAAGCAATCCTATCCATACTACAAATGCTTATAAGGCAGGAGCTGACAGTTATATGGGAGCTAGATACAGGTAACTGGAGAGATGAGTGCTCAAGAGAAGGTTAGACTAAGTGCCCTCAGCTGTCAAAGTAAAATTTATAGTGAAAGCACTGGGGAGGCAGAGGACATAAAAGTGTCAAAATGGGGGTTTAGTGTTGGAGGTAAATGGTATACAGCTTAATTATTTGGACTGTGAATCCCTGTACTACATATTAAAAGGTAGGCAAAAAGGATACCTACGGACATATCCAGGCTGTTCAGTTTGTGACCACATATCATTGTCAACAGAGTTTTATTTGAGCTGTAGAAGCAGTCATATTAAGATTCTCTTTGCACCCAGAGATTCAGGCTTTGTGGAAAGCCTCTACACTTTATTCTTAGCCCAGCAATACAGCCCAAAGAAAGGATAAGACATATCGGCCTCAGTATTTTTATGCTGAAATATAGCTAAATAAAATTGATGTTAATCAATATTTCCCTTTAAAATTACCTTTTATGCTTCAAAAATGTTTTGCAATCAATTGGCTACACATAACTTGTGTTTTAAAACTATTCCATATATTATGAGATAAATGGAAGAAAATTGACTTTATCTCAATGCCTTCAGTCAAAGTTACATGCGAAAGAACTTCTTCACGGTGAGGGTGACGGAGCACTGGAATAGGCTGCTCAGGGAAGTTGTCGAGTCTCCTTCTCTGGAGATATTCAAGGCCCATCTGGATGCCTACCTGGGCAGCCTGCTCTAAGGAACCTGCTTTGGCAGGGGGTTGGATCCAATGATCTCTCGAGGTCCCTTCCAACCCCTACAATTCTGTGATTCTGTGAAAGTTGACTAAGGACAAAAAAGATTGAAGTCTAGACAATGAAAATAGCAAGAGGTGCGAAAGATTTAATAATAATAGCATGGTCACAATGAGCTCTTTGAAAGTTTAATTTCAGTCTGCGTATGTCACTAAAATGATGACTCAGTGAAAAACGCATTCTGATTCTATGCCTATTTTGCTTAATTGTTATATCATTAGAATGCAGAGAGACAAGAACATAGCTGTATGTGCTTATCTGTAGAAGGAAGAAAAATCAGAACTATGGGATTATACTCATTTATGCTCTGTAAATCCTGTCTAGTTGTAGAAGGAAAAACTCCTGTAATTTCCCTGTTACACATCTCGCACCATAAGAAATGATAGCCATGAAGCCTGTACTCAGACTCTAAGCCCGTTTCTTTAGTGGATTTAGTGTCATGTAAAAATGCTTCTGAACACGTAAGGATGGATAATAGGGCAGATGCTGCATCGTGTACTTTTGGGAAAACTCTTCAGCAAAGGAGGAAAAAGAATTTACATCATCATTACATCATCTTCTCTTGAGGTTTCTGTCTCATAAAGAAGGTAACTCCTTGAAGAAGCTGACTAGAAGATCTGTTTTTCACCTTTCACTTTTCACCAGCATCTTTTAAGCAAACACAGGGTCTATGTACATGCATGTTATTTGTTCTCTTTTTCTTTTCCTATTGCTGTTGAAAAAATTTTTATTTTATTTTATTTTATTTTATTTTATTTTATTTTATTTTATTTTATTTTATTTTATTTTATTTTAATTTATTTTAATTTATTTTATTTTATTTATTTCTGAAATGATTATCTTAAGCCACAGTGATGTTCATATGAATAAACTGGTTATTCCAGACAAGGCAATAGATCAAAGTCAGAGCTTAAAACCTGAAATAGTATCATAGCTTACTGTCTATCTGCTTGTTGTTGCTTCATTCATATGTGCACACACGCACACACACATTATCAAAGTATTTCAGCCTTTTTCTATTCCTTGGCATTTACAACCTAGTTTTTATGCCTTTTCATAGCTTACAATGAGTACTTACTACAGATTGCTTTCTGTAATTTTTCAGCTTCGGGATGTAGAAGAGACTTCTGTGACTGCTGTTTTTCAGTAGTTACTTACAGCAGTGAAAACAGTTTTCCCATTCTGTGAGGCCAACAAAGCTCTGGTATTCCTTTTCTTGCAGAGCAGAGTATGGCATAATGGCAACTATGGGGCACACATAGCGATTAGTGTATACAAATAAAGTCATGTTTTGATACACATCTCTTCTGTTGATCCAAAGTAGGAAAAATGACAACTTGAATAGCGATATGGCATAGAGAGATGGCATACAAGATAGAAGGAAGGAGATTTTCATCAGACATCCTCATCTGGAAAACTCAATGGCACATTTTCATCCTTTGCAGGAGATGCTGTAGGAGAGCCACCATTGCCAACTGTACGTTCACACTGATTTGGCAGTCTTTAGATGCCGTCAGTACCCTGGCAAAGCTTTTCTGGTGTTTCTGGAGGATACGCATCATAATGACAGGAAAATAAGCCAGAACAATTTAAGGTAAGAGCTGTGCTGTGACAGGCGGTAAGTATGAAAGAGAGATGTAATATTCCTCTTTCACCTATTTTTGTCCTTTTGAGTCTGAAAGCCTGCCTTCTGACTGTCTTCATT
The DNA here is from genome assembly GCF_009769625.2 of Cygnus olor. NCBI lineage: Eukaryota > Metazoa > Chordata > Aves > Anseriformes > Anatidae > Cygnus > Cygnus olor. The sequence continues at coordinate 76,244,893 of NC_049170.1, forward strand.
ATTTAACTGCTACTTTAGCCATTTTTAAAAATAGGCAAAACCAACATTATACGCTTTTTCTTTTTTTTTTTTTTTTTATGTGGATATCAAGTTTAAGTTAAAGCATTGCACAGAGTCTAACAAGAAAGAATATTTCAGTTGACTAAGCAGTGATAAAATGGATATCTCCCCAGTTTTTAGTCCATGAGAAGAAAAAATAAATGTTTCTCTATTCTTGGTTTAAGGATGTGGTACATTTAGTTAAGCAGTGTCATTGTAGTTGCTGATGCCATTCCTTATCTACATTCTGGCCTTCTATTCTACCTCTGAAGACTCCATAAAACTAAACAACTTTACATTTTCTCACTTAGAGATTATGAATTTCTTTTTATTTGAAGATATCCATGATTGTACTTACATACTCATATTTATGAAATTGTGTACTATGTAACAATGGAAAAGTTTTCACTCAAACAATGTTTACTAAAGCCTTGAAAGAAATGAAACAAAACAAACAAAAACTGGAGTCCATGAAGTCCATCTCATTTCCTTGGAATAAAATTGCAAAATTCTGTTAAACAGGATCTATAAACCCTAAAAATGATAGTTTTGAATTATAAAGATAATTATATTTTTAATATCTGATGGCATTAAAAAAATAATATAAATTGAAGTGGTTTCTGTGAAGGTCTTTAATGTGGTGCAGCTTATAACCATATACATGTACAGAAATATATTTAAAATTTTAATCTACATTAAATTTTTCATGACTTTTGCTAAGGTTTTAAACACAGTAGTTAATTTTGAAATGAGCTTCAATTCAGTTAGTATGCTACAGAAATTTAAAGATAGTGGTGGAAATAAATGGAATGAATGAATCTTTGAAATGAAGTCATAAATAGGAAAATGTACAGAACTGTGGTTACTGAGTATGACTATTTGGAAATAAGAGTAGCCACAGTGAGTTGTTGAAGGTGGAAATAGTGAAAGTTATCCCCTTTGCACAGAAAGTGAAATAACTTTGTATAGAAGCCTATGTTTATAAATTAAAAAATACATACATTGTTGTTGTTGCTGTGTGGTTGGGCTAAAAAGGAGACTGGAATACCTGAAGTAATTTGAAGGAGTTGGAAATCGCACAGTAGGGAAAATTACTCTTCCAAGTACCTTCTTGGATGCTCATAACAAATGTTAGCATTTTGGAGGATTTTTTGTTAGCATTTTCTGAAAGAGGTGTTCAGTAGTAACTTCAATAGACCTGATATTTTTTTCTTTTTATTAATCAGAATGTCATTTTCCTGTCATATCCATCAGAGCCACTGTGCAAGTACTTCATTTCATCCTTCTTTATTGAAGATGGAAAGATGACTCACTCAGGTTCTGTGACAATCAACTGATTACTTCGTTTCCCCTCTGGGATATCTGTGAATTTGCCGAGGTCGTTGGTAATACCACGTTCTGAAGGCTGTGGCTCTTTGTTGCAATACTTTGTCAAGGCAGGAGCTGAGACACCATGTTGCATCTAATGTACACTTTCTTGTGGTGGTTCATGCACATTCATTATGATTCTATCCACTGCTGTTTCTATGACTTCAGATGAATGCAGTTCATTTCTAAATAGGAAGGGTTACATGCTTGAAAACATTTACATGTTTCTCTATTAACACAATTTTTTTATTTTTTTATTTTTTATACTTATCTCCCTTTTCCAGTTGTGTTTATTGTTTAAATACAGGTATTTCCTTGTAGTAAAGGCTCTTATGACTCTATTTGCATATTGGCAAATGAAAAGAAGGAAATAGTGGAGGCAATATAAAAAGTTCTCCTGCAAAATTTTCTCCAGTGTGTGGGTTATTTTTATTTTATTTCATTTTATTATTTTTTATGGTTATGAAGTTCAAACATCTTGAATAAAATATGGTGAAACAGCTTGTCGTCTGGATGTCCTCCAAAGTTACTCGGCACATAGCTACTTAAAATTCTTGTAACGACAAACGAAAGGAATTACATGGCTAAATAAATCTACCAAATCACATTTCAGCATATGGTTGATGAAAATCTCATAGACTATACTTTTATCTATAATGGAGCGCTAGATCATCTATGAAGAAAAAAAGAGGTATGAAGAACTAGCAAGATGTATTGAAGGATATCCAAAGATAATTTTATTAAACTGTAGTATTATTTTCCTATAATAAGAAATTATTCATAAAAGCTGGATAACATTCCTTACCTTTGGGTAGACTAGATAGGACAGTCATAATTGTCGCATCATTATATTTGCTGTTAAAGATCGTTCTTATGGCATGGCAAAGACCAGGAACTGAATTGTACTAGAAAGGTGTCAGAAGAAAGAAGGGCCTGGTTTTATGGAGCACAGGATTGTTGTTCAGTGTCTGGGTTATATGATGTTTCACTTAAGCAATGAAGTCCCCTCGGATAAAAACTGACAAGGATCATTAGACAGGCTTTAAGCAGGTAGGATAAAATAGAGAAGAATCTTTTCGTTGGCTGTAAAATGACAGTCAATGGTGTTCTGCCATGAGAAATGACAAATAAGAAGTGCATAAGTGCTTTGGAATAGATCATCACTGCTTATTGTGAAAGCCAAGATCTTATTAGGATTTGAGAAAAGGATTAGACATTTGTATGGATGAGGACATCCACAGTTCTTTTAGATAAAATTAGAAAGAGCTATAATCCCTTATGCTTCAAAGAAATACCACCCTCAAACTGATGGGGAAGAAAAAGTTTTCTTTAAGATCAGATGACTCCATTAGTTACCACTACTCTAATTCTCCTATATTTCTCTGTGAGTAGGGCCCTGGCTACTCTCAGACAGAAGATACTGATACTAGAGCTATCTCTGATTATATGCACATATATTTGCAATTTTAAAGCATATGGGATTCATGTTAGAACTGAAATAAACAGCAAGTTAAAAAAAAATAATAAATAAAATCATCGTATTTAGAGTATCAATATGGTTGTGATGTAAACAAACAGTTGAAAGATTAGATACCTTCTAATAATAAAAATGTCTACTTATTTCTAAATTTCTTTGCCATTTCCATCAATTTAGAAAATTTATTTTTTTATTCACTTACTCACTCTTATGGAAAGTGTGACATGACAAATACTGAATGTTCTCCTGGAACTAAATGATAGAAAGTTATATCTTAAACTCATACTTAACAATTTAAAACAATGAAGAAAGGACATAAATTTGTATGAATGTTTGTTTAGAATATAACTTGATTCTTAATAAGTTCAGAAATAGAGATAATGTAATGCAGTCTTACTTGTTGTACTGGTATAAGATTGCATTATAAATTTCTAATATTATCCAGTATTTATAAGTGCCCTCTGTGTAATGCTATAACATAATTTAAGTGCCTAAGTTGTTTATTTATATTCTCCATCTTTGACCTCAATATGCATTAATATCATGCTAGGAATATAATTGACCACAGGAGATAATTTAGAAATATTTTTAGTGTTTACTTTCTGCTTTCAGGCATGTGGAGTGGAATCCACAGGATTGGGGCTAGAAGGGGAAATTGACAATAGAGGGTGTGCTAATTAAATTTGCAAACAATACCGAGGAAGGAAAGACAGCAAGTACATTGAAGGACAAGAACAGAATTCAAACTATCTTGACAAATTGAAGCAACGGAGTGAAAAACCTAAGATGAAATTGAAGAGGGAAAAGTACAAAGTACCATATGTTAGTAGCATTAAGTAGCTGCATAAATATGAGACATCAGCTGGTTAGGTAGCAGCCAGGAGCTACAGTGGATCTCAAGCCAAAGAGGTATCATGGTATTGTTAGAAAAGGCAACAACCGCATGGGAAAACATAAAGAAGAAGTATATACTCTTCAGAAGTAGATTAGATTAGATTTTAGAAAAGTATGAGTTGCTTTGGTGTTGTCCAAAGGACAGAGACTAGAAAGAATCCAAATAAATGCAGAAAATGTGTTTTACCCAGAAGACTGAATAAGCTAACCAAAAGTGAGTATTTGAGGATCAATGGGGTGATAATAGTTTTTAAATCTGCAAGAATATTTTCTCTGTATTCATGGTGAATTGCAGATTTACAGAGGGAGGCTACAGGTTATTACAGGTTAGGCATCTGGAAAATCTTGGAAGCAGTAAGAACAGGCTATGCAAACATCTGTCAGAATTCACTAGTTTGCAGATGAGTATTCCTTGAGACAATGGGATAAGCGGGATGATCTTTTGAGACTTCTTCCAGGACTCCGGGGTCTATTTATTTACTGACAATCTGTAACTTCTGGGAGGAACTAATCTGCAATCCTTTCTGGCCTTCTTTACAAGGAAAGCCATCAGTATTCTGTGGAATGAAATATCATACATGAGAAGAAAGGGGAGAGGAAATGTGGCAGCAGCTTAGGAGTGTTCACAAAGCTAACAAAATACTGTTCCCAAAATTTAAGGTAGAGTTGGGATCTCTAGATATTTATTGGTTTGATCCAAGCTACAATTTATGCATAAGTTATTTGGAAAATATCACAAATGTTGGAGTAAATTGGTTAAAAATATTACTTGGCTGAAATGATCCAAAAAATCATAAGTACCCTGCCCCTGTTTTTTTCTAGTCAGTCATGATTTTTTGCAGCCATATTGCACTATTTTTTATGTTGGTGTCAGGTATAGTGTTTAACAATTTGACCACAACAGGGGAAGAAATAATAATAATAATAATAATAATACTAATAATAATAATCCTCTGTTAAAGACTGTGACCCAGTGAGTACTGAGAAAAAGAACACCAGGGACTAGCTCTGAAGTTGGAAAACCTATTCTTCTTGGAAGAATCTATCTAGTCATAGTTATGTCTGCCATCTAAAAGAGCTAAACAGTCATATTCCTTCACTGATATGGCTGATGGTACTGCTAAGCTCACCTTTATAACCCAGTAGCAAATAATTCAACTAGAATGGAGACATTTTGCATTTGTGTCTAATATGGAAGATGGATTCTGAACAAGAGAGTTTCTTGTCCATTACATTCTCCCCAGCTCAGAATGTCTATACATTTGGAGAACCATTGCTAACATTCTTAAAATAGTCAAAATTAAGTACTTATACTCCATTTTAAAGAGGTTTCTTTTTTCAATGAATTTTTTTCATTGCACAATCCTTTGCATATATTTAGATACTAAAAATAGCCTAATTTTCAGAATTATTCAGTATTTAATATGGTTAATGCTATACAGATGGCAATTTGAAAATATAAATGCATTCATGCTGTTGGAAGAAACACACCAATCAATTTATATTTCTCTCTGTATTTCAATAATTGCCACTTAGGTCAAATGTCTGTGTTGCTAAATAGAGATACAGAAGTCTATATTATGTAATATTTTATTAATATTTTATTTATATATTTTATGGCATACTACATATATGAAATTTTAAAATAATTAAAATATTTTAGTTCTTGATAAAATATTGCCACTACTACTATTGTTCTAAATTTTTATTTTCTTTATCAGAATGGTTATGCTACAGCTTAAAGAGGATAATTGTATAGGACAAGGAACTTGGTTTTACAATAAGTATTTTTGTGGCAGCTGTTTTAAACTATGCTCTTTTAAAAGGATGGGGAAATATGTCCCAGGAAGAGGCACTGTGTGATAACTAGAATTCAAGGAAACATGTTTTGGATGGCCGAGAAATATTAGCTGCATTATGCCATCATTGCTGCTCACAGAATTAATCTTAGTGAGGTTCATGTGCTGTTCAACTTCAGCCATGCCTATAAGTCTGGCCCTAACTGAACAATGGGCAATGGATGGGAATGTTTGGTGACTGAATCCCTAATTCTTCACTCTGAAGAAACTGAGATATGAAAATAAAGTGACTGATTATAATTCATATCTTTTTTTTGACATCCCCTCCCCTCCTCCCCCCCCCCCCCCCCCCCAATTACTTGCAGTAAATCCCCCAAATCCACACTGTCACAGTATTTAATGCATTAACATAGAACAAAAGGGAGGGAATATTCTGCAGAAGAATGAAGAGAATAAATAGGAAAAAGGAGGCACTGAAGTAAGTAGATGTCAGAAGATAAACGAGACTGGAAATGAAAAATAAGAACAGACAAGAAAACAAGAGTATACAGTCCATTAAAAGCTTGCAAGCACAAGACAAATAAAGGTTACAAACCAAATAAAATTATTCACAGTCAAAGGCCTTAGTGGTAATATGATAGGTTCTTATAATTACATCAAAGAGAAAAAAGTCTAGAGACAATGTTGTAAACTGTCAGAGACTTGAGACAATGACATAGTGAGTTTGGCTGGACTTCATAAAAGTTTTGTGCTCAAGGGAAAATGATGCTAGGCTTTAGTGGATTCCAAGCTAGGAAAGCCATTCAGTGAAAAACAAAACAGAACAAACAACAACAACAACAAAAGACAGCCCAATCCTTTCACTATTTCACTATCCTTTTATCCAATATTTCATTATCCTTTCCTATTTTAATTAATATTAAAATAAAGGTCAGGAAAAACAACAACAGCAACAACAACAAAACTGACTGTTTTAGCCTGGCACCATCCACAGAATAAACCTCCTCCTTTACAATTAATGTCGGTTTCTGATCAGCAAAGATCAGTCAGGAGATGCCGAGTATACAGCACAGAAAACAGAACGTATACTATTGCTGGCCAATTGTATATCCTGCTGCAGCGTCCTTTGGAAGGTGCAGTTCTGCCTCTAGCTGAGAAAGTTATGTGAATTGTGGTACCTATGATGGGATTTGTCTACCTGTTGTAAGGACAACAGATCCCACAACACAGGCACTCTGCTCTTTGCCAAAACATCACAGTAGGCCAAATCTAAAGACGTTCTTATAAATGTAATGATAAAGATGTTGCAAAAATGCCAAAGAAGGTTAGCTGCCATGTATATAGCTGGACATGTACTTGTAGCTGTATGTTAAAAAGTATGTTTCAAAAGTATGCATCTTTAAGAACCAATGATACATTTGTAAAGCTCAACCACCAAACGGAATATAGGAAAGTTAATGTAAGAGGTCATGTCCTGCAATGTTGTTCTTGCTAGGAAGCCCCTAACAGAATCTCATGTAAACTGAAATAAGAGACATGTTCCTGTATCCCATTTTTTCTGTGCTTTGCTAATATGTTCTTTAGTGAGTGTGTGCACACATTGTCACGCTGAAGAAGGAGGATCTGTTCAGTTAAACTGTTAAGAAAGCAAATTAAGTGTCTATTGATAGAAAGATCCAATGCTTGTCTTTATGTCACCACAATGTATCATATCCGTACATTATAAACTGATGCAAACTGGCAGGCAAAATTAACACGTCAACTCTGTGTCTTTACTCTGAGGGCTAATAGGCATCCTAGGGTATTTTTTTGCTATTATATGTCTAGCTAACAGGCTGATACTGTCAAAAATGAATGGGATAGTCTTCTAGTGGAAGTAGTCCTGGGCCCAGGACATAGTACAGTGCCCAGAAAAACCTACAGGCTAATCAACTGTATGAAGAGACTGTGCTGGAAATGAAAACAAACAAACAAACAAACAAACAAACAAAAACCTCCAAGGCATTCAAATTCTGAAAATCATGGTTTATATTTCTGGGCTACAGGAGAAGTGGGAGAAGTGGTATGAATGCCCAAAGCAACCATCTAGGAAAAAAAGGTATGTCAAAACTGAGGTTTTGTGTGTTTTATTTCTTCACTATTTTAGGCTGTGGGGAAGTGGGGAAACCTGTGTAGATGTGAACTATTTAATCACTGAGTCTAGTTAAGAAATTAACAATTTGAAAGTACTGTTCAATTTGTATAAAAAATGTAAAATAACACAAATTAAATGACCTTACAGGACTCTATATACATTTGCACACAATTTATATATACTGCGGATAAGGAACAAAGTCTGAGCAACAGAATTTTTGAAATAAGGAGAGTAACAACTTGGAATGGACAGTTGCCTTTTTCATTTAAATATTTTATTTTTGTATTATATTTCTTTGGAAAGACAAGATCAGATGATCCCCCTGGAATGTGGGGAAGGTTGATCCTTCCCTGATGAAATACAGAGCTTTTTCAAGGATTTTGGAGGCTGTATGGTATCACAAACAAGAATGACACTGCTATACACTTTTAACAAAAGACACTTCATTACTTCATTTTCTCACACTTAATAATACATAAATACATTATTTATATTTTTATATATTTTTTTTTTTCTGTAGGAAACCTTGTGATTAGTTAAGTAGTACTGAATATTGTGGAAGACAAACTAGCATGATTCCAGTATAAACTAGCAAAAAAGTGCAAGAAATTTGGTCATCAAGACAAACACTTTTGCATGTCTATGCATGATTTTTAACAGTAAGCAATGAATACTAATGAAGCATGTGTGAAAAAGAAGGGAGAGAAAATAAGAGAAAACAAAAAGGTATCTTAGGGGCATATATTTCATTTTTACCATAACTGGAAAACAGCTGGAAGGTCATCTGAAGTAGAAATGTGGTAATATTTTCTAGAAGCAAACTGAAGGAAAAAAATCTTGGCATAAGTAATACATAAATGTTGCTCTTCGTAAGGGAGAAGAAATGAGTAATAAATGTAGGAAACAGCTACAGGTTGATGAGATAAGTTCAGGAAGTAATCTGGATCAAATATGGATAATAAAAGGGCAGGTTTTGTTTAGGTAGTAACAGTGGGCTTTGATGATAGACAAGCATATAATTATTTAGTAATTATTTACATTAGTTGAAGCATATAATAGGTTAGTTGCTCTATATAATTCTTACAAAAAGGTTACTTATTGATGAGTGACTTTAGCTATTTTTAGATATCAGTTGAGTCAGTCCAACAGTATCTCATCCCTGCTTTGAACAGACTGACGTATCTGTCTAGTACGGTATATGATCCCAGTTATGTGATCCATTGCAAAGATTAATTAATGAAAGGAAGATTGTCCCATTCCTATTACAAATAAATAAATAAAAATAAAAAAAAAAATCCTCTTTAAGGATGTTTTCCATAGAGCACAAGAACTCTCCATCCCCTGTGTAAGAAAGCGGGCAGGGAGGGCAGACAACTGGGATGGCTGAGCAAGGACCTGTTGGTCAAACTGAGGTGCAAAAAGAAAATGCACGGGCAGTGGAAGCAGGGACAAGTGGTCTGGGAATGGTACAGGGATGATGTCAGGATGTACAAGGATGGGATCAGGAAAACCAAGACACAGATGGAGCTGAGCTTGGCAAGGGATGCGAAGAATAACAAGAAGGGATTCTATAGGTACGTTGGCCAGAAAAGAAAAGCCAAGCAAAAGAGAGATTTGATGAACAAGGGAGAAATGTTAATATCAGATATGGAGAAGGCTGACATACTCAACAATTTCATTACCTCAGTCTTCAATGCCATTCAGGCTTCCCACATCTCTCGAGTCCTGAACCTGAAGATGAGGGCTGGGGGAGCAAAGTCCCTCCGACTGTAAGCGAAGAACAGGTTTAGAGCACCTGATGAAACTGAACAGACACAAGTGTATGGGGTCCGGAGGCATGCCTTCCACAGTCCTGAGGGAGCTGGCTAATGTAGCTGTAAAGCCTCTCTCCACAATATTTGAAAGTCCTGTCAGTCAGTTGAAGTCTTTCAATGACTGGAAAAAGGGAAAATTCACTTCCATTTTTGAAAAGGGTAGAAAGGAGGACCTGGGGAAATAAATACTGGTGAGCCTCACCTCTGTGCCTGGGAAGACCGTAGAACAGATCCTTCTGGAAGCAATGTTAAGGCACATGCAGGACAAGGAGGTGATCCAAGACAGCCAGCACGGCTTCATCTAGGGCAAATCATGCCTGACCAATCTGTTGGCCTTCTATAATGGAGTGGATGCATCAGTTGACAAGGGAAGACAGACCAATGTTACCTACCTGGCCTTCTGTAAGGACTTTGATACAGTCCCACATGACATCCTGATCTCCAAATTGATGAGATATGGATTTGAAGTGTGGACAAATGAGTGGATAAGGAATTGGCTTGAAGGTCACACCCAGAGAGTTGTGGTCGATGGCTCTATGTCCAGGTGGAGGCTGGTGTTGGGTGGTGTTCCTCAAGGGTCTGTGCTGGGACCAGTGCTGTTTACTATCTTTATCAATGACATAGACAGTGGGATTGAGTGCACCCTCAGCAAGTTTGCAGATGACACAAAGATGAGTGGTGCAGTCGATACAACAGAAGGAAGGGATGCCATCCAAAGGGACTTGGACAAGCTTGAGAAGTGGGCCCATGTGACCCTAACGGGGTTCAACAAGTTGAAGTGCAAGGTGCTGCACCTGGGTCGGTGCAATCCAGATGTGAGGACAGACTGGGAGAAGAACTCATGGGCTTACAGCCCAGAAGGGCAACTGTGTCTTGGGCTGCATCAACAGATGTGAGGTCGAGGGAGGTAATTGTCCCCCTCTGCTCTGCCCTTGTGAGGCCCCACTTGCAGTACTGCATCCAGGTTTGGGGTCCCCAGCACAAGAAGGATGTGGGTCTATTAGAATGGGTCTAGATGAGGGCCACAAAGATGATCAGAGGTCTGGAGCACCTCTCCTGTGAAGAAAGGCTGAGAGAGCTCAGAATGTTTGGCCTAAAGAAGAGAAGGCTCCAGGGTGACCATATTGCAACTTTTCAGTACTTAAAGGAGGCTTATAAAAAAGATGGAGAGCAACTTTTTGCTCAGGCAGATAATGACAGAAAAAGGGGGAATGGTTGTGGTGGTTTTACTTGGGTGGGCAGCCGAGTTCCACAATGGCTGCTCTCTCACTCCCCCTCCTCAAAAAGGAAGGGGGAGAAAATATGATGCAAAGGGCTCAAGGGTTGAGATAAAGACGGGGAGATCACTCAACAATTATTGTGACAGGCAAAACAGACTCAGAGTAGGGAGACAGTAAGATTTATTGCCTGTTACTAACAAGCTAGAGAAGTGAGAAACAAAGGAAAGAAACCAAAAATGCCTTCCCCCCATCCACCCACTTCCGGTTGTCGGGGTGAGCGGTGCTTCTCACTGAGCGGTGCAGGAGCTACCCACTTCCCACTGAGCAGTGCAGGGGAATGGGGAAATGCGGGCCGCAGTCAGTCTATAGCACTTTGTCTCCACCGCTCCTTCTTGGTCACTCTCGTCCCCTGCTCCAAAGTGGGGTCCCTCCCATGGGATGCCGTCCTTCCCGAACTGATCCTGCGGGGCTTCCCACAGGCAGCAGCTTTTCAAGAACTGCTCCAGATATGGGTCCGTACCATGGGGTCCATCCCCCAGGAGCAAATTGCTCCAGCACGGGTCCTCCACGGGCGGCAGCTCCCCCCAGACCCCCTACTCCTGTGTGGGCTTCCCTCCACAGGCTGCAGCTCCAGCCCGCGGCCTGCTCCTGCGGGGGGCTCTCCATGTGCCGCAGCCTCCCCCAGGCCACATCCACTTGTTTCACCAGGGGCTCCTCCATGGGCTGCAGTGTGGAGATCTGCTCCACAGTGGTACTCCATGGGCTGCAGGGGGACAGCCTGCTCCACCATGTCCGTCACCACAGGCCACAGGGAACTTCTGCTCCAGCGCCTGGAGCACCTTTCCCCCTCCTTCTACCTTGGCGCCTGCAAGGCTGTTTCTCACTCCTCTCTCTCTCCCAGCTGCTGTTCCCCAGCATTTTTTTTTTCCCTGTCTTAAATCTACTCTCACAGAGGCACAAACAACATCACTTATTGGCCCAGCTCTGGCCAGCGGTGGGGCCCTTATCTAACATGGGGCAGCTTCTGGATTCTTCTCGCACAAGCCACCCCTATGGCCCCCCCGCTACCAAAACCGTGCCACTTAAACCCACTACAATGGTTTAAAACTAAGAGAGGGGAGATTTAGAGGTTTCCCAGAGAAGTTGTTGATGCCCCATCCCTGGAGGTATTGAAGATTACTTTGGATGGGACTCTGGGCAACCTGATCTAGTGGGTGGCATTCCTGCCCATGGCAGGGAGATTGGAACTAGAGGATCTTTAAGGTCCCTTCCAACTCGAGCCATTCTATGATTCATTCTATGATAAAAGATAAAATATTTTTGGCATAAGTAAAATGTGATAAGCATGCAAAAATGCTGTCGAGAAACAGATTTTCCTAGAAAAATTACTTTTGACCATTTACTTTGTCATTAGATTTAACAAATATACAGTTAATTATTTTGCTGCTAGGAAAGGTTTGTTGTGCCAACTACCTTATAAATGATACCTATCTATCTTTCAGAAAGCTCTACATGCAACTATTCATAAATCTGGGAAGATCTCCAGCAACATTTTAGTAGACCTGACTGTTAAGTACTCTTCTAAAACTTTTTAACATCCTCCTATTTATATAAAACCGTGTTTCCCCACCATGCTAGCCCCCCCGTCCTCCATTACCTATTTAATATTTATAGCCTCTTCCCTCTTTTCCAGGTTTGCAATACAGTAGAGAATTGTGCTGGACTAAACTGAAGATATGCATCTTCATATTTCATGAATGATACACTCTATCAGAACAGTAGCAGTTACACCTTTTGTGGTTACACCTACAGTTTACACCTTTTGCATAAGGTGTCAGGCAGAGGAAATTTAAACATTTTGCAAAATGTTTCTGAACATATTGAGAAGAAAGAGTTATTGTATGCATTCATTCAGGTATAAGCAGGAAAGCAATGAGGCTATGAGAAAGTTTTAGAGCAAAGATGAGAAACTAGACTCAGTGAAATGGATTCCATTTTGAGTTATGTTGTGACAGCTACAGGCAGAAATCTAAGTGTATTGATTGGGCCACGAACCAAACAAAATATGCTATTTTTTACTGACATCTATTTTGAATATGAAAACTGAGTGCACAGTGAAACAGAATGGAGCGAGAGAGTAGGTGTGAACTGCAACTGTTATAAAACAAGAATTTGATGTACACAAATATTCACATACTCTCTGAACTCTTTCACCTAACCTAATGCTAATACGGAGCCTAAACCATAGAAATTATTAGAGATAAAATGGGGCAGATCATGTAGTTTAATGTCTTAATTCAAACGCCCTATAATGCATGTTCTTAATCTGAAACTCGACAGAGTTTACCTGTTCCAGTCATGACAAATGACGTATATCTGTGTCAGTGGCACAATCATTACATATACCAATGGTGTGGAGACATCCAACACATAAACCTTTCCACTTAAATAATAGCACTATCCATCATTATAATATCACTCACAAAATTGCAGGGCTCAGCATTACCCAGCAGTTTCATTTGTATCCATCACTTTGATAAATCATAATTACAATACTAAAATAGATGCTCATGAGGGCTTTGAAAACTCACTAGAGTTAAGATGTAGAGAAAGCTGCTCCATATATATCCTGTCTAAAATTTGGTATATACTGTACAAGTGCTGTTAGGATGAAATGAAAGACCTAAAATCATCAATCAATGTCTTACTCCAGCCATCCAATTGGTTGGAAGTAACCATCCAATTTTTTTCAGCAGAACAAAATTAGGGTGTGGAAGTACAGCTTTCATCATATTTCAAATATTTATTTCACATATTGTCTAAAAATATAATTGTCAAATGAATTGTAAAGATTATAGTGCACATGATGTCTTCATTCTTCAAGAAATTCAAATTAAATGAAATTGTCAAAATGCAAATTCAAATTAAATGAAATGGTAAAAATGCTGTCATCAAAAGATGTGACCAAAGAGGCAAAATCAAATTCTGGTAATATTTTTAAAAGAATCTTAAAACAGTTTTCACTCATGCACAAACAAACACTTTAATGTGAAAAGAATACTTACTTTTACCAGTGAAGGATACTAACAGTCAGATTCCAAGCTCTAAAACTATGGATGTTTGAAAAAGGTGGTTTTGAATTAGGCTTTTCTCAGAGTTATGGTCATGAATTAAACTTAATTTTACTACTCACAGAGAGTAATCTCATGTAAATTACAAAAGTCTTCCCAAGAATACCAACATTATTTACATACAACCATGTAACATCAGGTACTCTAGTATGAGTATTTTTCACCTGGATTTAAGAAAATCTTTGTAAAAAACAATGCTGATATAAAATCTCTACCTTACAGTCCCAGAAACTGGTTTACACTACAAGAGCTTCTACTGGCTTCAAGAATAGACAAGACATTAGTACCAGTAATTCAACATTTATTATCAGCAAGGTAATAACAACAAAAAAGAAAATATGTTCTTACATAATGAGCACAATGGCTTTGAAACACAATAATTACAGGCTCTCCAGGACAATGTAACAATGACATGTCTCCCCATCGTGATGAGGAGCCGGAATATACCATTTCCAAGTGTACAAACACCTATTTTCAGCTATGTTCAGGAAAACTACTGTATCCTAAGTCCATTGTTGCTATAAAAATGAATACAGCTTAGCACAGTCATATAAATTTTTATCACCAGTATGAAGGAGAATATTGAAGTTTTGGAAAGGTCAAAAAGATACATTTGTTCCATGGTGTTTTTTTGTTGTTGTTGTTTTGTTTTGTTTCTGTTTATTTTGGGTTTTGTTTGTTTTCTTTGTCAAAACTATAAATTGGGGTAGATACTTAATATATTTTAGAATTATCAGTAGAGTTGATGAACAGGGGCTAAAGATGATCAATTGTGGTTTACATGCATGTAAGGGCAATTTATCACATTGCTTAGCTAAAACTGAAAACATTTTGATTACTCGAACATGAACATACAATTGGGACAGAGAATTTCCAATATTAGGTATATAATTGTAGACAACATCACCTTAAATGGATATCAATATTACAACAGTTATCTTCTCATCTTGTTCTGCAAGTACCGCTAAAAATCCCTAGTTTGTTTCTTGATTTTGTGAGTCTTCTTTCACAAATGTGGTCTAAAAGATTTGTGTCCTAGTAGAAGCTGTCATTAATAAAAGCTTAAAATGCTGATCTCTAGAGGATTGTCTCCATGGACTTGCCTAAGAGAAATAGAAACCAATCAATGAACCAACTAACCAAAAATAACCAGCCAACCAACCAACCAACCAACCAACCAAAAAAAGCCAACACCATAATTTAAAGGCAGAAATGTAAAATGTTAAAATTAAGTAGTTCATTCCAGAGAGTAACATGGCTCTTTAAAGCCAATTTTGTGTATTAAACTAGCAGAATCAAATTTGATTAATGATCTAGGCTTATATTAACCTTATTTTAAGGGATAGTTGGTTGTTTTGCCTTCCTATTTTCACCATTTACAAAAATAAGTGCCACAGTAAAATGTCCATTGCTTTTTCATTGTATATCTGAAGAAAACTTTTAGTTCATTTCAAGCTGTCTAGAACTCACATATATTTCCTCACTATCTGTTTATTTAGAGTTTTCAATATGATGGATCCAGTAGCTTGGTTGTTGCAGAAGCAGTTTTCTCTCATGTTCATATCCAGTGACTAAGATAAAGTGAGTGACTATTTGTGGCAGATGCAAGGAGACACAGGTGTTTCATCCTACTTGTTAGTAGACACATCCACAGAAGATCATGTTAACAAATCTCTTTTTTTCTGTATCACCATGAAAGCCATAAAATGGACAGACATAGGCAGCTTCCTTTATGCTCCAAGAATGATTCCAGAGGTCAAAATTTAACCAAAGTTGCTGTGAGCTGTATAGGAGGTTGGCTGAGTTAGCAATGCATACCAAGTCCATAGATAATGCAAAGGATTTTAGCTGCCAGTATTGTGAATTAAGTGTCTTCCTTCAGCACTAAAAATCCATGTAGAAAAATTAAAATTCCTGCCTCACTTCCTTATTCTTCGGTTAAGCAATCCCTTCTTTCTTAAATGTCACACTGAATGAATTTAGGCTTGAATTTATTCAAAGTGAAATTTACCAGTCCTTTAACTAAGACTAAATATATTCTTGCTTGTATAGAATTTTTTTGTTTGTTTGTTTGTTTTTCGGGGGGGTCATACTTTCAATGAAAATATATCTTCAGTGAATATTTTTTGTCTTGTTTAGTCACCAAATATATAAAATATCATGTATTCATTGTGTAATTGTTGTTTATTTGACATTTACTCTACCCATTGAAATACATGGTAGGAATAAAACATCAGTTACAAAAAGAATATTGACATTTCATTCCTGCCTTATATTTCAGTGATGCAAATTCCATATTTGTGTACACAGGTACATCACTGAAAACAGCACTGAAACAGAAGATACGGGAAAAGTGAAGGGAATA
Source organism: Cygnus olor (assembly GCF_009769625.2). Taxonomy (NCBI): domain Eukaryota; kingdom Metazoa; phylum Chordata; class Aves; order Anseriformes; family Anatidae; genus Cygnus; species Cygnus olor. The sequence continues at coordinate 76,261,134 of NC_049170.1, forward strand.
TCATTTAAAAGAAAGTGTAAAAAAGGATCATTTTCAATGGAAAGAGGAAAGGACAGATAATTTTAGGTTTACTGTATTTAGACCTGTAATGCAATTCTTTATATTGAATGTTGGTGTAACTCGTGTTTATGGCTTAGACCAGGTTTTCAGTTTAAGGTATTTTCTATTTGAAGTTTTAATTATTGTCTGGAATGTGATAATGCCAATATGTAAATTTACAGTTCTGTTGTGTTAATACTAAAATGCAAACAACCTGTATTGGAAAGTTATGTAAAATGAGAAATCACTCTATAGTTTCTGTGGTGGGTGGACCCTGACCATAAACTAAATACCCACCCAACTTCTTGTTCTCCCCTCCCCACCCTAGAGGAGAGTCAGAAGAGCAGAAGCAAGAAAAGCTCATGAGTTGAGATTAAAAGAGTTCAATAAATGAAGGAAGGAATAAAAAGAGAGAGAAAGAGAAAGAAAAAAGAAAAAGAAAAAGAAAAAGAAAGAAAAAGAAAAAGAAAAAGAAAAAGAAAAAGAAAAAGAAAAAGAAAAAAAAGAAAGAAAAAGGAAAAGGAAAAGAAAAAGAAAAAGAAAAAGAGAAAAAAAAAGAAAAAGAAAAAGAAAAAGAAAAAGAAAAAGAAAAAGAAAAAGAAAAAGAAAAAGAAAAAGAAAAAAAAAAAAAGAAAAAGAAAAAGAAAAAGAAAAAGAAAGAAAAAGAAAAAGAAAGAAAAAGAAAGAAAAAGAAAAAGAAAAAGAAAAAGAAAAAAAAGAAAAAGAAAAAGAAAAAGAAAAAGAAAAAGAAAAAGAAAAAGAAAAAGAAAAAGAAAAAGAAAAAGAAAAAGAAAAAGAAAAAGAAAAAAAGAAAAAAAAAGAAAAAGTGATACAAAAGCAGTCACTCACCATATCTAACAAGCAGACGGATGCCCAACCACTCCCCGAGCAATAGGTGCTCTGGAAAGATTACCGCTCAGTTTTTATTGCTGAACATAATGCCATATGGCATGGAACATCCCTGTCCCAGCTGTGTTCCCTCTCATCCCTTTGCCCACCCCAAGCCAACTCACTGTGGGGCCAGACTGGGAAATGGAAGCTGTGCAAACACTGTTCAGCAATAAAACACTGGTATGCTATCAACACTGCTTTAGTCACAAATCCAAAACACAGCATCATACAAGCTGCTATGAAGAAAGTTAACCTGATAACAGCCAGCCACAGTACAGTTCCTGATTTTGCACTTAGGCTTTAGATCAGCTCTGTGATCACATCAGTTAAATACATAGTCAGACTGTGCTATATGTCATGTGTCAGTGGAAAATTCAATTTTTTTCTTTCAATCTGAATTAAAGCCACAAGCTCTGCATATTACCCCAATGCAAAGTCAGTGGAGTTCTCAAGTGCACATCTAAAGTAGCTTCTGTCTGCCTTTTTTGACTGAAAGCACAGAATATGCTATGAATTAATGTGATGTTGGCTACTGAAAATCTCTTACATTCCTCAGAATTAATTTCTAACACCCAGAAAGATGCTAGAAGCTAGTAAGACAACTTGGGACCAAAAGAAATGACAGCATGCTCACATTAGGCAGGTATCGTACTGTCAGATCATAACATTGTGTACTGTATTACTAAAGAAAACTGCTACTCCCACCATCATAACCCATGCAGAGAGTGTGGAACTGTGGAAATAAGTGAGCTACTGTCATGACAGAAAATGTGTCAACATTAGAAAGAAAAAAGAAAGGATTACATAATTGATGTAATCAACCTTGATTTAAAAAAAATGTAACCTCTAAGTATGTTTCTATGAGTTTGTGGCCATTAACTCATTACAAAAGGAATAGGCAATTTATCAAAGATAAATGATTTTTTCTTTATAGGGCTATAGATAATCTAATATCCTCTGACTTTTTTGACAGTTACTATGTCATCTTTGTGACCTGTGATCTCTATTTCATCAACCAGTCACAAAATGTGATTTGGTTGCTCTTTTCAATAATGATGGATAAAAAAATTGGGGGGTTGTATTGCCATCACTTTCATCCTTAGTTCACTTCTTCAGATTCCTAGGGTTAAGGGACACCTCGTGATATTTCAGATTCTGGTTATGCCCCAGAGCCTGTCTGATTAGGCTGTGTAAAATCTGAAGGCCTTCTTAAGCATATTTACAAAACACTGCAATTAATAGTTTATGTATTACAAAACATATATATATGTTTCAATTTTCATGTTGGTTTAAAACAGAACAGTTCACTTTATTTATTTTTTATTAGGTGATAAGATTATTTGGATATAAAGAAAAACAAACAAACAATTCTATTGTGGATCAGTCCAACCTAAGTGTATTTTGTCTTTGAAAGGAGCTAAGACATCTCTTTTTAAAAATTGAATTTCAACACTAAACTCTGTTTTCTCTTTTATTTTCCACTGCCTTATAGGAGATGTAGTTTCTTTCTCACAAAGAAACATGCAAATCTGCTAGCCAGGAATGAATGCAAATTTTTCAGCCAGCAACTTTAGTAGTGACATTTTCTAGAAGAGGACAATTAGCTATTGTTGTAAACAATAAAAACACTGCTGTAATTTCTTTTTCCCCATAATAATATGTAGAAATACAAGTGACAAATGCAAAATATGAAGACAAAGAAAACAAGAGAAAAACAATAATAGTGTAGTAGTATCAAAAAGAAAGCAAATATTACATGGAGATTTGTGTGTTGGGCTTTATATGTTCTTTGCCTTAAAATAAATAATTTTCTTAAATGTTTTTCACACAAATGATGTCTCCAATTATTGTATGCCACACTTTCAAGTCTATATTATTTCCTCTGATCTTTTAAAATAAACGTTCCAGCTTACTTCTGCTTTCTAAACCATAACACTTCTAAAAACAGTCATACCCTGTGTATATACCAAACTATATTTCCCATAGCTGATTAGCAGTGAGTCTTGAATCTTACTGATCTTCAGCTCTTCAAAAGCTATTAGAATTTTATTTTCTTATATTTAATGTGAATGTTGGATTGGAAAAGGCTATTTTTATTTAATATTTAAATAAATGAATTTTTGGGAAAATTCTCTTGCAATTATTTTAGTGAGAATAAAAAATTAACAAGAAAGAATATTTTTCACTGACAAAATGCTTTGAAAATATTTAAATGTGAAGAGAAGTATTTATGTCATTGTGAAGCATGCACAAAAATACATAAAATTATAATGTTTATGAGAATACACCTTTAGCCCACTTGTCTGAGTTTCAGCATAGTTCTTATTAGAGAAGGAGGCATATTTTTTCACTAGTATATAAGAAAAGATGTTTTATGATTTTTATTGAAGATTTCTCCAGATCAATGTGATGGATGTATATTTGAAGTTTATATTTGTTTCTTCAATGGAAACTTAAAAACAGTGACTCTTGACAAAGGAAACTTGTTTCAATAGTGTAAAGAGCAGAATTTTAACGACAAAAAAAGAGGCAAGAAGTAGAAAACACTCTTTCCTCTCTGAAAATATACTTTCACAGAGAAAATATTCCTGGCACAACTTAGTGATGTGTTTTATCCTGCAACTGCTGTGACTTCCTTGATGTTAAGGGGAGGGGTGTGAGAATACTCTTTGCACTATTTTGAGACTGCTAATAAGTAATATGAAATTAATTACATTTATAAATTAATTTTCAGGTCAGTGTTTCAGGGTATTTATATGTAGAACAGGCTTAAGAACTATAAGCACATGTGTATGTATGTGTGTATGTGCGTGTACACGTAGTTTTACATACATAAATATTCATTAGAAAGTGTTTGTATGACCCAAGCACAGCAGCTATAGAAATACATATTTTCTGTGTTTCAGGTAAGGCATTTGATACTCGCCCATTGATATCATTTATCCAGGATATTGATTCATAAAATGCTAATCATTTCTGTGTGAGGTGAGACAGAAGATTGAGTGTTCGCGATGGCTGTTCCAGAAAAGAGTAAGAATATACAGTGCAGGAGCTGATGAGTTTTCTTTTCTCTTGACATTTTCAGAAATGTAGCTTTGCTTCAAGACAGTTCTTGATCTTGTGTTCACTTTCCTGTCCCACTTTGGACAACATTTGAAACTGAGGATCTGATATACTATCAAAGGCAGAGAACAGGGTTTCCTACAGGAGGTTCCCTTAGAAATATAATTCCCATACAGAATATATGATAGTCTAGGATGAAAAAAAATAATAGATTTTCTGATCTGCTTGATGTGAAGCATCATTCAGAGGTACATAAATGCACCCCAGCCTCCACCAGTAAATGAGAGCTCTTATACAGATTCTGAATCTTAAAGTCTGCACTTACTGACTGTCTTCTTTAAGTGCTGAGTGCTTTGAACAGTGAAGAGGAAGCAAGCAAGACAGGCAAGGGGCAGGCATAAAGGGGGCTTTATAATCTATTTTTAAGACCTTCAATTCAGATGCTGCACTGTGCCCCAAATGTTGTAGCTAAAAGCTATTTCCATTTTCTGCAGACAGCCCTAAGAGACCATCAAAAGCAAAGAGCTGTTCGGCAACTTCTTCCTTCTGAAGGTCCTAATTACACAAACCTTTGTGCTACCAGGCTGCAGCAAGACTATTCCTTGATCTTCCCCTGTTAAAAAAAAAAAAAAAACTGCAAAAAAGTAGATGTATGTGTTGAAATATCAGACGATTCTAATTGCTTTTTGGATAGTAAGAGGGAGCATACTCCAACTTCACTTGTGGTTTGTTCACTTCAGGTTGTGACTTTTGTCTCAAAGTAAAATGCTACTTGGGGAGATCAGTCTGTTTGTAAAAAAAATCTATGCAAAGCTTAGCCAATATTTCCTACCCAATTCAGTCTTTTGAATCACAGCAGATATTAAGAAATAATAAAGGACTGTTCTATGATAATGTTGAATATATCTGTGCACACTTCCAATGAAGTCACAAAACTGTTCTTGTCACTATTATTAGTAAAACTCTCAAACAGAAAGGCTAAGAACAGATTTTCTCCCACAGTTCTTAATGGTTTTGCCTGTACTTAGATATATATTTCATAATATAGTTTGCTGAATTACTTTTAGGCAATTTCAACTCTATGATATTTAACATATCCTTCTTAAAACTAGCTCTTATTTATTTTTAATTTTTAATTGTTTTAAAATATACTTGGATATATTAAATTTCATTTTAAAATACATTTTATATACCAAAATTTGTTAGCTACAGTTAGGCTTTTTATTAAATGTTATTAAATGTCTCAGATTCTTCTCTAAAAAATGTCACATTAATGAGAGAAGTAAAATGTCTTTCATTAATTCATATCAATATTTTACCCCATATGATCACAGAAATGTGTGTGCTTTTTATTCTATCTATACACACACATGAACACACATATTATATGTATATATATGTTTACTAGCAGAAGGAAGTATCACAAAAGATCCATTAAACTTCTATGGAAGGAAATAGTTTGGAGTTTTGCTTATTTGTTTCTCCTTTTTTGTTTTTGTTGTTTTGTTTTGTTTGTTTTGAAGGGGCACAGACTTCAATAGATTTTCTACTTTTAGAAAACTTGTTCTTTGCTGACAGTTGGGCTATAAGTATATTTCATAAACCCTAAAGCTCCCAAGTTGCTGGAAATAAATTGATTTTGTGAAAATATGTGACATACAGGTTTTCAATATGGGTCCTGAACAACCTGTCCCTAAAGTAGTTATTTCCATTTACACCCCTGACCTGCTGGTGTCTTCAGTGGTGCTGTAGTTTTTCATGTACCAAAAGCCACAGATCTGTTTCCATCCTTCTTAATTTAATAAAAACTGCACATGCTTCTATCAGTAAGGACTTTCATTTTTATACTTCGATTTCATGACACCAATGGTTCTATATTTCACAGTGTAGGGAGCAGAATGAAATTACACTGCTCTCAGACTTCAGCAATATCTGGTTTATGTGATTCAGGACCTCCACACAAAGAAGAGGTCACTCTCAATATTTCTGTAAATGGCTCTTTCTGGAGGAGTACATATGGTAAGTCTGACAAAGTGTGATTTGTTTGGTGTGCGTGAAGTGGGGCAAAAGCCCCACATACTTCTGTGAGAGTGGTAAAGTGCAGCTGCATAATCCAAAAATGAATTATTCTGTGAATACCGTTGTTCTGACATAATTCTACATAGGTTGGACAGGTTTAAATAAGAGTTCCTAAATTGTTTTGCCATCAGTTCTCTTGTATCTCCCTGTTGCAGTCTCTGCCAGCAGAGTTTCAGCTTTCAAAAGGTCACAGTTTTGAGCCTCTGCTTTTTATACCTGAGAACAGAAGCTAGCCTTATGTCTATATATGTTGCAGTAAATGACTTGCTATACAGAATCTGAACTATCGGATTAAATTTGGATATTTTATTTTTATTTATTTATTTATTTATTTTGTATACCTAAGGAAATTGATATTTGTACTGAATATTTTAAATACTTCTTCACTGTGTACTTCCTCAGCTCAGATAATACCTCAAGAGTCTTTACTGTAATTGCTTCTCTATAAAACTGTGATTTCTATTGTTTCAATGCCTGCAATTCTCATAGATATTTCTGTCCTCACTCCAGCCATCGAACCGTTGTCATTCTGACAAATGACTTATTTCTCTCAGTAGACTGACTCGTGATGATTCTTCTACTACAGTGACAAAATCAACAGAGAACACAACACAAAATAAGACAAATATTGTAACAAATATTGGTAGGGTATTATCTGAAGGAGAAGTCCATATAATCTCTTCTCAGTGATGAAATGTATAACCAGAGGGGCAGATTCTGACAGTGAGGGTTGCTAAAGGTAGAGGTTAACAGAGTTTCTTCAAACAATATTAGTTTTATTGCATTATTGACAGCATGTGTTGAAAAGAATCATTATGTACTTCTTTGACCGAAAGGTTGAAAGAAGAACAATAAAAATGTTGGTTGCTTGTTAATTTAATCGGATGATAACCTCTAGCACAATGACAAAGCAGAATGACAACAGCATACCTGGCCCTTTGAAAATCCCTATCATGTAGCTTATGCTTCGTGTTTATGCAGCTGCATTTCTTCCTGGACATTTGAGGATTGAGGGGGAAATACTATCACATTTGGCTAATGGACAGTTAGAAAGTTGAATGTTCACTGATGCTCTCTGTCAAATTATAAGACATGGTCATACAATTTTTTATCAGAATGAGATTCAGCTTTTGGGTAATTTCCATAACTAAAAAATACAAAATGTAGTGAACTGTAGCTGATTTTCACATCTTGAAATCCTGAGAGTGCTACAGAAAAAAAATTAGATATAAAACAGATTGAGTTTGTTTCTGCCATTTTGTGACAAACATTCTGTCTGCATAGACATATAAACTGAAGGAATTAAAGGGATTACAATCTGAGATGATGACAATGTTTTTTTTTTTTTTTAACTTTTCATATTTAAGTTGTCAAAACAGGTATGTCAATAACTCATGTAGCTTGTGTATTGTTATTTATCAAGGACAGCAAACAAGAGAAGTGTCTTTGGAATTCAAAAATATATCAAGCCAGAAGGTACACTGACCACCGAAGGATGCAACCAGCTAAATTCATTGTAATTAAAGTATCGGCTCCTCAGTACAATGAATTGTCTTCATAGGCTTTAATAGTTAAAAACAATCTATTAATTCTGGGATTTCTACAGTGAGTTGAAAACCCAATTGCACTAAAATGTGTTACTCTACTGGTTATAATTATACAGTCCTGGGACTTTGTATATTGTTTTGCAGAATGAGTGTGTAGGCCCCAAAGCCCTTTCTGGTTTACTTTCAGAAAGAATTCAGTTATCATCAACCATGCCATGTTTTTGTTATATAAATTGAATTAAAAGGAATACATGAGTTAGGTGTTGTTTGTTTGTTTGTTTGTTTTTTGTTATTGTTTTTTTTTTTTCAGAATCTTTTATGCACTGTATTATAGAAATTGTTCTTGCACACCAAGAATGCTTCAGTGTGTCTTAACTCTTATAAGACCTAAGCACATCAATGGACCAATGTACACAAACAGGTGATTTCACATACTATGTACTTTTTTGAATTGGACGACAAGAAAACAACTGGTTCCAGAAGACAGAAACCCTGATTATTTTTATTAACTTACAAAGAAGCTTGGTATTTATAGTAATTATAACTCATTTTCTAAACAAATCAGTTCTGTCTGCTTATCCCATTTTATCTTGCACTGGTACAACTTCCATCTGACCAAACATGATTGCTTTTCCTACTTATCACTCGATTGCTCTCAGTGATACTATCATTTGCTACCGTCTGATATTAGAAATGTTGTATTGAAACACTTGGTTGAGCTGGGTTAGAAAAAAAAAAACAAAATCTGCTGTAGAATGTAGTGTATGTAGTATAGAATGAGTTTGAATTTAAATTATTACAAAATACACATCTGAGAAAAAAATCCTGTAAACACATGGGTTTTCTACACAGAATTTCAATATTCTTTAATTCCTTAATAACTAGCATGGGGTAAAAAGGAATATCACAACTGCCACCTGAGGAACTTTCTAATCCAGACAAAAGAATAAAGGTATGTACCTGTCTGATATTGACTGAACACTATCCATCCTTCTTCCCTTCCTTCCTTCCTTCCTTCCTTCCTTCCTTCCTTCCTTCCTTCCTTCCTTCCTTCCCTCCCTCCCTCCTTCCTTCTTCTTCATTTCTTCTTTCTCTTTTCTTTCTTTCTTCTTCTTTCGTGTATCTCTCTCTCTTTCTTTCTTCTTCTTTCTTTCTTTCTCTCTTTTTCTCTTTCTCTCCTTTCCCTCTCTCTCTCTATCTTTTCCTCTCCTTTCTCTCTTTCTTTCTCTCTTTCTGTCTTCTTTCTCCCTTTCTCTCTGTCTTCTCTTTCTTTCTCTCTCTTTCTCTTTCTCTCCTCTCTCTTTCTCTTTCTGTCTTTCTGTCTCTGTTTTCTTTCTCTGTCTTTCTCTTTCTTTCTTGGACTTCCAGAGGGCAGACTTTTAGCTGTTCAGGATACTGGTTGGCAGAGTCCCTTGGGAGGCAGTTCCGAAGGGCAGAGGAGTCCACGAAGGCTGGGCACTCCTCAAGAAGGAATCTTAAAGCCTCAGGAGCAGTCTGTTCCCACGTGCCCAAAGACGAGCTGGCACAGATGACCGGTGTTGCAGAACAGAGAGTTGTGGCTAGAGCTTAGGAAAAAAAAAGAGGGTTTATGATCTTTGGAAAAGAGGCTGGGCCACTCAGCAGGACTATAAGGATGTGTAAGGATGTGCAGGGACAAAATTAGAAAGGCCAAAACTCATCTGGAGCTCAATCTGCTATTGCTGTTAAAGACAACAGAAAATGTTTTTATAAATACATTAACACGAAAAGGAGGACTAAGGAGAATCTCCATCCTTTACTGGATGTGGGGGGAAACTTAGTGATGAGAGATGAGGAAAAGGCTGAGGTTCTTAATGCCTTCTTTGCCTCAGTCTTTAGTGGCAAGACCAGTTGCTCTCTAGATACCCAGTACCCTGAGCTGGTGGAAAGGGGCAGGGAGCAGAATGTGGGACGTCACAATCCACAAGGAAATGGTTGGCGACCTGCTACAGCACTTGGATGTACACAAGTCGATGGGGCCGGATGGGATCCACCCAAGGGTACTGAGAGAACTGGTGGAAGAACTGGTCAAGCCTCTATCCATCATTTATCAGCAGTCCTGGCTATCAGGGGAGGTCCCAGTCGACTGGCGGCTAGCAAATGTGACGCCCATCTACAAGAAGGGCTGGAAGGTAGACCCGGGAAACTATAGGCCTGTTACTTTGACGTCAGTGCCAGGGAAGCTCATGGGGCAGATTATCTTGAGTGTCATCACGTGGGACTTGCAGGGCAATCAGGCGATCAGGCCCAGTCAGCATGGGTTCATGAAAGGCAGGTCCTGCTTGACGAACCTGATCTCCTTCTATGACAAAGTGACACGCTTAGTGGATGAGGGAAAGGCTGTGGATGTGGTCTACCTTGACTTCAGTAAGGCTTTTGACACCATTTCCCACAGCATTCTCCTCAAGAAACAAGCTGCTCTTGGCTTGGACTGGCGTACATTTCGTTGGGTTAAAAACTGGCTGGATAGCCAGGCCCAAAGAGTCGTGGTGAATGGAGTTAAATGCAGTTGGAGGCTGGTCACTAGTGGAGTCTCCCAGGGCTCAGTACTAGGGCCAGTTCTCTTTAATATCTTTATCGATGATCTGGATGAGGGCGTCCAGTGCACCCTCAGTAAGTTTGCAGACAACACCAAGTTAGGTGCGTGTGTCAATCTGCTCGAGGGTAGGAAGGCTCTGCAGGAGGATCTGGATAGGCTGGACTGATGGTCTGAGGCCAGCTGTATGAAGTTCAACAAGGCCAAGTGCCGGGTCCTGCACCTGGGCACACAACCCCAAGCAGAGCTACAGGCTGGGAGATGAGTGGTTAGAAAGCCACCTGGCCGAGAAGGACCTGGGAGTATTGGTTGATAGTTGGCTGAATATGAGCCAGCAGTGTGCTCAGGTGCCAAGAGGGCCAACAGCATCCTGGCTTGTATAAGAAACAGTGTGGGCAGCAGGTCTAGGGAAGTGATTGTCCCCCTCTGGTGAGGCCGCACCTCGAGTACCGGTGTTCAGTTTTGACCCCTCGCTACAAGAAGGACATCGAGGTGCTCGAGTGAGTCCAGAGAAGGGCAACGAAGCTGGTGAGGGGTCTGGAGAACAAGTCTTACGAGGAGCGGCTGAGGGAGCTTGGATTGTTCAGCCTGGAGGAGAGGATGCTCAGGGGTGACCTTATCGCTCTCTAAAGGTACCTGAAAGGAGGCTGCAGCGTGGTGGGTGTCGGTCTATTCTCCCACGTGCCTGGTGACAGGACAAGGGGGAATGGGCTAAAGTTTCGCCAGGGGAGGTTTAGATTGGATATTAGGAAGAACTTCTTTACAGAAGGGTTGTTAGGCATTGGAATGGGCTGCCCAGGGAAGTGGTTGAGTCACCATCCCTGGAGGTCTTTAAAAGACGTTTAGATGTAGAGCTTAGTGATAGGGTTTAGTGGAGGACTTTTTAGTGTTAGGTCAGAGGTTGGACTAGATGATCTTGGAGATCTCTTCCAACCTAGATGATTCTGTGATTCTGTGGTTCTTTCTCTCTTTCTCTTTCTCCCTTTCTCTTTCTTTCTTACCTCTTTCTCTCTTTCTCTTCTTTCTTTCCCATGTGTTCTTATCCCAGTTATTTTCTCACACCGAGTTCCACAGAAAGAAAAATTAGCAATACAACAAATTTATATTGTCAGATGTTATGTAATTCTACAGTCTTCTGCATAAAACCCGGAACCTCTTAATTATAATCAACTATTCCCAGAAGGAGTTAGGACATTTACTCAAAAGAGATACAATAATATTATCATGATTATATTATGTATTATATATGTTACCATTATATATAATTATGTTATTGTAATTATAAATTATAATAAACTTTTAACTAAGTGAAGTGAAACTGGAAAGACTGAACTGAGTACACTGGTGTGGTAACAAGGAAGTTAGGCACTGGCTCCAAATTTTCTTCAAAATCTTACACTACGCAGATTTCAATAGCCAATATGCATAAAGGAGAAGTGTTTTAGTTGTAGCTGAGGGGCTCACAATTTAAGAAACATTTAAGTCTCCTGGATTTCTTTATTTTTTTTCCTTCAGGGTTTGAAGATTCTTGATGAAAAATACTTAGTACTCATATCAGTATCTCTGTCTCTTGATAACGCTTCACTTCACTGATAATGTTTCTGTCTCGCAATGCAAAGAATTGTACTGAGACTTGTTAGTGATTAGTCTGTAGCCCTTGGTTTATAGGCTTAGATTTCAGGTTACCAGCATAAATATTCTGTTTGTTTATTGAATGTTTATTGAGGAAAACTTATGAAAAATTGCACATACAAATAATCTATGAAATATTTGTTGCTTTATCTGTCAGAATGAATAATAGGATACCTAGTGGTTGGCTGTAATGTTCACATTTTGTGGATACTATGTAACAGCCTGGAAAAAAATCAACAAACCAAACTAAAGCAAAAACAAAAACAAACAAACAAACAAGAACAACAACAAAAAAAAAAAAACACAAAAAACAAGAACTGCTGTGGTGGTTTTAACCGTGCTAGGCAGCTGAACACCACAACCGCTCTCCTCCCTCCCCCTCCTTAGATGAGGAGGGGAAGAAGTAAAGGAAAGAACAACTCACGGGTTGAGATAAGGATGATTTAATTAAAGGAAAAAAAAATAATTATTAAGGAAAGATTATTATTAATTAAACAATTTACCTAAACAATTTAACTAAACAATTAACAATTTAACTAAAGGGGGAAAAAAGGAAAGGGGAAAAGGGAGGGGGAAAGGGAAAACTAAACAAAACAAGTAAAGGCTATGTGGAAGTACAGAGGAAAGAAATTACTCTACTTCCCACAAATGAGTGATGCTTGACCACATCCTTGAAGCAGGCCTCAACGCACATAGCCGGTGTTCGGGAGGAGGACAGACGTTTTCACAACGAGAGCCCACCCCTCCCCTCTTCCTCCTTTTTCCACCTTTTATTGCTGAGTGTGACATCATATGGTATGGAATATCCCTTTGGTTGGTTTAGGTCAGCTGCCCTGGTGATGTTTCTTTTCTCACATCTTTGCCCACCCCTAGGGGAGTTAGGGAGAGTCCTGATGCTGTGCCAGCACTGCTCAGCAGCAGACACAACACTGGTGTGATACCATTGCTGTTTTAGCTACGAGTGCAGAGCACAGCACTGTATGGGCTGCTGCAGGGAAAGTTAACATCCCAGCCCGACCCAGTACGACTGCTCAGTTCATGTAGTTTATTTAACAGCACATAATTACTGGCAGTCACTCTAATACATATGGTTTTATTTTTGGGTGGTCCTGTGTGGAGCCAGGAGTTGGACTCAATGGGTCCCCTCCAACTCAGGATATTCTGTGTTTCTGTGATTCTGCGATCACTGAACTATACATTCAGGATGACTATCAATAATACAACAGGTAAACAGTGTCATTTAGCCACTTACAAAATGCTAATACAGCTACAAATTTCTAGGTGTATTTCTACAGCTAACCCCAGACAGTTCTAGTCCCACTAGTCATGTAATTAAATTTGGGCTACCAGCACTCCTCCTTTTTGGAGACCCAACCAGTTTTCTCAATGCACATGAACTTCCTACTTCATATCTTAATGTAGAATATTCTGTTAAGTAAACTGAGAAATTTGGTACGTAATCATGATAACTTATTCTTGTTCTGGTCTTGTTCAGAACACTTTTTTTTTTTTTTTTTTTTTTTTTTTTCAGATAGAAAACTTATAAAGTCACTTGTGCTCTCCAGTAAAATGAAGGAAAATGTTTGTTTTTTCATTTCATTATGACCCAAAGCAAAAGTAATCCCGGTTATTTGTTAAGTTAGTGCTTATTTATGTAATGATGATCCTAATAACAGGTTTAGGATATCTATTTAAGATATAGTGTAAGGGAAATTTTATTAAAAAATTATTAATTGAAAATTTATATTAATTAAAGAAATTACTAATTGACCATCATCAGTTTTCCTCCATTAGTAGTTCCATTACTAACAGTTCCATTTCACAACAGTTCCATTACTAACAGTTCCATTTCAAAATATCATAGAATAGAAATATAGAATGGTTTGGTTTGGAAGGGACCTTAAAGATCATCTAGTTCCAACCCCCTGCCATGGGTGTCACTCACTAGACCAGGTTACCCAGAGCCTCGTCCAACCTGGTCTTGAATACCTCTGGGGATAGGGCATCCACAGCTTCTCTGGGCAACCTGTTCCAATGCCTCACCACCCTCTGAGTGAAGAATTTCCTCCAAAATATCTCAAGTATCTCAAAATATCTCAAATATATCTCAAAGGGGAAAATTTGTTACCACATGTACTTAATGAATTACTTTTTCCATTAATATGTCATGTGTGGTTCCTACAGAACAAAATACACTGAAATGCAGACTATCAGAAATAATTTTAGGTACAAGGGTTTAAATTTCTAAGTTGTAAATTTTTACAGAACCATGAAAAGGTTTATATTGTAAGTCATGCTACTGGAGAAAAAGGAACTAAAAAAATAATTACTGCAGGATTCTGAAAAGCATCTAAATTATGTGAAGTTTGTAAAATGTTATGGCATAAATTTATGACTACAATTCAGTTAGTTTCTTGAGAGAAGACATAAACAAAGGGTAAAAATGGCATTTCAGGGTCCCTCTTTAATCTTCTGAGCCATCTATTTTGAAAGAAGCTCAAGAATATTCTATTGGCAGCCTCCACTAAGATGAAGGTCAGAATATAAAGTCGTGCATAAGTTAGAAAGGAAATCAGAAAACATGTCTCAATTTCTATTTTCAAACATCAAGGGCAGATACGATATCTTGAAAGGCAACTATTGATATTGCACTTGTTTCTTTAATACAACCAATAAAATGAGTATTGTGACCAAATACTGAATACACACTAAATAATATTGTGACCAAAACAAGGTGTAGTTCTCTGAAGTTTGCTTCTGTTGGAAAGAATGCAAGCTACAGAACAGCTTCAGCCAGAGCATGAGCACCTTGAGAGAAATTGCTGGCTGACAGCTGAAAAGGGAATTAAGTTTTCAGGTAGAAATTAACAACTTTGGTTTTGTTGTAATATATACAAATACTGAAATAAGATATTTATATATTTTCTTACAATTCTTCTTAAAGCTTCTCTTTATCTTTGTATGAATGGGCAAGTGGTGGGCACTGTTTGTCTAAGAATAGAGCATTTTTAAACTGAATAGGATCCTCAGCAGTTAACTTGAATTGTTAGTTGTTCTAGTAAGAGAGGACTGATATTTCATCCTCATGACAGGACCAGTTTGAGTTAAAAAGCTGATTCTACTCATTGAAGTTAACAGCAAAATTCCTGCTCATTTCAATGACAGCTGGATTGGCCTATAAATGTCCCTTTGTTATGCTTATTCTGCTGTGCATAGTATGTTTTCCTTTAACAACATTCTGTAATTAACAACAATTTGACAGACTGAAAGATCTCACTGTTTCATACTTGTTATTTCTGCACAAAGCTGAATCGTGTGTTTTGTTGATAGAAGGAAATTGCAGTTATGTGAAATGTACTCCTTTTTTCCCACAAAAGAGTTCTTTCAGTGTAACCATATGATGCTCGTACTAAATAACAACTTACTGATTATAAACCCATAAGATTACCGTACTGAATACTTTTTTACTATGCAAACACAAGTGTATCCAGAATTTGCTGAAAATGTCAAATTGTTACTTAAATATGCATTAAGAAAACTAAGCCTCCCTCCCTCTGCCCAATCTTGATCATTTGTTCTGATGACAAGATTTTTCTAAGTGTTAAGAAAAATACTTCCTTGGGATAAATCTTCTGTTTTGTTCCCTCAGCAGGTGAGATTGCTATTTTCCCAACTAGAATTATTTTGACAACTAGTGATTAAAAAGTTCATTTAGTATCTTCTGACTTAATTTTGTTAAGAGATCAAAATGTTGCTTTCAAGTCTTTGACTTCCTTTGCAGAGTGCACGAGTGGGTTAAAAGGAAACAATAGACAATTATTTGGTAGTATAAGTCTTCTATCATTTAACTTCTACTTTGAAATATATTCTACTGTATTTAATTCAAAAGGGTAACCAATACAATTTCCTTCCAAAATATATTTGTTTTCAGAAAAAGGACATAAATGACATTTCGCCACTCATATTTACGCACATCTAAGGATACTTTGATATTAAAATGTTTAAGAAAATTTGAGTGCTTCTGTACTTCTAATCTTATATGAACAAAGGTTTAATATCAATATATACCTTTTGAAATATCAGGTATTTTTTAGATTAATTCATACAGATTAAAATTAGTTTAGACATCAATGGTTTAGCAAATCTTCTTACTATATATCTCTTCCATAGTAGCTCTTGAACCTATTCTCTGTTTTCATAAAGGTAAAACATAAAGATTATTAAGTTGTACTGTATTTTAAGAATATATTCATGAGAGATTTTTATGATGTTCAGACTATGCAAGAAATTGCAGTGTAGCCTGCACATCCCAGGATTTGGCCTTAATTAATATAA
This sequence comes from Cygnus olor, assembly GCF_009769625.2. Taxonomy (NCBI): domain Eukaryota; kingdom Metazoa; phylum Chordata; class Aves; order Anseriformes; family Anatidae; genus Cygnus; species Cygnus olor. The sequence continues at coordinate 76,277,274 of NC_049170.1, forward strand.
ATTGGGCTCCAACAGCAGTATAGTCCCTCACTTTTTCAGCCACACTTCTCCGTGCTGTCCTTTCAATCAAGCCTAGTACCTTTTCAGGTTGAAAGGGAAGCGATTCAAAAAATTATCTGGCTTATTATCTTACTTATTTTTAAAGCATCTTTTAAAGGGCTAGTATGGTCAATATGAAGTCCTTTATAGGCTGTTGATGGAACAAAGGAGAGGTAATATGTAGGTCGTTTGATACAAGAATTCAAACCCCAATGTCAGTGTGGATTTAAATCAGCCTCTGTTGCAGAGCTTCACCATTAAACACCACAGACTCCACCCAGACAACAAACATTGATTATGTGGATATGTCCACCTCAAATACAGAAACTCCAATAGCTAATAAACCAGACACTAAGGAGCTACACTCCTCCTGGAACTTAAGTCAGTTAAAGAGTTTAAACAATTATTTCCTTGCTCTGGGGAGGTCGGGGAATCTCCTAACTCTATCAGAAGACATTTTCTATTGTGTACTAAATTGAAACAGTAATAATTGTTGGTTTTGGAAACAAATCTCTAATCTTTCAGTTTAACGCTCACACTTAAAGATAAGAATTGGGGAAAATACCAAGAATACTAAGTCAATCTATAATATGATTCAGGCTGCAGCTCAATAAAGCATCACGGTCAGCTTAAGTACACGCTTTGGCTTACTTAGTTACATTTTAGTCCATAAAAGAGTCTCACTCAAAGCCTCTGTTTGGATCTGCAGAGGTGTCATGGTTTGCTTCTTCACCTGACTGTATTTTATGACCACAGAGCTCTGTACCATTCTTTCTGTCAAAATGCTAAAGAGACTAAAATTAAGCCTTTTCCTCCTGAATCAACTAACATTTAACAACTCTCAATGAAACGCCTCACACAGTTTTTAGAACAATAAGGAGAATTCACCATGTCTAGTTCAGTATTTGTCTTTTATAGCTTACTTCCCCAATGGTCTTTTCATCAGTCTTCTCTTTATGTCTGTCTTATCTGGCAGAGCATGCAGTGCCTGAATATTTTGGTTCCAACTATAACTATGTAAGACCTCTAAAACATGACTTCTGAAAGAAACAATACACATGCTTTATAATAACAGAGATGCTGATATATATAGTTCATATTTATGACTACAGTGCACAGCTAAGTAGCTTTTCTTTACAGAGTTTTGTGTAAATGTTTGGATTTGGAAAATTAAAGGCTAGTCAGCCTGACCTGGATCAGGCTGCTTGAGGGTGAGGGAGTAAATCTTCTGAAGTCATTTCCAGACACATGAAGGACCAGAGGTGATGGGGAATAATCAACATGGATCTGTGAAGGGAAAATCATATGGCCTGGTAGCCTCTTATGATGAAATGAATGGTTTGGTGGACAAGGGGAGGGCAGTGGATCTTGTCTGTCTTGAATTTAGCAAGCTTTTCCACATTGTTTCCCCAAAAGTCTTCACATACAGTCTGATGAGGTTTGGAGTAGATAAATAGACGCTGAGGTGGACTGAAAGCTGGCTGAACTGCCAGGTTCAAAGGGTTGTGATCAGTGCATAAATGGATGCTTATGACCTTGCTTTGTGTAAGGGACTTTGACTAGTGATTGCCAGAGGACCACTCCAACCTTAGTAATTCTGTGATACCGTCTGATCTGACTACAGGTCACTATTACATATTCTTTCTGATGAAATTCCTGATTTCAAGGGAATTCATCTGATTTTCATTATTTGTTTTGTGCTAAACTGCAAATTACTTATGAATCTAGATTTGACTCTGATATTTGGAAATGTAGTATAGGACCAAAAGACGGCTGTTCTGGGGCAGACCAAAGGTCCATTTCATTTATCGACTGCTACCTGACAGTGAGTAGGATCAGATGTTAAGCAGCAAGTACAAGAACAGTCAAACCTACAGTAACACTTCCCTTGGTGTACTCCCTCACACCAATTTACTATATTCTCTCTTTCTTTTTCTTGATATCCAAAGCCCTTTTATAAATGCCAGATAGGATTTTGAAGCCCACAGATTGAAACATACAGGTGAAAAAGAGATTGGAAAGAAGTGAGGCATAAGGAAGGAATAACTCTGCTGAATTCTTCCCTTGCAAAGCAGTTTATAATCAAAAGACTAAGATGACATGCACTTTGAAATGGTGATCATTCAAACTATTCCACGTTATGTTCTTTGATGGTGGTTTTCCATCGGCTGACCTGCACAGCTATGGAATGGGGTCTACTGAGACTCAGATGAGTATCCTAGTGAGTTGGTCTCTGTATGAGAAAGGTGTTCCTTTTCTTTTGGATGCTGGAGTTTGGTAGTACCACTTCTTCAAAGGACATTGTCCTTTATTCCCTATCTGCTGATAAGTCTACATTTTTTTTAAATGGAAGAATGATCTCATTATATGACCAGCTTTGGGGAGTTCAGTTACAGGTCTAAAACGCTTATGATATAACACCATTCAGTAGTCACAAATTTGTGTTTCCTGACTTTTCCAATCAATTCCAGAAGTCTTATTCAGTGACCATTTTACATGTAGGTTTCCCTCGTTGTAGATAAAATTCAGACAAGGCTTATTAATTTTAGCAACAATCAGATTCTATGTAAATCTTTAACAGTGGTGGAAACACTCTTTTCATGCCAACCACATTCTTTTCTTCTTTCCATGTAGAAGACATCTGGAAGGATTACTAGGGAGCAAGCTGTGCATCATTAACACCTTCATAAAGTTTTCTGTATGCAATTAATAATGTAAGTGCAAATTGGAATGGAAAAGATTGATAGCATGAAGCAAAGCAGTAGCTTCATTTACTGTCTAATAACATAGCAAAGATGACATTTCTAACATAAGGGTTTTTTTCCTAGCATAAATTCTTTTTAGCACAAATATATTTCCTAAAACCCTTTAATATTAAAATACTAAAATATCTGCAAATGAATTAATATAACCATGAAAGATTGCATATTTATAAGTTTTTGAAAAGTTTTACATCACTGCTGTTAATAGATTTGTCTACAAGCTGCTTTTCTTCCCGTCTTTCTGAAGGGCCATAGCTGATGATAAATAAATGGATTTCTTAGAATAAACACAAAATTCATGGCAATGTGTACTTAATGTTATACATGAATGCCTTGGGCATTACATTTTTGTAGCCCTGAGGCACTGATAGTCTATTTTACTATAGCACTGTTAGGAGGTGAAAGCAATGCAGTATCCTTCCATAGCTTGATCCTTTAAAGTCTGTCTTTAAGAGTCTTCACCATGACAGATTATCACTAAAACAGCTTGGTAGCTCAAAAACCTTAGAACAGCTTCAGTTGCAAGAAAAATATAGAGATGTGAAGGAAGATACAATTCCCTTCTCCTTTGTACACATCGTGAGATATCCTTGCAAAACAAAAACTTTCCAGAAAAAAAAAATAATAAATTCAAATTATTACTCTGTCAAGGCAGTCCGTTACACACATCTCAGCAGAAACTCCAAAAGAGGATACATAAACAGAGGAAAATATTACTGTCTGGTGTCTTTCTGATCATGACAGCAATAATGTGTTTCATGCATTATAGTTTAATAACACCCAAGTACTGAAAACATCCATAGTTTCTTACTTATGCTGGATTTTATTTGTATGCTATCTGCATAGACTTTAGTAAGATTTTGACACTGTTTCCCACAGCACTCTTCTGGAGAAACTGACTGCTCATAGCTTTGATGAGCATATGCTTTGCTGGAAAAAAAAACTGGCTGGATGGCTGGGCCCAAAGAGTTGTGGTGAATGGAGCTAAATCCATTGGAGGCAGGTTACTAGTGGTATCCCCCAGGTCTCAGTGCTGGGGCCAGTTGTCTTCAATATATTTATCAGTGATCTGTATGAGGTGATTGAGTGCACCCCTCAGTGAGTTTGCAGACGACACCAAGTTGGGTGGGAGAGTTGATCTGCTCAAGGGTAGGAAGGCTCTGCAGAGGGATCTGGATAGGCTGGACCAATGGGCCAAGGCCAACTGCATGAAGTTCAACAAGGCCAAGTGCCAGTCCCGCTCTTGGGGCACAACAATCCTATCCAATACTACAGGTTTGAGGAAAAGTGGCTGGAAAGCTGCCTGGCCGAGAAGGACCTGGGAGTATTGGTTGATAGTCGGCTGAATATGAGCCAGCAGTGTGCTCAGGTGGCCAGGAAGGCCAACAGCATCCTGGCTTGTATCAGAAATAGTGTGGCCAGCAGGACTAGGGAGGGGATCATCCCCCTATACTTGGCTCTGGTGAGGCTGCACCTCAAATACTGTGTTCAGTTTAGGGCCCCTCACTACAAGAAAGACATCGAGGTGCTGGATGTGTCCAAAGAAGGACCATGAGGCTGGTGAATGGTCTAGAAAAAAGTTTGGTGAGGAGTGGTTGAGGGAAGTGGCATTATTTGGCTTAGAGAAAAGGAGGCTTGGGGACACCTTATCACTCTCCACAACTACCTCAAAGGAGATTGTAGTGGGTTGGGATTCAGTCTCTTCTCCCAAGCAACTAGTGATAGAACAAGAAAAATGTCTTCAAGTTGTGCCAGGGAGGTTTAGGTTGGATATTAGGAAAACTTTCTTCACTGACAGGGTTGTGAGGCATTGGAACACGTTGCCCAGAGAGGCAGTTGAGTCACCATTCCTGGAGGCCTACAAAAAATGTGCAGACATGGTGCTTAGGGACATAGTTTAGTCACTTGGCAGTGATAGGCTAACAGTTGGACTTGATGATCTAGAGGTCTTTTCCAACCTAAATAACTCTATGATTCTGTGAACTACCAGTTTCAGATGACCTCAAGAAGACGATATTTCTGCATTAACACAACATGCAACAATTTTTTCACTGAACTATTTAATTCTCCTAACATGCATCACAGTCTTTACGAGCTGAGGAGTCTATAAATTGAGGAAAAGAAGTATAATAGAAAAGAACTGAGGAAAAAAGGAATGAGGAGTCTGGAGAGACAAATTCTGGTCTTCTTTATTACATGTCACTGACCAGGAACAGATATAAATCATGGAAAACTCTTCTGGGAAATTCTGCTCAGTTATCTGCGGTTATGTAGTCGTGATCTGATTTGGAGCTGTGGTAACTTCTGTTGAAGTTGTATATATTTATGATCCAAGAAAGCAGGTGGTCTCTCGTTCGACCCTCTTGTTTGGGGAGCCAAGAGGCACTTGGCCATGGGCAGCCAAGGCAGTCAGTCTCCCAGACCAGTCCAGGCCCAGGCCCCACAGACTCTGCAACCCCAAGGCACCACAGGGCCCTGGGCTTCTGCTAGTGATGGCAAAAGTCACATTCAGTGTCTTGTCAGTAATCTTGGTGAACGGATAGGCCCTGCCCATCCCAGCCTGGCTGGGTGCTGTGACAGGACCCAGGCTGGGGTCTGCTGGGAGGGAGCCAGGAGAGGATAGGGTGAGGGCCCCCTGCTGCAGTTGGGAGCCTCCTCAGAACCCTAGCCCTCCGCCTGGCCTTTCTCAACTGGTTGGGGACAGTGGCTGGCATGGTGCCCACCGTAGAGGGGAGGGATTCAGTAAACCAGAGGAGATACTGTCTTGTCTGTCTGATTAAGACAATGCCTGCTTAACAGCTGTTCTTTCTGAATGGGACAGCATTTTAAATCACAGGAGATTAAAAAAAAATAACAAAAGGATATGGTAAGAATGTTTAAAATGAATGTGATATGCCTCTGCTGTTTTATTAAATAATCAGTGTTCTCTTAATTGCAATTTCACATTTTATTTTCCAAATTTTTTTTTAAGTCTTTCATATTGGTCAGTCAGATGTTTATGGTACTTAATTCTAAGGACCCATGAAACAGAAAAGCCCATGCATATTCAGTCAGCTTCTTCAAGATATTGTATTTATAACAAAACAGAACAAAAATCCTTTAATTCAATTAATATATTTATCAATTGCTATACATTTTAAGCCATAAAGATGTATGAATTTATTCTTAGATAATTAAAAGTAAACATTTATCTCTAAGTAAACATTAAAGTCACTTATTTTAATAATGTTATTTGAAGGTTCAGTTGGTTATTTATATCTTAGTGTTCCTCAGGTCCTCAGCACATTAATTTATTTATTTCAGTCTAATCTTTTTTCTTTTTCTGCTTTGATTTAAAGTTTCATCTTACATACAGAAAAGAGTAACTTTATTTACATTAGTAGTCTGATTTAATTTATTTGGAGTACTTGCAATTGCAATTATGCAGTGGTCTGATTTTAAAAATAGCAAGGTTTTACAGTATTATGCAAATTGGCACATATTTTTTAGACATAATATATACGAATATTTAGAATTTGGCAAATGGTTTGTGAATAGTTATCAACATATCAAATTCAACATTTAAGTTCATTTTCAAATAATTGATTCAGTTATGAAAAGTTTCACTTGAAAGAAAACCAAGCAAAAAGGTTGAAATATCATAGAAGGATGGGTAGAGTTATTTCTTTTTCCACAATATGCCTTGAACTGTTGATGTTATACAAAATAGGAAACCCCAAAAAATCATAGACATTAAAAATATATTTCCTTCTTTTTCACAGACTAAGGAGACAGAAACCATACTAGGGTAAATGTTATTAAATCCTTTTCTTATTCACACAGCTGTTTTCACAAAAGGCAATAAGGTTAGTCAAACATGGTTTGTCCCTAGTAAAACCAAAAAGAATCTTCTTCTTACCTTCTTTTACTTCACACGCTTGGAAGTAAACGCCAAGAGAATGTACTCTGTGATTTCTCCAAGGACTACACTGAAGGTGACTTGCTGGCATGGCCCTGGATCTTTGCTTTTGTATTCCTTAAAAAAGTGAGTACAATATCATCTTCTGTCTGGTGATGTGGGACCCCTTCCACTTGATAATTTTTTTTGTAGATGCTAAACAGAAGCCTCACTATCACATCAGAAAACTTTTTCAGCACTTTAAGGTGAACCCCATGTGATGCCATGGATTTGAATGCATCCATAAACTGTTGCTTTCCCATATGTGCCCAGGTATCATTTATGAAGTTGGAAGTAGGTAAGTCATGGACTTTGTTAGCCTTTTCCAAATTGTCCACCACTAGCTTTTCTCCCGTATTTACAAACAGATCTCTTCCCTGATTTTTCTTTTTCTGTGCCCATCTTGAAGATTTCCTACTTGTTACACGTTATGACTAGCTCATTTTAACGTCATCTAGTCTCTGGCTTTTCTGATTTCATGCACAAGTGTACAAGCAATACTTTAAGGTTCCCTCATCCTTGCCCATCGTGTCTCCACTTCCTTTATACTTTTTTCTTTTGCAATTTAGTTCTTTTTGAAGGCCTTTATCTAGCAAGGTGGGCCTTCTAGTGAAATCCCTGGCCACCCTGACGGTTACAATAGCTTGTTATAAATTCTCTCTGTCTCTTAGATAAACCATGTCTCATAGGCACCTTTCTACTTCATGGCAATTACTCAGGGTATTCTGCTCAGCAATTCCTTAAATAAACCAAGCTAAGTCCAGGCTGTTAATTGTACTGCTTACCTTCCCAGATCCTTCCTTCAGATCCTAAACTCAATCAGTTGATGGTTATATTGTCCCTATTTGCAAGCACCAGCACAAGGGGAGCATTAGAGTGGTTGATTTCTTCCACTCTTTGTGAAATTATCACCAGCTTAATCTAGGAACCCCTTAAATTGCTTGGACAGTGCTGTGTCTTCTTACCATCAGATAATTGCATGGTTGAAATTCCCCATGAGACTCAGGTCTTGAGATCAAGAGACTTCTACTAGTCATGTACAAAAAGCCTCATCCAATCCCTCCTCTTGGTCAGGTGGTTTGCAATGGATCTGCACCAGAACACTGCACTGTTGCTTTACCTCTGATCATAGTTTGTAAACCCTCAGCAGACCAGTTCACAGTGAAGGACCTCATTTACTCACCCTCTTATATTTCCCAGCCTTTCCTTCCTAAAAATCTTGGTAAGTTTATTTTGTTCACGATAAAAGATTTTTTTTCTTCTTCTTCCATGTCCTGTAAAACTAATTATGCTTTAAAGCACACACAGATTCTGACAGAAACTTAATGAAAGAGAACATAAAAAAATGTTAATTATCTTGTTAGTTCTTGATGAATTACTGTCCTGTTATTATGCAAATAATGTACCTATAGTTACTAAAGCTTGTAAATTTCATCATCTCATTGTCTGATATCTGTTGACAATTCTGCGACAATAATCAGTTATTAAGACTGACCTTTATACAACCAAAATGGTAGAGTTTAGCAAAATCATCTCAAACACAAGTATTACTTTGGATTATTCAGATTTCTCAGAACTTCCTTTTCCTTTCCTCTCCTTTGTGTTTTCTCTCCATGTAGACCACAGTACCACAATACGTAATTCTAATAGTTTGTGCTCATATTCTATTAACACAACTGTAACTCATTTACTGAATCTCCCTAAGAAATGGAAGAGCAAATATAACCATGGAAACACTATAGACCTCCCTCAGATATGCTTAAAAGCAGTATATATTTCCATGCTCATTTAGCTTTTCTCAGTATTCCCTTGTGTCATTTCAGTTCTTTGCAGCTTTATTTATTACAGTACAAGTAGAGAGAATTGCTAATGGGTAAAAAGGTTTCGGATAGAATATTTGTCATTTGTGATGGAAGACTGAGGAATTAGATAATGAAAAATGCTATTTATACATTACTTTTTCATTATATAATTTAAAAATTAGCTATCTGATTTCATTATCATAAAATAATCTTGAAGTTTTGAGTCTGTGTGACAAAGCTTTAAACTTCAGAAAGAATAAAAACACTGGATTTTGCTGCTGTCTTTAAATCTGATTTTCTTCAGTCTATCACTGATAAGGCTGATAGATTTGAATCTCACTGATATTTGATTCTCATAAGTTTTCTATAATATTATACTTGCTTCCTGGTAAGTTACTGCTATGGTTTTTTGTTTGTTTGTTTGTTTGTTTGTTTTTTTCCTACTGATGAAAGACTTGGTGTTTCACTTTTACTTCTATTCAACATTATTGAATTTTACTGAAGATAATTCTTGCTATTATATTGAAGATAATTCTCTGGAATTTCTAAGGCAATGTACAAATACTAACTAGTATATCCTCATGTTAAATAGTTCAATAGTATTATCCCTATAGTTCAAGAAAAAAAATTAAGAAGTGTTTCAGTTCAGGTTTGGACTCATTTTTCAAGTCCTAATAAATACAATCTATCTTTGTCCCCGCTCAACTTTAAAAGTAGCTGAATATGGATCTTGAATGTCAGTGTTCAAGCCAGTAAATCCCAGGAAATGGGCAACATTTATTCCTGCATAGGCTATCACCATAATCAGTTTAACAGGTAGATTCCACATGCCTTTTTAACTTAAATTTATTGATCTTATTACTATTGGTTTTGCAGACTAGCTTAATCTAGTTTAATGTTCTCCTTTGCCACCTTTGTGATTTAATCAGAAAATTCAGTCATTTTGAAGCTCTTCCTTATCTTACTGTAGATTAGTTTTCTACAATAGAGGTACAGTTCTTTCTGTTTTCTTACTGTGCTGAGTCTTTCTTTTTGCACACTTAGCATTTTTATCAGTTTGGTCTGCCTTGCCACTTGCATTATTCTCCTAGAAAAAGTTCATATATTAAGTGCAAATCTCCGGGCAGATTTTTGCATAAAAACTCAGTAAGTGCACAACAGCTTGACATTTTTTTTTTTTTTTTTTTTACTCTACTACAAGCCCTGAACCTCTAAGGTCATCTATTAAGCCCTTCTGTGTTTTTTTTTTTTTTTAAATTACTATTATTATTATTATTTTTTCAGGCCTCCATCGCTTCAGCAAATAGATGTTATGCATGACATTTAATTTCTACAAATTTTGTACATTTTTACTAGTGAGCAAATCAACATAAATTTGAGACATATTTTACCAGTCGTTTTCTTTTATTGCAGAAGACATTATGATTTTGTTTATATATGAAAGGCCTTGTGTCAACTGGAAGACTCATGGTGGTATCTTAGACCCAGATGTAAAAATCATTGCAACCATTTTAAGTACATATGTATAAATATTTTTCCACTGTCTGCAAGGGAGAAGTGAGAAATGAAAAATATATATATATATATTTTTTTTTCAGCTGAAGATCAAGGCCTTGACCAGAAGAGGGGGTAAGGAAGAAGGAAAAAATGACACACATAACTTCAGATCTAAATGCACTGTTTCTAAGAACAGTGAATGAAGTGAGGGAAAAAAAGAAAGAAAAAGTAATATGGACTGTACGGAAAAGCCTCTTAAGAAGCAGAAGGAATTAATATTTTGGGAGACAGGCTGACAGGCACTACTAAAATAGATTTATTAAGAGAAATTTCAAACTCCACTTCAGATTCCGTTTGACTTGTGTAGAAAAGATGAGGTTTGGTACTAGTTACATAGTACTTAAAAGAGATAGTTGCAATACTTTTAAGGTAAAATGGCATGAAGATATTTCTTTTTTATGTTATCTTTTATCACAGATCTGAATAGTGTTCAACACTGTTCACTCACCCAGCCATTAGAATGAATACTTTACTTTCTGGCAAGTTGGAAGAAAACCAGTCTTGCCAGAATGCAGGAAAATGGGCTGTTCCTAGGACTTCTAAAAGGTCATCCTGCTTTTACTTTTGGAACAAATTTAATAAGTGAGGTACTAACAGTAGTTAGTTACAAACGTGTGGGACTCTTGAACAGTTCAAAGCTTTAGAATAAATATTTGAAAAGAATTTCTCAGGTAATTATAAGTAGCTGCTTTCTTTTTAAAACGTAACAACTGTGTATTGAAGTGTACTATAATTCTTAAAAGTTTGATGGCAAATCTTTGGGAATTTACAGCTTTGGTGAAAGGATGTTTATGGTCTTCTTGTTTTCAAGATGAAAATTACAAGATCCATTATATAAGGGATTTAAGATGATGCCATACGCCATCAACGTATTTTAGCAAATTTTGTTTTGATAGTTTCTCTCACAAATCTGATGTAACATTGAAGATCTTACTACAAAAAAAGGATTTGTTTTCTGTCAAAAATCAGCATCATGGTGAAAGATATACGATAAAAGCAATATATAGCTGTTAGTTTTTTAAAAGATGAGAAAAGAAAAAAAAGAGTTTCAAAGCTGTCTTTTTGACAGAAAACCAGGTAGTTTGCAAATATTGTAGACAAGCATCATTTATCTATAAAAGAGTGCTATAACACAATCACATATACCATAACTTCTGCACATGCCTCTGTACAACACTGAAGAAATGTAGAATATATTGATTAAAAAAATTGTGGACTTGATATTATCTATAAGACATGGTGTTCTTTTCTGGAAATAAATTCAGCTTCCAAGTTAATGGTAACTGGCATGCAGCTCTTTGCTGACTCTTTTTCACAAATCCTGGGAAACAGATGAAAAGAAGAAAATTAAACAAAACAAAACAAAGCCAAGGGAAAAAAAAAAAAAAAAAGGTACAAGTGGCCATGCAAAATTCAGTGGTGGAAGCTTCTTTTTGTTAGTTCAGGGCAATATAATAGACTCCTTGTCCACACTGAAAAGGAAATACTTATCCAGGGAATTCTGATGTTTTTTCACACAACTTTCATGAGGATCAAGAACTTTAAGGAACATATTTTCTAATACTTCTTTATGCTTTACATTCAAAGGTTTATGGTTCGTGTAATTCACTACATGGTCAATATTACTGCTCATCAGGCCTATGCAAAGTAATGTTTCTGCTGTTTCTTTTGGTCTGAAACCATTTTCAATCCTATCCTGTTCAATGTCAACTTAGGTGAACTATTTCATATCCTAGCGTAGAAGGGAAAAAAAACAGTATGAGTATCATTAGCAATACTGTCAGGTGCTGTATGACTTGGCTTTAACAGACAGAAAAAAAAATGGAAAACAAACAAACAAACAAACAACAACAAAAAAACAAAACCCCTTCCTCTCGCTACTGTTTATTTATTTATTTTGAGAAACCAGATTGTAAAATTCTATTTTTAAACAGGCAACTCACAAAAAGTAACAGAAACCTTCCACAAAAAAAAAGAAAAAAAAAAAAAAAATAACTTTTTAAAAGGTTAATTATTTTATTATCCTTTCCTATTTAAATAAATAATAATAACCCCAAACCCCTCTAAAGGAAAAAGCCAAAAAAGAAAGCCAGAAGAACTCTAACAGTATAAAGTATTCTTCTATTTCAAAGTACCTGGATTTGGGAGAGATAACAGCAATCTTGAACTCTCTTAAGTTCCAGAAGTAAAATACTTCAGGAAATTGTTTTTGAATTGCTATGATAGGTGATATAAATAAAACAATTTCTTCAGCAATGGCACTTTGAGTATGTGAAATGGCACGTGTAATAGGTACTTGCCTGATGGCATTGTGCTAAACTAACTGGTCCAATTAACAGCATGGGGCACTTCTAAGATTAGTTGAAAATCATTAGTTTATTTATGTGTTGGTTTTAAGTATTTGAAAGTGTGTGCTGTATTAATGTTAGATTTCTGTAAGTGATACTGTTACTAAGTGGTAATAAGCTTTTTTTTTTTTTTTTTTTTTTTTTTTTGGTGAAGGTAAGATGCGATATGGGGACTGTGCTTTTAATTGCTAAACTTCCTAAAGAGTCTATACAGCTCTTATGTTTTGCACAGCAGGTTACACAGTCAAACAGATCTCTCTTAAAGCTTTTGCATGGAATGGTCAATGAATACCACAGAAGTATAGTCAGGAAAGGTACAAAATTTATATTTACATATATATGGGAACAAGCACAAACAGACATGTGACAATACAGTCATTTAGGTTGCAAATATCCCAGAAAAGGCATATACATAAATGTGACATTCCTTCATTCAAGGTGGTAATCATATACACATAGTACACAGACAGAAAAAAATCTAAAACATCAACAGGCACTTGAAATTTCAAGATTTTATAAGATATGCAGATACAAATATGAAGACAGAGTAATTTGAGTAGGTTGGTCTGGTCAGTTTTGGAATGTGTCCCACTACTTAATTGTAGGAGGGATTACACTAAGAGCATCTATTTAATTTCAACATAAATTTGAATTTTATCAAAAAGCACAGTCCCACCTTTCTTCTTCTTCCTCTAGCCTGGCATTTCTGGCATTTCTGTGTCTGATCAGCAGCAATTTATACAGCTACTCAGGTCAGGAAACTGACTTCTCTCAGAATTAATTTAGCTTATTCATCTGGCTTGTTACATGCATAACTGCTAATACAGACACAACAACAATCTTGGTACAAGACCAATCCTCTCAACAGCAGCCCATACTTATATTGGGTGAACCAAGTAAGGCATTTCAGCATGAAATGTAATGCAGCCTAACCAGAATGCTAAATGTAATTACATGATAATAACGATCCCTGTAATTTCAAATAGATTAAAAACCGCGAAAGTATGCATCTATTTGTGTCTGAGCTGATGGTGGAACATATTTGTTGTGCTTATGCATTGAATAAGTATGACAAGCCAGCTACAGACATATAATGCAAGTGTAATAGCTAGAAATATAGAAGCTTTAGGCAACAACTCAACTTACAGCATCATGTGCCTTCAAAGTATAGTTATAAGCATTAAGTAGTGTCCATAACGTTCCTGTGAAAATAATGTGCCCTGTTTTAAACATTGTAATTCAACAAGCCTACTCAAAGGTATTCAGTCTGCAAGAGCCAAAATTAGGATTCAGGGTGTCTTGGATATCAGCTCTGTTTTCAGGCCTGTAGAACAGCCAATTAATTGAAGAAAACCCATGCAGAAATGAACATTTCTACAGGTTTATAGAATTCAGAAAAACAAAACCATTAAACACACAGGGTGGTCTTTTGCACTGACAAGTCTTCTTGGTCAGTTGTTTAGTTTTTCTGGCAACGTAAAGATGTACAAGGAGTATGGAAGTGGTTTTGCATAAACAAATGCGGGCTTTCTGCCTTACTGTTCTTGAAGATGATGTACTTGAACCTAGTTATCCTGAAGTCACATTGGTAAAACATCGAGTGGTTGTCTATCAGGAAGGCTTTTATTAAGGGAGAAATGTGTACTTTTGAAAAATGCTAGCCTTAAGACTTTTTTATTCAGCCCCATTCTGTGCTTCTCCTATGCACCAGTGACTATGTTCCAAATACCTAAATATACACCAGCCTACATAGAAGTTAAGTAGCTATACTGTCTTAAAAAAAGGAAAAAATGAAAAAAAAAATCTGAATCTTTGCATAATGATATACAATTCAAATTATTTGTCCATATTTTAGTCTTGTCTTCCACTTTTAAATCTATTTTGTCCTTTAATATTCATGTGTATTGCTAAAAGCGCTCTCTTCACTGAAAATATTTCAACTATTTACTGAGAAAATATTGTAATAATAACATAAAAAAATAAATAATGGTTAAAAAGCTTTCCTATTTGTGTTTGCAAACACCTAAAAGAGAACTGATCTTTTTTCTACAGGTAAAAAATATTGAGGAAGCTAAAATAGTTTTAAAAAAATATATCTAATATGCACCTGGTATTTGAAAGCCCAGAAATAAGGCAAAGAAAAAGGACTACTGCAGTAGCTCATGACAACTGTAATAATCAGAAAGGAAAAAAAAAAAAAAAAAAAAAAAAAAAAAAAAAAGAACTCAGAACAAAGGTTAGTACATCGAAACTGTAGTAAACTGTTGGGAAGGGATTTAAGTTAGTCTACATCGTTCCTTGCTCGGTTAACTATGAAAGAATGAAGTACTTTTTAATATGGCATTTGATGTCCCAAGTAGTTAGCATTGCCATGGATTTCTGAACTCAACGTTAGAGAATGTGAACTGTAAAATTAAAATAGCTGATAGTTGTTTAATTCATATGGTGAACATTTCACATTTTATTATCTTGAAAAATACACTGCAGTGTCTCTGTTTAGCTGAGGGATTGACAAGCACCCTCTAGGTCACTGAATCCAACCCTGATAGTTACCAGCATGAGGAATCTTTTTTTCCAAATGGCTTTGCAAAGTGTCTGCTTTACCTGGCCTTTCACTTGGACACCCAAGGACCACTGCTATCACTTAAGTTTAAGCACCGAAGTTTCAGGATTACATTAGGACACAGGAAAAATGCAGGACATCTTAAGGCATTCCTTGGATCACAGTTTCCCGAAATATCAAGGAATGAAGTTAGAAGCATGCAAAACTTATAGATAACAAATTTGCATACACTCTATACGTTGTGGTTTCCTTTCAGCAATTTATTAACCCCCAAACAAAGATAAATGAAACATTTAGGGTGGTCACTAATGGGGAGACAGAATATTGGTGTTTAAATTAAATTAAATTAAAGCTGACATTAAATACAATGAAAATTTAAAGTGAGCTTGGGAAGCATGAGCTTCCTAGAATAAAGATATTGGAGCTTTTGTCACATGCATACACGAAAATATATTTGACACCTTTTTGTGAAATTCTTATGAAATCAATAAACTGATGTTATAAATATGTGAGCTGGGGGGGTTTCAATAAATACTTTTAGATTTCCGTGCTCGGTTCCTTTAGCAGCAAAAACAGTTCTAGAAGTCAGCAAATACTTATAGTTCCCACCACCCACAGTATGTCACTCTGCTTTCATGCAGGTTCTGTGAACAATTCTGTTAGATTTCATGTAGTGCACTTAAAATATCATACTGTTGATTTTTACTATTTGAAAAAGTACATATGGTACCATGATACCAGAGATCAGTATAAATCTTTCATATTTTTAAACTGGAGTTTTAAATTCATCAATCTAGATATACTTTGAGGGAATCTGCAGTTGTGACCAAATACAGATTTTTTTTTTTTATTTATTTATTTTTATTATTTATTTATTTATTTATTATTTATTTTTGTGCAAAGACAGAGAGAGTTTTATTTATTGTTTGTAATTGATGAGAAGATCCATTGGCATAATTTTGTCTGGAAAGTAATTTCATCTTAACTTTTTTTTTTTTTCTTTCTGATTCTTCAAGATGAAATAAAAATGTCTTGTATAAATTCTAGTCAATGAAAATAACACTTTTCATAGTTTTACAGCATTAGTTTAAAGAACACTGGTGAAGGATTCAAGTTAGCTCACTTGAGCTGAAAAAACATTTTGAAAGAAATACACAGTGATGATAACCAATATTTACAAACATTGAACTGCTTAACAAAAATTCTGTTAATTAAAACCACAAAAAATGCAGCTGAAACTTTTTGCTTTCTTTTTTCTTTTCCTGTACAATTGCCACATGGCCAAGAATTTTGTGAACAGTCTAAGACTACAGATGAACAGCCAAAAGTTACCAGATCTGTGCAGGCAATAGTAGCCACTATTTTACAGAACTTCAAGTAATTACAGGATAGCCTCTTGGCAGCTGGATTTCACTTCACAAAAGTGATGATGCTGTACATTAGACCTGGCATGCAGTGAGGGAAAGTTCACTTGTCTCAGGTGTCCTAGAGGTTGTTCATCATTTAGATCACACTGGGAGTTGGTTAAATTCACTGCTCACTCTCCAAAGACCTTAAAGGAGCTATTAGTTCAAGGAAAATTCAAACCCTCTTAAGTCCTTTATGAAAACAAAATCAATGTGGATTGACAGCTTGGAAGATTTAAAAATTACTATTTATCAAGTACATTTTATAGAGAAATTAGATTTCGGAAGAGTCTCACTCTGCATCCCACTAAGCAAATGTAATAAACTTTCTTTTATGATGCCCTTGGGAGGAAATACTTCACTAATGAAAAAGTCATGATTTGTATATTTTATGTTGCCTTAAGGAATGTCCAATGCTATTAAGATTGCTAGTCCCCTTCTGAAGAGTTTGGATATCGTTATTTTTGATTTATATGTACCACATATAATGCTGGTTTGGTCTTCAGAGACATTCTTTCATATAGCTGGAACAGCATTATGTACCACTTCACTTCTTCAGGCATTTCCATCATTAAAAACTTCATTCAATTCATGTGTGAAACAGAGGGAAGAAGTAAGGTAAATGAAGACTTGGCAGCAAAGAGCTTCTTGTGGTAGGATGTTAACACATTTGATGTGTTTATCAGATTTTGTGTTTCTGCATAACCTTTCTCTTTAACATTCACTGAGAAGTTACAGTTTGTGTTTTGTTCTTTCCTATAACATTCTGCTTTATTGTTCCAGTGGGAAAAATCTTTGACTGAATTGTTTATTATAGTAACGGAGAGCCATTAATGAAACTGAATGTCTGTTGACTGATGAGGATTTACTACCTCTAGTTAATGGGGAGGAAGAGATCCACTACTCTAAAATTGTGGCTCCCTCCCCATCCTTTAGAACTGCAACTCTTGTTCTATGAATCACTAAGCTAGTAAGAGGTTTTTGTCTGGATGTCAACAATATTGCCTTCATCCAACACTAATGATCTGTTTCCACATGTAACCTCTTATCTGAACAGAACCTATCATGTTATACAAAATCCACCTTCTGTTTCCAGCTTCCAGATAACCCAACTTCTAGGAACTAACCTTGTCATATTCTGTTCCTGTTTCTGAAAGCAAATACATAGATTCTGACAAGTTAGGTGTCATGAGACAGCAGAGTCTCTTCATCGCATCCCAAGAAAGTGATTAATGTTATACTGCTCTATTTTTACCAGATAATAGATGCACTGGCTGATTTCAGGACTCTTGTTATACCCAGATGTGAAGTAGCTTTTCAGCTTACAATATTAGCTCTCCTATCTGCTCATATTCCTTTGAAGAAAACCTGTATTGTTTTGTAGCAACTCATCCCTCACATAGCAAAAAAGGAAGTCACCTGTGTTGCTGCTTTCATAAGGCTACCACTAGACTATGAACTAGTTAATTTCTGCAATACAAACTCCTTCAGTCCTTAGTGTAACACTGAGTCATGAAAATACTATAATTGTTGATGAAGTTCATCATTTTTGAGAATCTGAATTAAAGATAAGTAGAAGGTTTTCTTCTACTTAATATTCTTTCCACCTTTATAGCATGTCCATCCTTTGTTTTTCCCATTGCAGGTCCCTATTGTTAGGCTCCAAAACATTTGTTCAGTTAAAACATATTTTTCCCATCATTAGCTTATGATTCATCACTTTTTTTTCTTTTTCTGCAGTGTTGCAAAAACACAGAGAATTTTCACATTTTTTGACTTAATAATGCCTAAGCTCAAAACATTTTCTATCAGACAGAACACCATTAAGAGTGTAATGTACAATCCGAGGCTGTAAATTTGAGAGAACCTTTGAGAGTTTTACACAGAGCAAGATCACGTCATCATCCAAGGTTGACACAAACAGTTTTATAACTGTTTTGTAACTATTAGGTTGCATATCAAGAAATTCCTCCTCAGAACAAAGTCCAGCACATACTATAAAAGACATTTCTTAATTTAATTATTCTTTCTGATCTCCTATTTTATAAATCAGGGCAATGCTTGTTTTAAAATGCAAGAACAGTGTAACATATTCTTGGATATAAGATCCAAGCTACTCTGGCATTGAACATGAAACATAAAAATAGAAATAACTCCAAAGGCATTCAGTGATCTCTCTCTCATATTCGTACTTCGATTTTCTCTCTCTTTGTAAATGTCTTGCTTTTTTATTATTATTTTTTATTTTTTTCTTCAGTAGGAAAGGATATTTCAGAGGAATTTAACCTGTGGATCTTATAAAACTATATTGTTCTAAAAATGCTAAAATTATAGATATTGACCTTCTGTTAGATAAAATATGAAAGAGAATCAGATCCTCTGCTATAGCAACAAATGCTCTGCTGTTAATATTAGTCATTTTTAGAGGAAAAATCAAACACCTCTCAGTTATTAGCATTAGTTTCTCCTGCAATACAAATCTTTAGTTTGTGTCATTGGTTATCACTGTAGCTTTATAGTAAACTCAACAAAGCTTCTGCAACACAGAATTTTTGCATGTAATTAGCAGACAGAATTTAGAGCTAAGATAATATGCGGGTCTGGTTAAACTTCCATATTTCCGTACTCATGTGACACCAAATTTTATTCTCTACAAATGACTATGGACTTATTTTAACACCCTCAGCTGAAGAAACAAAACAAAAGAAAATCTCATCTCTCAAGAATGTGAAGGAGCTTAACAGCCTCTTCCTTCCACCAGCACAATTATTATTCCTGGAAGTGTGAGATACATTTCTAGATAAACAGATTCCCAATGGAAAGTCATTATCACTTGATATTTTTGATAGAATTTGGCTCTTATTCAACTGTTAACCCATTATTGGTTCATAACCAGAACATGTTTAAGAATTAGTTATTCACATAACCACAACATAAAAAGTATATTTTTCTTTGTCTTTCTGATAAATCATCATTTCAATGTCTTTAGTTTTATTTCATCTTACTGTGTTCTCTTTATTTCCATGTCTTCTTTTATTCAGAGAAAGAACTTCTAAGATCTAAGGTGCAGGATTTAAGGAGCAGTTTCCTGTTATATTTACTAGGTTTGAGCAAATATTCCTAGTGAATAATTCATTTGATACACTTAACCACTAATAAAGGTGTGCCCATGATATCTGGTCTTATCCAAATACATACTAGTTTGGATCATAATAATTAAAAGAATCAAATAAAAGGACTCCATGGGATTTTCTTTAGAAACCTTGTCGATGAAATTCTAATATGATGAGTGGTGTTTTTGTAGGATAATTTTAGAACAATTGTACCATTAATCTCTGCAAATCATATGACATCACTTTGCTTCTTGTTACTTTGTCATCTTTGTATGGAGCAAGAGGAAATGTTCCAATCTGAGACAAGAAAATGACTTGATAAAGACTTCTTTTACACTGCATTGCTAATGTGTTGCGCTTATTCATGGGTACACTGTGTAGGAGTAGGAGAAATGGTCCTGTGTATATCCAGGAAAAAATATCTAAGTTCCTTATATGTGTCATTTCTTTAAGATCGATGGGAACTCTGTGGGCAAAGAGACTACATGAGTGGACCCTTAAAGCAGGCTGAGGAGGAGGCTGTGAAGTCATTTGAAATTCAAGCACAGCTTCATCTTGGCCATTAGTCAAGATCAGGCATCTTGGGAAGGTTCCAGTTTCACAAAGTAGCCTCTGTGAAAGTCCTTAAGATATTCTGTCTTAGAAGAGATCCAAACAAGTGATTTTATCCATGAATCATCAGAGAATGTGAAGAATGGCAAGCCTAACTTTGTGTTTAACAATAGCCTCTGATCTGAAAAATCATGTTGGGGTGAATTCAGCAAAACATCTGTTCTGTCTCAGGATGTGGCCCTTTGAAATATCTATTTCAGCATCTGAACAAAAAATGATTATTAAAAAAAAAATCGTAAATATTGAACTATTATAATAATGAAAAATAACTTTCATTTTTGTGTCAGTATTCTCTTTAAATTGTTTAAAAATTCTAGTAAGCTTTAAATTGTGAACAATTTCCAGTCCAAATGTAAATGACTGTTAAGACTGTAGTATGCAACATGGTTGTTAGTTTTGTGAAAGACTGGTTAATCTTATGCATTAGTGCTGTGGAGTAAATGGGATGAAAGGAATTACTCCTATGTCTCATACCTGTCTACTTCACTTAGAGGTCTTCTCTTCAGACAGAGAGAAGGCCTGTCTAGGAACTGCTCTATTTTTTCTTCTGCTTTTGTGAATACTATGGAGAAATGAACAAAGCTTTGACATTTCTCCTTCTCCTCATTGTGGTCATGCCAGTCTGCTGAGGTTTTTCACAGTGTTACAGAGAAGGACCTGCTGCAATGTACTTTTTTTCCCAGAGTACAGCAGAATTGCCTTTGTCTTGCCTGTGGGCTTCACTATGAACTGATATCTAACTGTGAATCCTAATTACCATCTCTTCATTAAAAATAATAAACTAGAATTTTAATTGCGGTATTATCTAAGATGGTAGCACAGAAGAAATGCTGTTGGGTGTATAAGTAGAGCCTGAAAATTCAAAGATCTGTCTGAAGAGTGCACATATCATGCCTGACATGCAGTTCTTCCTGCCATGTGGCTCAGCACACCTATTTTCTATCCATCAAAAGGTTCTTTCATTAACATATAAGGATGGAGGGACCAGTATGCCATCTACAAGAATAACCTACATAGCCTAAAACTAGCTTTCCATCCCTGCATGGTGAACTCCTGCTTGACAATTAGGAAGGAGTGACCCCCAGGTTGTGTGAATTATCCTGGTGCGTTATATTACAGGGTGGTAGTGACTGGCATAAACCAGAAATACCTACCCTGAAGCTGCTCTCTCCTCTTTCCCAGGGGCAATGTCCTGAGAATTGTCAAGCATTATATAAGCTCAAAAAACACATGAGAATTTAGTTCATAAAGGAATAGGCACCTGAACACCTAAACACCCTTCTAATCCAGTAAGTCCATTGAACCGTGTATGAAGTAGTCTTGCTGAGAACCCAGGTTGCATTTAGTGACTTCTATAAATAATTTTATTTATTTATTTATTTATTTATTTATTTCACACTGGGTGGCTGAGGAAGCTATAGGCATTTCTCAGTTGAATAAGTTTGAGATATTATATTTTTTCCAGGATCTAGTATATTTGGATAAATTAACTTTTAAAATTGTTTAATATAGGAAATAAAAAGGCTGAAGTACAGCCTCAAATCTCTCATACATTTAAGCATATGTCCTAATGAATCTTTGGAAAGATTTAAAGAACACAAAATTGCCCATTCCCTGCTGTGAAAAATCATTTCCTGGACTTTACTACAGATAAATTCTTTATAACATTGCTCTTGCCTTTTTCTCAGTGACATCTGTGGAAGCAAAGGTTAGATAAATTGATGTATAAATAGAACCTGTATCTTCTACTGGAATCATATACCAGGAAACAACAGATTATAAGCTGTGCAACAGACATTGAGATTAAGGAACCTGCTCATGTACAGTTTTACAACTGGGCTGACAGTCAGTATCCATCTGAAGGAAATTTAGCAGCAGAGTGAAAGTCCAAAGCAGAGATGGTCATGCCTATGTCCTGACTTATTTGCTATTTGAAGGGAGCTTCTGAGTGGTCCCACGACCTTCTAAAATTCTCAAACATAATGTTAGCCCCACTTCAAGAAAATCATCCAGAAGAGGATTTTAGTGCTTGACACTTCTGTACAGAAGAGAAAGAACTCAAGAACAACAGAGAGAGATTGGGAAAGACTCAATTATGTGCACTGCCTAATTTGCTGTAGCTACTTCCTTCCCCTTGTTGTAATTCTGTCACTGTGACATCTGTGTCTACCCTACAAGACTGGGCCCATGTTCACATAAAAAAAAAAAAAATTACCAGTTTACCAAAATATTATTCCATTTCATACTGTCTTCTCAGAAAACTTCCTTTCAGCCCTGCACAGGTAACAGTTCCCTCTCTTATCCTGGGTGGAACCTGAAAATGCAATATGAATGCTGACCTTACTGCTGTTTTGTGTGCCCATGTAAGGGTCTCTTGCAAGTTGTTTCCAAACACATTCAAATTGTGCAAGTGGCAAACAGCTGTAAATACAATGGGATCCAATTTCATTCCATTCACTTCTAGTCCTCCATCAAAGCAGGTGAAAAATCCTGAAGTCTCCATACATCTAGGTCATGCAGGCGTGCCCAGCAACATATTAAATTTCCATGCATGTATGGACTTAAAGTTCTGTTGCATCTGTTCCTAAACTGATATTGTCAAATTTGCTGTCTGAACAGCATACAAGTCTGGTTTGCATATGACGAGAGGATTGCTTTCCTGTGGTTGTAGTTGTACAGTGTAGTTTATCGATCTGATAATCATTCTTTTACTTTTTTTTTTTCCCTCTTTTTTTTTTCCTCTAAAAAGTGTCGCAAATGTCATTCTGGGTGTAATGAGAAGTAAGTGGATGGCACAAACCTTGTTTGTAATATTCTTTGCACATATATTGAACCCACCCACGTGCCTGTGGTGGAAAAACAAGTCCAGTGCGCTGTGGACACAATAGTGATTTTTTCTTCATGTAAAATACAGATTGCATGTCATATGGAAGGGTGCAGTAAAACTGCCATAGGAATGCCAAAATATTATTTTGTTTGTTTGTTTGTTTTGTTTTTTTTTTTTCCTCTAAACATTGAGCCTGCTATAAATGATAAAAAAAATGGATAAATTCAGGAACAAGTTAAAAGTATCCTTTAGAAGAAATGGTGACAACTGACTAATAATGAAATAGCTGAAGGTAGATTTCAATTGCTGCTCAACACCTTGTATCCTTTACTGTTCTCAGCTGAAAATAAAGGCAATGGGGAAATAGAAAAAACACACACCAGAACTCAAAGATTGTTTCTCTAGAAAAAGTTAAAACAAAATCTTTCAGCTGCCTTCTCATAGTATGAAATTTAGTGATTTCTTATTTGACTATATATCTTTGTCCAGTAGTAGTAGTATATATTTAGTCCAAAATATAAAAACCTTAAATACAATCTTAATTCTTTCAAAGGCTACTACAGCAATATCTAATTTTTGAATCACTTCATTTTCAGCTTTAGGAAGAGAAATACCTGTCACAAAGAAAAACCAACTGTGGACATTGCATTTTCCCTCTTCTCTATCCTTTAAGCAATGAATTTAAACATTGTCTAATATCCTACACAGACTAGTGGTTCCATATCACATTGGGTTTAACAAGTTTAGGGCATAGCCCTGGGTGTAAGAGTCAAGCAGAGTCAAAACTTCAAAGCAAAACTTCTTTGAAAGCATTATGTTTCATATAGTTCTTAGTCAAGCAATACATTTTTAAAGAAGTTTTTTTCTTGCTCGTATACTTTCAGGTCACTCCCAAATTTGTGTGATTTTCAGGTTCACCCAGCAATGATGAATATGCAAAATTGCACTTCAGTTTTAACATCCATTGAAATCAACAATGTGATAAGTCATGCAATATCAAAATACATTTGAATAAAGTTTGGATTAAAAGAATAGAGGGGATCTTATTGCCTATGCTTATATTCTGTGGGTGAACTATACTGATGTCATTGCAGATAGGTGAATGGCTAACACTTTTTAAAAGTATTTTTGATGAGAAAGCCTCCAGTTTTCCCAAACTATCTGTTCCAATGCCTTGTCTCTAACCTGAATCCTTCTTGTTGAAATTTAAGACTATTCTTCTCTTCTCCATATCTGCAATGGAGAACAGATTATTTCTGATGAGTGCTTACAAGAATAGGACAGATGGTATCTTTGTGTCTTCTTATTTTGCATGTTATGTGCCTTGCAGGAGAAGGATTAACTCAGATACATATCTGGTGACAGAAGAGGCCTACTTCCCAGGGAGCAGCTGAGTCTGGCATGCTCATGGAAACTGTATGCTGTGGCAAGCAGAAGAAGGGAGTGAGAAAGTCGCTTGAAGTCTGTATGAGTCTGAGAGTGGAAGAGAACCTGAGCTGCTGAAAACAGGGAGCAGACAGGAAAGTTTCAGAGGTGTTGGAGAGGGAGCATAGGTGGTTAGGCATGATTTGTTGTGATTTACTCACTGACTGGGCTGGAAGCAAGGATGCAGCAGGCTGTGAGAGACAGCACTGCATTAAATCCTATAAATTTTCATTCTGTCTGTATTTTAAAAGCCAGGAATAAGAGCTAATAGCTGATTAATCCCTGTTTTTTTGTTTTGTTTTGTTTGTGTTTTTTTTTTTTGTGTGTGTGTGTGTGTGTGTTTTTTTTTGTTTGTTTGTTTAAGAACCGTGTATTCTTCATGTGTTCTGTTCATCAGTACAGCTGGTTATACCTGTATTTTGTACTTCCACTATCTAATCTACTCTTATTTCTGTATTCCTGTTTGTTCCAGGACCCAGGTATATTATGATAACCCAGAAATGAATCAGAGTCAAGGCAGACATTTTTATCAGTGGACCAGCTCTTCTCCAGCAAAATTATCCAGTCAGGTTTGAATATTAGAGTAGTTCTCTCTTTACTCTTTTTCTGTGGTTTCCTTATGGGGATGTCATATGAGATAGCATCTAAAGTCACCACGATGTCTTAAGTTTTCTGTTCTTTTCTGAATTTGAGGCTAATGAATATCACTGACTATTCAGTGACATCTGGGCCACCCAGGTACTTTGGAAGCTCATGCACTCCACCTATAGGCTCTTGGACATTTTCAACTATCAATGGTGTTATTGTTTAGATGCTGGCCTCAGCTGTCTGTTTCAAAATCTATTTCCAATATACTCCTTTCAGGAAACAGTTTTCCTGGCCAAATTTAATTTTCCTTTTGAAATATTTGGTTATTATTATATTATCATGTGTTCCCCTCCTGGTTATTGTCATTTCACTCGTGTCTAACACGAATTTCTTAGTTCGTTCAATCTTTTATCCATCCACCAACACAAAGTGAATTTTTATTAATGTCAGGCAATACAATCTTCCTTTAACTCTGACCGTCCTATATGGCATGGACAAATTTTTTTTCTTCATTGTGTGATATATTTCTTTGACTGATGTAAGTCAGACTAAGTGTATCCTAGTTTGATTCTTGTCCATACTCAGCTGCTTGATTTGGTTACTCGCTTTGTCACAGATACGAGGATTCTACTGGATATGTAAAGTAGCTCTTAAGTAATACATGTACCTCACATTTAGCTTTCTTTTGCATAGCAGCTAAATCATATATGCATGAATTCCTGTTTTTCAAGCTTTTGTGAGTAATATAACACTGTAAACTCCAGAATTGGCCTGTGTAGCACTGCTTTCTCCTTGCTTTGTAGCTTACATGTGACATCTATTAATACTCGCCTATTCAAAAGCCTATTTCCTGGTCAGAAAAGGAAAGCAATGCTTTGATATCATTTGTTCCTGACAAATGTACATTGACTCTCATTCTTCTTGTTTTCTTCACCCTTTTTACAAGTAGCTTGCTTTAAACATATATATATATATATATTCTGAGGAATAAAATCAAACTTCTCCAGATTCTTTTTTCTGTTATGTACAGTTTCTTTCAAAGTGTTTAATACAGTAGCTATTTTTCCAAGAGTTCTCAAAGATAACCACTAAGAGTTCTTTAATTGCATCAACCTGTATCGTAGGTTGAAGTTCATCAGATCACATAGATTTAACTTATCTAAGTACTCTGCAACTTATGTCTTTCCTATTCCATGATGAGATCTTCCCTCTTTGTTGCTGGTATAATTATGCTAGGCACTTCTCCTTAATGATGTTTTTACTGCAGACTGATGCAAAAAAAGTCATTAAAAGCTGCAGACTCTTTGTGTATCTGTGCATAACTTTTCTTCTTGATTAAGAGCAGAACAATGCTTTCTTTGGTCTTCCTCTTTACTTAGAAAGTGATTCTTGTCATTCTTATGCCTTTTGCTAATTGCAATCTCATTTGTGTCTTGACCTTTTAGTGTTTTTTTTTTGTTTGTTTTTTGTTTTTCTTCCATGCATAGGCTTATTTTGTCATCAGTAATCTGTCCTAATATTCAGTTTCTGAATATTTCCTTCTTTTATTTAAGGCCAATGGAGAACTCATAGTTTAGGCCAAGCTGATTTCTTACTAACTTTTCTCTATATTTTTTTCTGACTTTCTGCTCAATATTATTTCTGAGGAATTGACAGCTTTTCACAAATTTCCTTTTTCCTTAGTCTTACCTACTAAAGAATACTTAGTACTGAATTTCCAAGCTATTCAAGTTCACTTTATGAGTATCCATCTTTGCAGTCTGAGGCAACTCAGGAGGAGTAATGGGTAATCTTCGTGACCTAATAAATTTACATTATGTTGTATTTCTTGACAATGAAAATTTAGAAATAAAGTTCTTTAAATGTCCTGTATCAGTGAAAACTTGACATTTGTTTTGCAATCCTTTCTTTTTATTTCAGTCCACTTTTACTGCCACAGTTTGATTTTAGTTCTATGAAGCACATAAAACTAAACTAATAAAATACTTCTTTTTATTTATTTATTTTTTTTAACAAAGAATGTCACCAACCTAGGCCAATTCATACTTTTTTTCCAAGCTCTTTTTTAGAAGGCATGTGAACAAATATTTTGGCCTCAGGGCACTGCTCTGATTAGTTGTGAGACAGAAATCTGGTATTACCAAAAAAATCTTGCCTTTGGTTCTTTTAGAATTTATTTTTGAATTATGTGTGCTCTACAACATTCTAGGCTACATTGCAGGCATGGATATCTGAGACAATAATTGCCCCAACTGACTGTTTGCAAACAGCATAGCTATAGGGCTAACTTATATATGTAATAGAACTAAATTGCACATAAATGTTACATTTGTGATAGTAATTTCTTGAGCCTGCGATGTGTGTTATCTAATCCAACCTTGCTTTTCAAGGGGTTATCTCAGTTGAGAAAGGAATTAAGCTTATTCTCACCCAGGTGGCAAGGTACTAATTTCTTTTCCTTGATGTTTGGATATCTTCTATGATATGAGATCCCCAAAACCAAAACACAACAAAACAAAAAATCTGCTGAAGTTATATAACAAATGGTCAGAGAGCATCTTTATTTTCATGTTAGGTATTCACTTTACTGTGCTGGATGCAGCAGTGAATCCGTTGAGAACTTTTCATTACAGATACCTACCAAAGAAGGCACGAAATATATACCTATATAAAAAGTTCAGGTTGAATTAAAATGAAAACTACCATACTTACATTTTAAACAAATAAGTCAGAATGGTCTTTGGTTCCAGGCAAGGGTTCTTACTGCCTTTTGAGTTGCAAGAAAGTTTGGCCAGTTGCTTCTGGTCCCTATGAATACCTTTGTCCATCCTCTCTGAAAGCTGGCTGTGGCTGTTCCCTGCTCCCCACCATACTCTCTACTTGTGTTTCACTCTCTCACTGCTCCCTATTGCACAGGTTGCTCCTGTAGATCCTTTGGGTCCTTCTCTCCCACACTCAGCTGTTTATCAGGAAGCAGTCTCTCTTCTAAGGGTCAGTATAACCCATTCACTTTTCTAACAAGATACAACAGGCAAACTGAGATCAACCAGTCTAACAATCTGTCACATTGCTCAAAGTCTTTCTATCTCATTAGAAAATATAAGTCCTTACCCAGTACCATATTTCCTGATTTCTGCCTATTATAAAGTTGAAATGTCTACATGTTATTGCTTGTGGGAGAAGAAAAAATCGAGAATGAAAATATTCTTTTAGTGGACTCCTTGTATCACAATGCATACAAAGAGATCAGGGCCACTTGGAAAATCCTAGAAACAAGTCAAGTTATTGTATTTGTTTGGTATGCTTATCACCTGTACCTGGAAACAGACAACTAGGACAGAACAAGGACAGAGAGCTGTTCAGTAGCACAGGAGCTGCATTTGTGTTTTAAGTTCTGAGTCAATCCAGGAAAAAAGGCAGAAGGAAAAGAAATGTGTAAGTATGGGGAATGGATAGTATAGCATACATAGTATATACATAGTATAGGGCTATGTAACTAGTAGTTTATGCATAAAGCACATAGTGCAGCTATCCTTAACTCATGAGAAACAAGGTATACTTAGCTACTCTTTAGCTTATTGAGTGGTTTAAGTGGTTTTAAGTTATTTTTGTTGTTGTTGTTTGTGAACACTTCTGTGTGCAAAGAAGGATTATAGGGTGCTGGAACACTTAAATACTGTCATTTCATCAAGTCATAGAAACTCCAGGTGAAACATAAATGAAGGTACAATGTAACGTTTCTCTGGAGACCAAGGAAGCATCCCTGTGAGGGATGGGCAGCTATCACCACTGTGTCACTAGAAAATAGCACAAACAAGACAGAAGCATTTTGTATGTGAGATTTATACAATGATGGCAGAGGCTCTAACTGATACCTTCGTGAGGGGAAAACAAATGAAAGGACAGTGTGATGCTCACAGTGGGCCCTTCAGTTGGGAAGAAAATACACTCTTCCAGCAGGACTGGCTATTTAGATAGCATTAAACATGGGAAAAATGAAGATGAATTGTCAGGGAATTAGACCTAATATTTCCTGAGGCTCTTTTCATATGAAGATCCTCACTATCTATAGCTTTGATCCACCAATCTGTTCCCTTTGTATGAAATTATTGTTAATGCAGGTGTAGTCTTCAAGAGGCAACAATATCTGAGTGGAAGTGAAGAAGCTGAAAGGGTACAGGTGCTGTAGACTGGGAGAACTTGCATTGTCAGCTGCTATGATTGCATCAGAAAACCTCATTTATCCATTCTTAATTACATCTAAAATTAGTTTGGTAGTTCTGACATACATTTCGCTGTTCTGAAAGTGCAAGTACCTGCATGATATATTCACATTCACAGGGCTGCAGCAGCTGACTGAAGAAGCTCCTTCCTCATCTATGTGGCCTCAGGGACTATCTAAAGCAGCACATCTGAATCACTTTAGCTTTTGTGTCAGTCAGAATCAATTAACACCTCTTCCCACCTCATCACAGAGCACAACTCCACACCATGTGTTGCAAATCTTGTTTTTCAGTTGTGTATGGATAATAAATTAAGACTGATTGGCTAAAGTAATACACTGCTCTGCCTTGAAACATAAAAGGAATACTGAATATATTCATATTAATTAGGGGAATATTTTAAGAGAATCTTATAAACAAGCTGGCTTTCATTTGAAGCCTTTTTACTTCAGTAGGTTTGATTATTTTATCCTTAATTAACATGAGATAAGTGACAGTAGAAAAATAAAACTGCTTACGTATAGCAACACTAGAATAAAGAAATAACATTTCTAAATTGAAATTTAAACCTGATATTAGTGCTGAAAAAAGATTATTTCAAATAGCTGAGAACTAGCATGTATCACTGTCAAAAGGGAAATGAATGCTATAGTATATTCCCATGGATTCATTGACAATTATAAACATAGTTTCAAACTGGAAAAAAAAAATCTTTCTTATTATTTGCCACTGTAAACTGTTCCTTACCCTTGTTCTACTGGCTACTTGAGGAATGGTTCAAAAAACAGATAGGATGAATACTATCTTTATATAAATATTTTAATATATCTTAATGCTTAAAATTTCATAGGTCTGTGGAAAA
Organism: Cygnus olor; assembly: GCF_009769625.2. Lineage (NCBI taxonomy): Eukaryota > Metazoa > Chordata > Aves > Anseriformes > Anatidae > Cygnus > Cygnus olor. The sequence continues at coordinate 76,307,338 of NC_049170.1, forward strand.
TAAACTAAACCATAGGCAAAATAAACAAAACACTGTCCTAATTTAATTGCAGTGAGACACTTCAATACAATGACATTGAGTCTTTCAGTTTGATACTTCTTGTGATCAATAAACAATTATAATCTTTGCTTTCTTCATTGTTAGTTTTGCTCTATAGGAGTAAAGTATAACATTAATGCAGCCCAGTGAGTGGTGTTGTTCTGTATTGTTTTACACTGTTTAGCTATTATGATTTTTTATTTTTTTATTTTTTAAATTTTGTGGATGATTTCATCATATGTCCTTGGATAAAGACTTTTTCCCCCTAAAAATGTAGACTGTATTTCACTTCTCTAGCTGAGTGGGCAATTCTAGGAGTGTTATATGGTACAAAACATGTATATGTGATATAGTGAAAACAGCTTTGCACTAAAAAGTAGTGCAAAATCAAAACATTTTATTAAATAACAATAGCATATACTAAATAACTTCATCTAATAGCTGTCTTATAAAGCCTGTTACACTCTATAAACACTTTATGATCACTTTGAGCTTGTTTTCAAATAGGTTTTATCTTGTTCCTCACAAATAATTCCTCAAAAGAAGAAGACTGAGTCAAAAAATGTAATGTCGAGCTGCA